>NC_081414.1:423027664-423375164 GCF_030272615.1 Cryptomeria japonica
CATTTATGTTTATCACAGTTCTTCACTAGCTATATAATCATATTAGGTCATAGCATGAGTCATCATGGTTCTACTAGGTGATGGTTTGTTCCCCTTTTAACAACCTAATCTAGTGTCGAATGACGGTCAACAAGAAATTCTTGACGGCTTAGATAACTTGGCTTGGGAGTTAAAAACAAGTGCCCCTCAATACATAAGAGTTGAGTTTGAGATAGATCAAGAGTATAAGAAGGCTCGTAGAATTCATAAATAAATTGCACAAGGACTTCTTCAAGAAAGACTTGAGAGGCTGAAATTACAACAACAATGTTCTCAACAGTCACCTCAACAAGGTCCTCAATAACTACCTTGTCGTAATCCCCAACAGAGCACGTCGGTATATATTGCATGCTTTATAGTCCTCTAGTCTTAAGTCTTGCATTTACATCCTAGGAACATCGTAGTCTTGTATCATAGTGTCCTTAATGTCTGTCACAAGACCGTATAAAGAAAAAAGTAAGATGGATCCAATAGTGACTCATTGTATAACTGTACATGGAATATGGACATATCAAATAGTCAACCCCACAGACAATTATATTTTAACAACATGCCAACGATACAAGAAACTCAATAAAACTTGACACATGAAGAACTTGAGGCCGCTTGACAAAAATTGCATGTCCTTATGATCCTTAATGAACTTATCAATCATGACAAGAGTAGGTATCTCGCCCTATTATTATAAAATGGTGCTAAGCTACCACAAGATTTTGATGTTACAATAATTTTACCATCAAGAGTTACTTTGATTCAAAATGCTAGTCAAACATCGAATACACCACAAATGCAAGCTGCGGCTTTAAGTTCTACACAAAATGCTACCCAAAGAACACAAGTATCATCCACCCAAGCAGTTGTAGCTCCAACTAATAGCTCACAAACTGGCATGGCATCATCAAATATAAGTGTCAACACACAAACAAAGACTAGTGTCACTTCTGAAACTGGATCAACTATATCAAGTACTTCCACACAAGGTCAAACACAAACATCAAAAGTTTCAAATCCGACAAGTGCAATACAACCTCCAATTTCCCATTCAGTGGGCTCCACGTATAGCCATCAAAATATAAATCCAGGTTCCGCTAATATAATTGGTATAACTCAACCAAATACTAGTACACAATTTGCTTATTTCACACCACCTAGCGGAACCTAGGACACGCAAAATTAAAACTATGGTATATTTCAATGACCTCCCATCTATACTACTGCTAATCCATTTATTGGGAATATGTATGCAAAAAATGTACCATTAACTCAAACAAATATCCTTGCTCAGCAAGTCCAAAATATCCAACAAAAGATGAAAATATCCAAACCGGTAATGACAGGAAAACTATACGATGCAGGACTTAAATCCATATCCTTTTGATCATACACTATACATGTTGGCTTTTCCTCCTCACTTTGAAACACCTAAATTTGACAGATATCGAGGAAAAGGCGATCCTAGGGATCATATTGGAGTTTTTTACTGTTAGACAAATCTGATACCAGGAGAAAATTGAGAGGGTGGGGGGGGGTGAATCGGTTTACCATCAGAAATAAGAACTTATGCATATCAAAACATTAAATCGGAGCACAAAGAAACCAACATAATGCCAACAATCTCCCTCAAAGATATGACTGATTTTCACATGAATACCACCTCTCCCCCTTTGACATCAATGACAAAGGACCAATACAAAAAAATTACTAAACCAAATAGCTGACTACTCCCCCTAAGTAGTAGCATCATCTCATCAACCCAGATCAAAGAAAATATCTGATAAGCTTACCGGATTGATGCTTTCCTGCATCTCTAAGTCTCTTCTGGAGGGTTGGTAACCCCCAACTGATCTCTAAGATATTCAAAAGTATCTTTAGGAAATGGTTTAGTTAAAATATCTGCAATCTGCTCCTTAGTAGGCACATAAACCAATTTGACTTCCTTTGCTTCAACCTTTTCCTTCAAGAAGTTGTACCTTATACAAATGTGTTTTGATTTGGAATGAAATACCGAATTCTTTGACATATCAATAGAAGCAGTATTATCATAGTGAATAACAATAGGCTCATCATAATTTACGCTTAAATCTTTTAATATTTGTTTCATCCATAAAATCTGAGTAAAGTTGGTAGCATCAGCTACATATTCTGCTTCAATAGTAGGTAATGAAGTACATGATTGTTTCTTGCTAAGCCATAAAACCAAATTCTTCCCAAGAAAGAATGCACTGCCTATAGTGCTCTTCCTATCATCCACATCTCTTGCCCAATTAGAATTTGTATATGCACATAATTTGAAGTCATCACTCTTTGGATACCATAACCCAAGGTCTTTTGTACTTGCCAAATACTTGAATATCCTCTTAACAATAGTATCATGAGTTTCTCTAGGACCTGACTAAAATATAGATGCAATATAAACACCATTCATAATATTAGGTCTATTCTCAGTTAAGTACAACAATCCACCAATCATTGATTTGTATCTACTTGGATCCACTTTACGGGATTCATAATCCTTTGACAATTTGTAACTGGTTATCATAGGAGTACCGACATGTTTGGAATTCTCAAGTCCAAATTTCTTAGGTAAATCCTTCACATACTTAGTTTGACAAATGAAAATACCTTTATCAGTCTGAGTAATCTAAAAACCTAAGAAAAATTTCATCTCACCAACCATAAACATTTCAAATTCATTCTTCATATCATCAACAAATATCATGCATAGACTATCTTCTCCTCCAAAAATGATATCATCCACAAAGAATTCAATGATCAGTATGTCATCATGCTCAATTTTCTAATATAGGTTACTATTAGCATTACCTTTTCTAAAACCAAGCTTAGAAAGATATTTGTCCAATCTAGCATACCATGCCCTAGGGGCTTGTTTTAGTCCATATAAAGCTTTCTTCAATCTGCAAACCATGTCCTTGTCTTCTGATAAATAAAATCCATCAAGTTGCTCAATGTAGACTTCCTCTTCAAGATTTCCATTCAGAAATGCACATTTGACATCCATTTGATATACTTTGTAGTTCTTGTGTGCAACATAAGCAAGGAAAAGTCTTACCGCTTCAATTCTTCCAATCGGGGCATAAGTATCGCCATAATCAACTCCTTCTTCTTGTGAATAACCTTTGCAAACCAATCTAGCCTTGTTCCTCATAATTTGACCTTTCTCATTTAATATATTCTTGTAGACCCATTTAGTTCCAATAATGTTCTTGTCTTTAGGTCTAGGAACTAGTTCCCATGTCTTATTCTTTTCAATTTGATCTAATTCTTCTTACATTACTTCTATCCAATTTTCATCTTTACTTTCTTCAATAAATGATTCTGGTTCAATTTGAGAAATCAAACATACCTCTTCGGTAGCTAGCCTTCTCCTAGTCATCACACCTTTTTATTTTATCTCCAATGATCTGATCTTTAGAATGATTTAGTTTCACATACCTAGGAGTCTTTGAATTTTCTTGATTTACTGACTCTTTTTGTTTTTCCTCTGTCACAGTTGAGTTTTTTGATGTTATTGGAGTGACAGGTTCACTGTTCTGAGCAACTTCACACATTACCGGTTCAGGTCTGATAAATTCATCTTCTGTTCCACAGTTATATGATCTGATCTGATTACTACCATGTTCATCAACTTTGGCATTTATGCTCTTCGTTATCCTATTCAATCTTTTGTTATAACATTTGTATGCTTTGCTCTTGGTAGAATAACCCAAAAATATTCCTTCATCACTTCTAGGATCAAATTTTCCCAATGCATCATCTCTTCTAATGTAACATTTACTTCCAAAAATTTGGAAATATGTGACAGTAGGAGTATGACCAAACCATAATTCATAAGGAGTCTTACCAGTATCACCTTTTATGTGTACTTTGTTGAAAGTGTATACAACTATATTGACGGCTTACCTCCAATAAATATCAGACAATTTAGCTTTTGTCATCATAGTCCTTGCCACATCCAATATGGTCTTCTTCTTCCTTTCCACCAATCCATTTTGTCATGGAGTCCTAGGTGCAAAAAGTTGTCTTCTGATTCTATTCTTCTCACAAAAGTTGTTGAATTCACCAGATGTAAACTCACCATCGTGATCCGATCTCAAACACTTTATCTTTAGTCTCGTCTCAGTCTCAACCATAGCTTTAAAGATTTTGAATTTCTCAAAAGCTTCAGATTTTTCTTTCAAAAATGCTACCCACATCATTATAGAATAGTCATCAATAAGTAACATGAAGTATCTATCACCTTGAAAACTTTTAGTCCTTTCCGGTCCACACATATTAGTATGAATAAGATTAATAATTTTATTAGATTTATCATGTATGCTTCTAATTTAAGTTTTGACTTGCTTACCCATTTGACATTCTCTACATACCAGATTATGAGGTTTGACAATTTTGGGCAAATCTCTGATAGCCTGTGTTGAACTGATCTTCACTATGCAATCAAAATTTACATGACACATCCTCTTATGCCATAACCAACTTTCATCAATCTGAGGAATCAAGCAAGCTTTCTCATCAGAGTTAAAATGAAATATGTTTCCATTAGTTTGAGTTCTGGAAGCAATTTCCAATCCAGATCTATTGATGATCTTACATTTTCCATCCTTGAATTGTAAATAAAATCCTCTATCCACCATCTGACCTACACTTAGAAGATTATGCTTTAAGCCTTCAACATAATAAATATTATTAGTGTTAGTCTTACCATCCAATGATATTGTTCCCATGCCTTTGGTCCTACATGCCTTCCGTCTCCAAATTTGGCTAATCCGCCATCAAATTCTTGTAGTGATAGAAATTTTCTCTTGTCAGTAGTCATGTGATGTGAGCATCCACTATCTATAACCCATTCATCGTTTTCTTCAATTTTAGCAGCTAAAGCATTTTCCTCAGTATGAGTTGTTTCAATGACAGGTTTCGAAGAATCATCCTTGATAGAAATAAAAACCCAATCCTTACCGGAGGAAGCTCCATTACCGGGTCCACTCATAGGTTCATCATCAACATCAGTAATACCAAAATAATCATCACCAAAATAATAGCATGATTTATCCTTATTCCTTCTGAATCTAGGTATGTTCTGATATTCTGGATTAGGCTTATAACTCTTCATAAATTTTTCATGATTGCTAAAAGCTCTTTCAGGGTATCTAGAAGAAAAATGACCAATCTTATTGCATGAAAAACATTTAAAATGGACTTTTCCTTCATACTTACTTCCAACTGGTCCTTTAGGAATTCTTCTAGAAATCAAGGCTTCCAACTCTTCAAGTTCTCTTTCTTCTCTTTCAATGTCCATATATTTAGCATACATATCCTTCCAGTCTATCTTCTTCTTACTGAAGGCAGATACTTTAAATGCAGAGTAGCACTCTGATCTCCAAGTTCCTCAAGCTCAAAAGTAGTCAATTAACCAAGTAGTGTATATCTGGTAATAAGGGTACTTGACATTGTCCAGAGTTCATTGATTGCATTATCCTTCATCTTATAAACTGAAGGTAGAACTCTCAGAACCTTTGACACTATCTCATCCTCACTAACTGATTCACCGCAACATTTGATTCCCATAACAATCTCATTTACTCTATCCATGAAAGAACTTATCTTCTCATCTTCTTCCATCTTCAAAGTTTCATACCTTACCCAGAAACCTTCAAGTTTTGCAATTTTCAAAACCTGGTTGCCTTCATAAAGCATTTCAAGCTTTGTCTAGATCAGCTTTGCATTCTTCAACTCTATGACATTCAATAGCTTTTCATTAGATAACGAACTTAACAATGCTTTTTTAGCTCTGACATCATTTTCAACCTTCTTTTGTTCTTCAGTAGGTGTTGGTGTTCCAGAATCAGGATCATGAGGTATTACCCTTTCTCCACTATCTCCCAAACTTCAGCTCCAAGACATCTGAGATGAATCTTCATTCACTCCTTCCATATTTTGTAATTTATACCATCAAATATGGGACTCTCCTTTCCATAGTGATTGAATGTAGAACTAGATGTAGTTGACATCAGATCTCCTCAAGAATTTAAGCTTCTGCAGAGAGGACCTCACTCTGATACCAATTGTTAGACAAATCTGATACCAGGAGTAAACTGAGAGGGGGGGTGGGCTGAATCAGTTTACCACCAGAAATAAGAATTTATGCATATCAAAACCATTAAACCAAAGCACAAAGAAACCAACACAATGAAGGATAGAACATGAAAGCATAGTACACACAACACCAATATTTTGACATGGAAAACTAGATAAAGGGAAAAAACATGGTGGGAAACTCTACCCACAATCAGATAATACTTCTACAATAGTATGTGAAATGACAATGGGGATTGCACTTGCAATCAAGCCAATCGCTTAGAGCTCACTGCTAATCACAAAAAGAAGTCTCACTGACTTACAAAAAATGAAGAGGGGAAAAACCAACAAGGTGAGATTAGATGGTTAGTATGCAAATGGAGCATTCAAACACACAAAAACATAAAACATCTAAGAAACCATATAAAAACACAAAACAAACTGTTTATACCTTGCAAATCTATACCTACTCCTTCAGATTGAGCCTTTGATGAATCCAAATATGTGCCCCTCCTTAACTTGATTGTATTGGGTCCCTTGTTGAATGTGGATGGCTCTCCAAGATTGTGCACAAGATGATTAGATGGAATGGATGAGGGATTTTGACTAGGTGATGGATAAGTGGAAAATTGAGTAGAGTTTGGATGCTATGGAAGATTTCTTTGACTTAATTGGAAAACATAAACTTAACTAGTTTGGAAATGTGAAATAAGGTGATGGAGTCCTCAATTTATAGGAGAATAGGAGAAGAAATGGAGGGCTAGGATTGATCTGAGATGAAGGGTTAGGATTCCATGTGAGCCCACACATGGCCCAAGAGGAGGTGATAAGACAAGTGTGGAGACCAAGATATATGCCTTAAAAGCATTTCTTGTCTCCACACTCCTCAAGGCTCATTGGGAAGACTTCCCAATGTTCCGAGGGAAGAGAAAGGAATAAAATATTCCTTAAGAGATGGGGATGAGGAATGAAAAATTCCTTAAAAAGGATAGTCATAAGGATTGGACGAATAAGGAGGAATTAAAAATTCCTTGGAGGAGGAGATGTCTAGAGGAATGTGAGATTTTGAAAATCTCACATTCACCTAGGAAAAGGGTATTTAAGGAAGGTGGTTGGATGGAAGAGACAAGGAGTTGAATTTGTGGCTAATCATGAGGATTAGCCACTAGCAACTCATTAGGAGAGGGATTAGAATAATGATTAGGTGAGCTTAGGGAAAATGGGATTTGTAGGAGGATTTGTCTAGGAGAGAGAATGAGTGGAGGGAATTAAAAATTAGAAGAATAATGATAAGTGAGATTAGGGGGCTTCTAGAAGAATTCATTAGGTTAATGATGGATTAGGAAAAAAGTGATTTGTAGGAATCACCTAGATTAATTAATTAATTGAAATTAATTAATTAAAGGGGGGATTTAGAGAGAATTAATTTTAGGATTTTTAGAAGAATAAAGGTAGATTGATTTATTAAATAAATCAATCAACTAGACTATAGTGACAATATTAATTATATTTAATTAATATTGAGAAACTATAGGGATTGCCATAATTAATAAATTAATTATGCAAGGAAATTAAATTAATTAATTTAAGTTTCTACATTTTGCCCCTCTTTTACACAATGACAAATTTGGTGATGGGTAAAAGATAGAAGAAAAAATATGCCCCAGTGTAAAACACCGATGGTGTATACCCCCTTCTTTCTTCTTCTTTTCGAGAATTTTATGTCAATTTTCTAAAAAAATTCCAAAAAAATTCTCTCATTGGCCCTAGTCTATAAGTTCGGGATGGACAAGATGTAGCTCATGTGGAATGAGGAGGGGTTATGGGAGTGATGGTGTTTATGTTGGTTTCAAATAAGATGTCATCTTCGTATTCTAAAGGGATTTCATGGAACTCCTCTTCATCAGAGTCTTCGACATCCAAAGAAGGACTTGAAGGGGCACCAGTGTTAGTGATCTTAGGCACTGGAGTGTACCCCAATCCCCTATTATATTTGTATGAGATAGGATTTATTGGTGCTTTTCTTCCTTTCTCCTCTAGTCCCAAGCCGTGTCCTTTGTAACACATCTTTTCTACTATAGATGATGCTTTTGGATACATTTTTTAAGCTATTTTTGCTGGGTCTTCATCTTCTTCCCAGTACAACCATGAAGAGACATTTGTCTCAAGGCACTCCTCATCAAGTGGACCCCATTGCTGAAAGGTGGTAGCTTTGCATTGTATAACAGGTTTTTGATCTTTTTTTATTTCTTTTGGTTTGCCAAATTACTTGGAGATGAGGCAATAAGACATCCTCGAGTTTGTATTCTCCGCAGCCATATCTAGGATCTTGATTTCAAGCTCTTCTTGGGATGAGGTGGAGGAGACGTTTGATGTGTCAAATGGAGGAGTTGAAGAGGGTCTATTTAGTGGGAAATGATATGGATTCTTCCCCTCTAAGAGCTTGCAATATTGAAAGGGTTGTGGATCACCTTTGATAGTGATCTCTCTTCCATTGAAGGGGAATTTAATGCATTGATGATAAGTGGAGGGGCCTACAAGGAATGAATCAATGGGCGACCGAGGAGAATATTGTAAGGGAGATCAAGATTTAGGACTTGGAAATGGGTCTCAATTGTAATAGGGCCCACTTGAAGAGGAAAGGTCATCATGCCTTTAGAAACTCTTTCTGCATCATCATATGCTTTTATTGTGATTCTTCTTGACGTATCTACAAGGTCCTCTGAAAGCCCCAATTGTTTTATTAACTTGTATGTACACAAATTGAGTCTGGATCCACCGTCTGTCAAGATACATTTGACCTTGAGCTTTTGGATAAGGGCTTTGATGTACAAATGTTTATTATGGTCTTCATCTACAAGAGTGTCATTGGAAGTGAACACAAGGCTTTGCTAGGCGACAAGGTTTCCAATGAGAGCTTGAAATTGGGCAAAATTGATATTATCGGGAATGCGAGACTCAAGGAGGGATCGTTCTAAAATTATCTTGTGGACAGGGGAAGTCTTGATAAGTTCTAGGATGGAGATCTACGTGGGGGTCTTCCCAATCTGGTCAAGGAGGTCATATCAACGGGTGTAAGACATGGGAGGGGAGGGTTTGGTGGGGGAGGGGCTCCTTGTATAGTGACTCTACCTTGATGGCTAGTTACATTGTAGTCATTCTGAGAGTAGAAAGTGGAAGGTCTAGTGCCTTGAATGAATATCTTAGTAGGGTTAGGTCCGCTTTGGGAAGGGGGAGGGTTAGTTCCTTGGATAGTTATGACATTGGCATGGCTGTCTGCAGGCTCAATGTGACCCACTAAAAAGTCAAAGCCCATTATATGATTAGTTTAATCATAGTTCACAGTGTTAGATGATAAGCCTTTACCTTTATCATGTTTTGGGAAGGGTTCCTAGTACATTTTGAGTTTGTCATTGTTGTTACTAGTTTTGAAGTTGCTACCTCAATCTCACCTCTATCAATGAGATCTTACATGTAGATTTTAAGATTCATACACTTTTGTGTATCATGCCCATTGATATGATGATACTCACAATACTCATTCTCATTATACCACCTAGGTTTGGGTTGATTAGGGTTGAACAGGCGAGTTATTGGGAAGACCAATGCGCCTGCTTGGACAAGCTTTTAAAACACCTCTTCAATGGGCTCAACAAGAGGAGTAAAATCTCTTGGAGTCTTGTTATTGGATCGGGGTGGTCGCCCCTGGATTGAGACATTGTTAGGGGGTTTTTGAGATTGATTTTGATTATTTTGATTGTTGAATTGGCGATTGGTGGTGGTGGGCTTTGTAGGAGTGGCCACGGTCTAGACCCGTTTTGTATTAGTCACACCATCAAGGACAACGCTCTTATTTTTGGAGAAAAATTTTGGTTTATCGTTATGGTAAGAGGAAGAATTTTAACTTTATTTTTGGTAATGTTTTAAGGTTCCTTCCTCTAACAAGACACATTCAAGAGCGAGGCCCTTGTCAGTCAATTTTCAGAAAGATTTGATACATTGAGATGTCAAAGGACTTGATAGTTTGGGCACCAGATTCTTTTGAAATAATTCAATTTGGTGTTGTTCTAGCACGTCCCACTGGAATTTCTTTATAAGATGTTGCCATCTGTGCAAGAAGTTAGCAAAAGTCTCTCCAGGCCTTTATTTCATGTTACAAAGGTCCATCATGGAAACATCATTGGCAATGTTGTAGGCATAGTGAGCAACAAAATTCTCTGCTAAGTCTAGGAAGGAGGTGAAAGAACCTCGAGGTAAGGATGAGAATCATGCAAGAGCATCTCCCATGAGACTCTTAGGGAAGAGACTTTGAAGGTATAAGTCACTATAGGAGACTTCTTGACATAAGATGTGAAACTCACGAACATGGTCTCACGGGTCCCCTTTGCCCTCATACTTCGTGAACTTAGGCATCTCAAACCCTGGTGGGTATGGTGCAAATGATATAGATGGGTCATAAGGACAAGACAAAATTCCTCAAACAAGTAAGGTTTCCTCTTGTTAGTCCCTTCCTTCATGTCTTTGATAATGTTTTTCATGTCCTGGATTTCTTTAATGAGGTCTTGTTGTGGATTTTGGACATGATGAATTGTGTTTTCCCCTAGAATTGGATGTGTCATAGAAGTTGGACCACCACCACTAATGTATTGATGTGATGAGGAAGTGGGGATGTGAGATGTGATGATCAATGTCACAGGGAATTGAGTGATAGTTGGTTGCGACCCACAAATTGTTGTGACAAGAGGAAGTGAAGCTCAAATGAAGTTAGCGACATTTTTGAGAGGAATGGAAGATTGTGGAATAGAAACGTATGGTCAGGTAGAAGAAGATGGCATAGAAGTCTGTTGGAGAATAGACGAGATCAAATTTGATATTGGCATAGATGCTAAGAAGGAAGAAGGAAGAATTGAGACCATGGGGATAGATGTCGTGAGCGCTATTGATTGGGGTTGAATGATGGGCGGGGGTGCAATTCAATGAGGTTGAAGAATAGGTGTGACGATATGAGTAGGAGCAAGGTCTCCTTGTGGTTGTTGACCAAGAATGGATCTATCAAAATTGGGGGGAGTTGAGCTCTATTTTTCAAGGAGAGTCTTTAGAAGAGCACTAGGATTATGTCAGATAAATTTCTTCAACATTTATTGATTATAAGTCTTCTAAGAATGTTCGCACTTCTGGAGAGAGTTCGTCTTGATTAACCATATTAGGGTGTTGTGGTTGATTTTGGATGTTGGGTTGCATACTTTGTGTAAGATCTTGTGTAGAGTCTTCTTATAGGACATTAATGTCCATCATGCCATATTTTTGTTCGGCCATATTTTTCTTTTGAGATCGAGTTGTGACCATACAAGAATAGCATTAGAAAGGTTGATTAGAGGAAGAAGAAATTTGATGAAAGGATCTTGGATTTTGGATTTAATTTGGATTTGATGAAATTGGATTTGATTGATTAGTAGAGTCCTTGGATTAGGACATGGGTTTGATTAAGATTACACCTTAGTCCTTGGATGAGGATTTTAGGCAAGAGATGTTGATGAAACCATAAGCAAGGTAATGACCAAGCTGGGTAAAATTTAGACCTTAGGATAATGATCAAAGTATTTCTTCTACTAAGGATTGACTAATGATCCTAAGCAAAGTAAAGATGTGAGATAATATTCTTGATCGACTCAAAGGATAGGGCAAAGGTACTTGGAGAGGATTCTTCTTCAAGCACGAAGCCAAATTATTGATTGATTAAGGATGAGGTCTAAATAAAACTTCACCAGGCATAAAACCTTAACGTGATGCTAAATTGGATTAAAGGATGATTTGATTAAGGACATTTGATTTGAGGATTGATTTGCAATCAATTGATGTGCTAAGTCCTTAGGAAAGATTGAGAATGATTAATCAAAGAGAGGTGATAGTGATAATTAGACAAAATTTGATGACTAGGCTATTCTTGGCATGAACATGATTCAATAGATGATTGGTTCGGATGGTAAGTTGTATGAAGAAATGCGACTACCCCGATTCTGATGATAGCTGGTGTTAAAAGATAAACTTGAACCTTGATGGAGGGCACATACTCTTAATTCATCACTAGCATCAAACTCATTTCTATTACAATACGGCCGCTGGGTCTCATGCAATGGATTTCCAACGATGTATTAGCTGACTCCAAACACTAATGGGGGCATGATATGGAAAGTCTCTTGGGGGAGTTACTATCTCCCTTGCACAAAGATTATCCACCTTTCAGAGGTGAATCTGGTGGCCTCTAATCCTACAATTCTTAATATGGATTTCCATTTGAAGACTACTCCTTGTAGTCGCGCAAGCGCAATTGAGGCCTATAGCCCTACAAAGTACCAAGAAAGATGTAGTCACACAAGCATGATTGAGACCTAAAGGCCCTACGAAATTCCAAATATAAGAGTGAACTCCCAAATAGCTTTGTCCTCCAAAACTTTCATCTCAAGAGGCCTATTTATTATAGTGAGCCAAAATGCGCAGGTCTGGTCATACTCACTTGGGTCATTCCCCTCTCACCAATACCTAAGAAAATCAGGAGGGAAGGCCCACTAAAGGAAAGCACACAATCAAACTAGAAAAGTGCCAAAGGTCAAGATTTCTGATTGTCTAGATAGACAAGAGCATACTCCCCTACTTTCACACTTTTCCCAAGCAAAATCAAGCACTTTAGTTCTTTAACCCTCCTAATTAAATCTAGGTGCCTAAGATAAAAAATAAAGACACAAGATTTATTTGTATCTCCTTGGCAACCTACAAAAAAAAATGATTAGTATTTTAATCAATGTATTCTTTGGCAAGTGATCTGGAAAACAATTGTTAGTAGTCTAGGATGATGTCTTGGACTGATTGAAAAACCTACAAAAACTTCAAAATTTTGATTAGTAGACAAAGGTTTGCAGAAACAGTGCTCACGTTGTTCTGCAAACACCCATGCTGAAGCGCTTGTGTAGGCGTTGAAACGCTTGCATACGTGCTAAAGGGGCTGAAAATTAAAAGCAATAGGAACTATATGAAAAAATAAAAAATAACACAATATACCTACGGTCATGTTGATGTAAAGTCGGACGTGCTAAAACACGAGCGTACGCGCTGAAATAAGTTAGCAACAAAAACAATAGACAAAAACCCAAAAATTTGAAATTTTAAAAAATGAGCGCCAAATCACTAAAGCGCCCATGCTCAACCAAAAATCTAGAATGAAAAGATTGTAAAACTACACTAAAAAACAAAAAAAAAAAAAATTTCCTTTTTTTAGTTTTTTTTTGTTACTGATTAAGTAATAAAACAGAAAATACACTAAAAAGATAAAGCTGAAAGCAAGTATGAAAATGTTGTTGTCAGACGCATTGTTTCAGTGGTGGTCGCACTGTTATGGGATCCTGTAGAAAAGGCGGGTTAACATTTTAAATTCTGAGCGCTAGCGCTAAAGCGTGTGCACACGTGCTAAAACTCCCTTTACTCACGCTGAACCTGTGGCACTCGCTATTTGCCTCACCAATAAAAATAATAACTAGAGGCTAAATTTTCAACCCGAAGTTTAGACATTCACTCTATGAAGTTATTATCTCCATAACTGAAGTTCATTTATTTGTCAACCTAGGGACATATTACTTGAAATGGGTCTGCACTATATATGCACTAAGTTCCTGCAATAGCTATTCTGCATTACTGCAACAACTAAACCTATTTGAAATTAGCAAGCAATAATTATAACAACTGAATGGCTACAAGAAAGCTCAACATTAACAGAAAATTCTAATCAAAGAACTTATAACTAAGTTCAAAGTTGTCAAATAGGAGGTACTCTATTTTCTTTGCCTAAAGGAACAATCACAGGATCTATTTCCAGTTGCTGCAGAACAGTCAATCACCAGAACGTCTACTGTAGCAAAAAGAAAAACTGAATCTAACGAATGCACATGAATACTCACCAAGTGGCCCCCCTTGGATGAGTGTATCCAGACTTCAAAGATAACTCTATATACTCAGAATAGCATCATTTTATTCATTGTTTTTCAAAGGTTGACACAACACATAAAATGAAAGAATATGTTTTTTAATTCTAAAAATACTCTGCAACTCTATTTCTAATCCTCCTGTCTCTAACCTCTGAGAAGAGGCACAAACTCTTATTTAAAAGAAAACTACAACAACTACCTACAATCTAGGTCATGCCAATGAAATGAGGCAGAAAACATTTATGACATAAAATAGACGGAGCTAATCCACTGAAAACGTGGATCTCTGCTAAACCACAACCAAGAATATATCATGGCGGTATTACAAGATTGATGTTTGTTGCAGACAAACATAAATGAGTCTTGGCGCACCCTACTATTCCTTTGCCACTTCTTACACCCATTATTGTCTCTGTTGTTTTGAATATTTAACCACCCCTTGAATATCTCCAACTACCTTTATGACGTGACACAATAACTGCATCTGCAACATCTCTTTTATTCCTGCAATTAAAAAGATAGAACATACAAGCACACATATATATGCATTTTAATTAATCATAACACTTATACATTTCACACATGATATCTGTTGGATATTGTTGGCATATGGGGAGATTGTTGGATATTGAAGATATGGTGAACCGGTATGTTGATATGATGATAATCTATGTTGTCATTGATGTCAATAAAGTTTAAGTGAACCGGTATGAAGAGGTATGAGGAGATGTAGTGAACCAGTGTTAGGGTTTCACTAAGTGTGACTACCGGTTGGTATTCTCTGGTCTATGGTTATCAATTTGGCGATCCAGCTTGTGCAATACAACCACTGATACTCTTTGATGAGTTAGCTAAGAGATATGAATGAGATCAAGGTGCCACATTAGCCTTGTGCGCGTGAAGGATTGAGATATGAGAAGATCAACTGTGTTTGAAGTCTACCTCGGGAATGATCATTCTTCTTAGTGGTATGAGAAGAAAGTGTGATGGGTTACTGATTCCCATGAGAGGTGATGAATGAAGGATGTAGATTGTCTTGTGATCTGTTCAAAATTGTAATACTCTATGATATGTGTTTGGACGGTCAATATTGGACCACTTGTGTTGTAAACCTAAGATGCCTAGGGTTTAGGGTTTATGCTATCGACCTATCTGTTGTCTATAAGGTCAATGATGTTTGTTATTGTAAAGTTGTTGGCAAATGATTGTGTGTGTATCCGAGTGATGAAATACTTGTTAGACCAGTATGAGGAAAACTGCAGAGTGTGATTGCAGAGTAGAGGAAATGAAAAGGATATGCCTTGGCATGTAGTGTTGTTATCAGATTAGAAGTTTTTCCTGTTGTCTTCTAATCATTTCAAAAGATGGAAAATCCCTTTACCAAGTAGCTTTAACAGGCTTATTGTAAAACTTGTAACTAGGTGACTCAAGATCATTGAGTTCTTCAAATCCTCTAGCAAGGTAACCTTTAACAGGGTTTCAACCTTTAACAGGGTATATAGCCATCCCTTAACCGGGAGATCTCCAATAGGATCGGTTCCAAGTAGAACCTTATTTGTAGCCTTTAAACAGACTAGGCTCCTAACAGGACAAGCTTCAAAAGAGTTCAAAAAACAAGCTTGTGGTAATTCATCCCCACCATGGTTTTTCCCATTTGGGTTTCCACGTGAAAAATCTGTGTGTTATGTGTTATGCATTTTTCATGTGATGTTTATGAAGTATTTGGTTGAAAGATTATGCATGCAGAGTTAATGGGTTATTGTATTTCTAGTATACCACATGCATATGTTTATGGGTGAAGTTGATATCGAGTATTGATTGTATTTGAAGTGTTCAGACTTATTAGTTTATGGTATCTGATGTCTTACTGTGTTTAACCGGTGTTGCCATGGTTAAGTTCAGTAATGGTGACAACCAGTTGGTATTGCGTTGACTAGATAAGTTGTTGAGAAAGTTTTTGCCTGTACTGATTCACCCCCCTCTCAGTACCGGTTGGGGTATCTATTTTTCATCATTATTCATCAATTGGTATTAGAGCACCTCTAGGTCCTCGATGATATAAGCTTAACCGCTTGAGGTAAAAGATCCTACTATAATGATGAAGAGGGAAGGTCCTAAGTTCAATAGAGATAACTTTAAGATATGTAAGGACAGAATAAAGATTTACATCAAGAGTATGGGAGCTCAACACTGGAGCTATGTTGAGAATGCCTATGTGGCTCCCACTAGCACTCTGACTGATGATCAGAAGAGATTGATCTAGGAAAATGGGCAAGTCATGGAAGCCCTTATCAGCAGCTTGTCAAATATTGAGTTTATTGATGTACAAGACAAGGACACACCTAAGGATGTATGGGATGCACTAGAAAACATCTATGGTGGTGATGAGCATGTAAAGCAAGCTAAGGAAGAGAGCCTTAGAGGTAAATTTGAGGATATGGGGATGCTTGAAGGTGAGACCATTCAGCAATATGGCATTAGGATTAAGACTATGGTTGGTGATATCAAAAGCACTGGTGGAACTATTGATGATACCACTATTGTTAGTAAAGTCCTTAGATCATTGTTACCACTCTATGCAATTAGAGTTGTTGCTATCCAGGAACTAAGGTCTATTGATAAAACCAAGGTATCCTTAGATTCTATCATTGCAAAGTTAACTGCATATGAGTTGAATAGCTATGATGGCAATGTTTAGAAGACTGAGTCAGCCTTTAAAGCATCTATTGTACTATCCAGAAAAGGAAAAGAAACTAGTACCAGTTATGAATCTAGACAATGCAGAGATATGGATGATGAAGATATTCTGATAGAGTTTGAAGCTCTTCTTGCTAAAAGACTTCTGAAGGGAACTGGAAAATATAGAGGTAAACTTCCTTTGAAATGTTTTTCCTGCAACAAGATAGGACATATAGCTATTAATTGTCCTAACAATGACAATAAGGATAAACCGAAGAGGTTTAGAAAGTATAAAAGAGGAAACAAAAGAAATTGTCTACTTGTTGTGGATGAAGGTGTCACTGATGAAGAAATAGAAGATGAAGAAAATGAAGAAATAGTGTTTGTAGTAGTAAAGGAAGAAGTGTCTGACAAGAAATATCTTGTCTCTCGCATTGACAACTCTAATGAGTGGATAATTGATAGTGGTTGTTCTCACCACATGACTGGTGACTAGAGAAAGTTTCTGTCTCTGGAGGAATATGATGGAGGTGTTGTCAGATTTGGCAATGATGCACCGTGCTTGGTGAAAGGTAAAGGATCCATCTCACTGAATGGATAGAGCAGTGCAGATGATGTCTACTGGGTAGAAGGTCTTAAGCATAACTTGTTGAGTGTTGCTCTACTAAATGACAAAGGACTAGTTCCTGGAATTCAAAGGTGGAGTCTATAGTATAATTAGGAAGAGTGGTGAACTTATTGCCACTGGTAATCAGACCAGAGGTAACTTATTTCAATTGAATGCCAAGATAAGTCGGTGTCTAATGGCTAAGTTTGATGACAGTTGGATATGACATAGGAGACTCTGTCATATGAACTTTGACAACATTGTTAAAGCTGGTAAGTTCAAGGTGGTAAGAGGACTACCTTTGTTGAACAAACCTGAGAATTTTTTGTGCAGAGAATGTCAACTTGGGAAGATGTCTTCCTCAACTTTTAAAGGTAAGTCTTTCTTAGCAGAAAATTTACTTGATCTTGCGCATACTGATCTGTGTGGTCCTATGAAAACTAGAAGTATTCAGGGAGATAGGTATTTTATGATTCTTACTAATGACTGCTCAAGAATGATGTGGGTCACATTCTTGAAAGACAAGTCTAAAGCATTTGGAAAATTCAAAGCTTTTAGAGCATTAGTAGAGAAAGAAAGTGGTAAAAAGATAAAATATCCGAGAACTAATCAATGAGGAGAATTCAATAAGTAGTGTGAAGATAATGGTATCAAGAGGTAGTTGTCTGCCCCAAGGTCACCACAACAGAATGGCATAGCAGAAAGAAACAATAGGACTATAGTTGAAGTGGCTAGAACAATGCTGATCCAAGGAAAGGTTGCTCACACTTTTTGGAGAGAAGCGGTGAGCACTGCCGTCTATACTATGAACTGGGTACTCATCAAGAAAGGCAAAGATAAAACCCTTTATGAGTATTAGACCAATAAAACTCCCAATGTGAGTTACTTTAAAGTGTTTGGTAGTAATGCTATATCAAGAGAGGTGAGCATATGAGAAAATTTGATGCAAAATGTGATGAAGGAATATTTTTGGGATATTCCACTAAGAGAAAAGCTCTCAAGTGCTACAACAATAGAACTTGGAAAATTGTTGAAAGTATCAATGTCAGGGTTGATGAATCTGCTGAGGAAACATGCAGTGAAGAAGTGGAAGATGAACAGGGTATATCCTTTTCGGAATCGGTTAAGAAAGAAACTTGTAAACATCTCAGTGTTCCTATATTGGTAGAAGCTACAGTAAGAGAAGAAGAAGAGGTTAGTGAAGAAGAAGAAGAAGAAGAAAAGCTAGCAGATTAGGCTAGAGTCATTCCTAGATATGTGAAGCTACATCATGATCCAAAGAAAATCATAGGAGATAAAGATGCAGGGATACTCACAAGAAGAAAAGTGAAGGAGAAATCTTACATGATTTCTGAATTTGAACCAAATACTTCTAGAGAAGCTCTTACAGATGAAGACTGGATTAAAGAAATGAAAGAGGAGCTAGACCAAATAGAAAATAATGCAACATGGTCTTTGGTGCCTAGACCAGAACATAAAAATGTCATAGGTACCAAATGGGTCTTCAAGAATAAGATGAATGAAGAAGGCACAGTTGTAAGAAACAAGGCTAGGCTTGTATGCAAGGGATACGCTCAGGAGGAGGGAGAAGACTATGGAGAAACCGTTGCTCCTATGGCTAGACTAGAAGGTGTTCGAATGCTACTTGCATTTGTAGCATTTAAGGGATTTAAGGTTTATCAGATGGATGTGAAGTTTGCTTTTTTGAATGGAATCCTAGAAGAGGAAGTGTATATAGAGAAACCAAAAGGGTTTTCCTTATCAGAAGATAGTGACATGGTGTGCAGGTTACACAAAGCTCTGTATGGACTGAAATAGACACCTAGGGTATGGTATGAAAGACTACACTCTCATCTTGTGAATATTGGATTTCAAAGAACAAGTGAAGATAGCAACATCTACTTGAAATTAGAAGGTGATCAGATTCTGATCTGTGAAGTGTTTTTGGATGACATAATCTTTGGAGGAGATGATATAATGAGTCATGCGTTTGTAGATGAAATGAAGAAAGAGTTTGAGATGTCTTTGATAGGAGAGATAAAGTTCTTCATTGGTTTAAAGTTTCAGCAAATGAAAGAGGGTATTTTTATTGCCCAATCCAAGTATGTCAAAGAGGTATTGAAGACTTTTTCCATGGAGGAAAGCAAACCAATTGGTACACCAATGGTGACTAGCTATAAACTAAGGAAGATGATTCAACACTAGTGAATGAAAAGGAGTACTGGTCAATGATCGTTAAACTACACTATGTGGTGCACAACAAACCAGATATTGCTCATGCAGTGGGCATAGTAGCTCGTTTTCAAAAATGTCCAAGAGAAACCCACTTGGTAGTTGTCAAAAGGATTCTTAGATATCTGAAAGGAACAGTTTATTATGGATTGTGGTATCTATATAATGGTGACTATAATCTCAAGGTATATACTGATGTAGATTGGGTAGGTAATGTGGACGACCAAAAAACAACAACCGGTGGAGCGTTGTTTCTCTGTGGAAGATTAGTATCATGGACAAGTAAGAAGCAGAGCTATATTTCCCAATCTACAACTGAAGTAGAATATGTGGCAGCATTTATGAATTGCACTCACGTAATTTGGATGAAGCATGTATTGGAAGGTTTCAAAGTACTTGTATTTGAACCGGTGAATATATTTTATGATAACACAAGTGCAATAAATATTTCCATGAATCTGGTATTGCATGCTAGAACTAAGCATATTGAGCTTAAATATCACTTCTTGAGAGAGAAAGTTCAGAATAAGGAGGTTGTACTACAACATGTTTCTAGTAAGGAGCAACTAGCAGATATATTCACTAAGCCCTTACCGAAGATTACATTTACCTTTTTGAGAGGTGAATTAGGGGTTCTGCCCCTTCATGAAATCAATTAAAGATGTGTGCTCCACATCAGTCAAGTACTACAGTGACAAATTCTTCAAGATTGATGTGTTGAAGGATGCTACTCCTTAGGGGGATCAACATAGTAGATTTTTGAAGCTTGTGCCTCTACTTTGGCATTGTTGTCAAAGGGGGAGAAGATATATGATGTAAGGGGAGAAGATATCTGATGTATGGGGAGAAGATATATGATGAGAAGATATCTGATAATGCAGATACACTAGTCTATGAGGTTTTCAGTTGCAATGATATATTGAGTATTTCCATCAATGCCAAAGGGGGAGATTGTTGGATTTTGTTGGCATATGGGGAGATTGTTGGATATTGAAGATAGGGTGAACCAGTATGTTGATATGATGATAATGTATGCTGTCATTGATGTCAATAAAGTTCAAGTGAACTGGTATGAAGAGGTATGAGGAGATGCAGTGAACCGGTGTCAGGGTTTCACTAAGTGTGACTACCCGTTAGCAGTCTCAGCTCTATGGTTATTGGTTTGGCTATCCAGCTTGTGCAATACAATGGATGATACTTAATGATGAGTTAGTTAAGAGATATGAATGAGATCAAGGTGCCATGTCAGTCTTGTGCGCGTGAAGGATTGAGATATGAGAAGATCGAATGCGTTTGAAGTCTACCTCAGGAATGATCATTCTTATTAGTGGTATGAGAATAAAGTGTGATGGGTTACTGATTCCCATGAGAGGTGATGAATGAACGATGCAATTTGTCTTGTGATCTGTTCAAAATTATAATTGCCTGAGCTTGAATTTCATCCTTAGAATGTTACCTGTAATAAGTTAGTTTCATAAAATACAATGGAAATGCATACAGGAAATCCAAAATCCACCAATGAAACTACATGAAATACATATTAAAATAAAACATTATTTCACCTTTATGATTTATGTCTCATTGTGTCCTAACTCCACTGTTCCTGGTTGCAAATGGTGTGCTCTCAGACAATGCACTATTGGCTTCCAAGATGGCATATGAAGAATGGACTGCTAACTTGTAGTTAACTGATAGAATGATATACAAAGCTACATGATTATGCTAAAATGATAATACTATATGATTATATTGCTAAAATGATATTTATTATTTGCTTCAAAAACTCATGGATGCATAAGATTGGCTTGAAGACTATTTTTGAAGACTAACTTCCTCTCAACTGAAGCTCTTGATTTTATAGACTTTGAGAGGATTAGATGATGTGGCTTAGATCAACGGTCATGATTAGATCTACAGATTTGAATGGCTATGAGCAAAGGTGAAGGTTGAGAGAAAGGGGGAAGGAGAAGACAAGTGTCACTCATCTCACCTTGACTGGGTTGCTAACTGAGGGAATCTAGGGATGGTTGGAGGAAATTTAGGCATAGTAGGACAAGTGGACTCAAGTCCTTTCCAAGATGTAGGGGGTGTTGGAGAGAATATAGGAAATGGTTATGAAATGTGTGTACGTACACAATTTCATTAATTTTGGAGGTTGAAGATAAATCATGAATTAATATTTAAGGAATATTAATTTCTTTAGCCACATGTTTGATGAGTTGGCAAAGGGAAGATGAAGTGGAGATGGAGGGTGAATTGGAAAAGGGATTAAATAATTTTGAGAATTATTTAATATTTGAGACTATAGGATAGGAGAATAATATTAAATATTGGATATTTAATTGTTTGGAGAAGATAATTAAATATTAGATATTTAATTAACTTGGTTAGAGGAATAATTAAATATTAGATATTTTATTAATTAGAGGAATAAGATAATTAAATATTAGATATTTAATTAATTCGAAAGAATAGGATAATGAATTAATTAATAAAATATTAATTAATAGAAAGATATGAAAATGAATTAAATTAATTAATCTTTTCAAATTAACTATTTAATAGAAGAATAAATATTAAATAAATATAAAATATTTATTTAATTGCTCATAGCCAATTTTTAGGTGTATACATTTTGCCCCTCTTTGAAATGATGTCGAGACAATATTGTTTCAAAGATTAAATCAAGTCTTGATAATGCCTGATAGAACTTGAAAATCTAGATTGTGTGCCCCCTCAGGAGATTGAATTGTGAAATTGTCAAAAATTTTAGTTTGAATGATTAATCTCATGATAATGTGATAAAAAATTTAGTCAATTAAATTCATTTGTAAAAACCAAATTAAATTGCCCCATTGTTGAAATTAATTACTCTTGAAATAGTAAATATGAAATTAACCAAGGTTAATTTTAACTTCATTGTTATCCTTGTCAACTTTTGGAGAGAATATTCTTGCTGAGGTGGCCAAAATGGTGATTCCAGTGGAGTGTCATCGATTCGAGTGAGTTCGGCGATATTAGCGGCCAGCTGAGTATGGGTATTCGATATGTATCTTATCCCGAGCTTTGTTTTCAAGTTTTCGTTCAAAATTTCATGTTTTAGGCGCTCTTTTTTGAATTTTTGAAATTTTTGATTTTTTCGAGTTTTAGATTGGCACATTTGCAGTTTAGTTTAGTGCATATACAATTTTGGTTAGCACAAATGAATGTTTTACCACATTTGCTCCATATTTTAGTGCATTTGCATAGAATGTTAGCGCTTTTGCTTAAAGTAGGGCATATGTGTCATTTGTTAGCGCTTATGTTCAATAGGATAGCGCAAATGCACAAAGCAACGCATATGCATGGTCGATTAGTGCTTTTGTTTAAATTTGATGTTGTTGATAGGTACAAAAGCTAAAAAATCACTTTGATGATTAGTTTTAACGTGTTTGATACGCATGTATGATAAAATAGAGTCGTGATTGAGTGATTGCATGATTGATAGATCGATATATAGTCTTTGATTACTGGATTGAGTAGCTCTGATTAGCTTTATTTGATAGATGTGATATTTGAGTAGCTCTAATTAGCTTGATGGATAGATTTGATGATTAAGTAGCTCTGATTAGCTTGATTGATAGATTTTGATGATTAAGTAGCTTTGATTAGCTTGATTGATAGATTTTGATGATTAAGTAGCTTGATAGAAATGGATTTAATTTCTGATGCAAGAGTTTACCAGAGTTTTTGATCAAACTCAATGATTGGTAATAAACCATGATTGATAGGTTTAAAATGATTTGATAGCTTACGTTGCTTCAATTTGATTTGATTGATTGATTTGATTGATAGATTGATTGATTTGATTGATTGATTGATTTAGTTTGATTTGATTGATTGATAATTGATGATTGAGTCAGTTTGATTTGATTGATTGATTCATTCATTTTGATTTGATTGATTGATTTCTCTTAAAAAATAGGAGAAACTTGATGTTCTCCAGTGTCGGGAGAAATTACCGGCCATACGTCATTTAGTTCCAGAGTTGTCCCAGGTTGAGATTAGACATATAGATGCCTATGGTTTATGTCATTTATTATTTATGCCTAAGATTACACATAATAGAGGATTGTTGACTGCATTAGCCGAGAGATGGCACAACGAGCATAACACTTTCCACCTACCGACGAGTGAGATTAGTGTTACTCTTGAGGATGTCTATAGGATTCTGCACATCCCGATGACTGGTGAGCTAGTGCAGTATGATTATCAGGATCGAGTTGGTACAGAGGCTTGCAGAGTCATTTTTGCTGATGAGAGCATTGGTAGAGGAGATATCCGATGGGTAGATATGGTGATGTACTACGAGACTCTTCCTATTATTCTGGCTAGTTTGATTGGAGGATTCATATGTCCTAATAGGCGATCACGAGGTTTTTCTGTTGGATGGGGTGAGGTTCTTCTCAGCATGATGTAGCATCGGACACGATATGCTTGGGGTATTTGCATGTTGGCACATTTATATCATGATCTACACCAGGTTGTGTATGATGAGAGTGCTAGTTTATCAACATGATGTACTTTATTACAGATCTGGTGTTGGGAGCACATTGCTATTACATGGCCTATCCATCATAGATTTCATGGAGAGAGGCATCCATATGTTTATTTTTATGCAGGTATCCTTACTCAGCATAAGCTAGGTAAGATGGAGTATTGGCGTTGGGTGCTTGATTCTTTAGATAGCATTACTTGGAGACCATATGTTGATTGTGAGCCATGGATGGATGATGCACAGACATTACCACTTATTATGCAGAGTAGATATCTTATTGGTCGAATACTTTTTATTGTTGAGCAACAGTTGATTGGTCAGATTTTGAGATAGTTTGGTATCATTCAGCCTATGCCTACTGGTGTGACTATATATGCGCGGTGATATAGAGATAGGCGAGATTGGGGACCATCTTTGTCATTTGAGATTGCTCATGTAGAGTTTATTAGTACTCCAAGAGTGGCATATGATATGAGATTACACATTCTGGATCCTGGGGTTACTACAAAGTATGCTCAGTATTTATTAGCTCATCCATTTCCTCAAATTACAAATCCAATAGATCCTCCTCCTAGATCAGGAGATGATGATGATGATTCAGATGATCCTATTATCAGGAGACAGAGACGTAGATGAGAGCTTAGAGTTGCTCATGAGGCTAGGAGAGGTGGAGATGATGGTGGGGAAGGAGGTGGTGGTGGTGGAGCTGGACAGAGAGGACGTCGATTGAGAGTCCATGGAGGACCATTTGGACCAGCTGGTAGGATTGAGAGACCTCATCCTATGGGTGGGAGAGATAGTGGATGGATTGGGAGGGATACTGGCAGGGTAGGGATGAGATCACCTAGAGGATTTCCATTGAGAGGAGTTAGAGTGACTGGATTGGATGAGGGTTGCAGGAGAGGTATTGATTTTGGACAGATTTAGCCAGATCCTAGAGTTATTGCAGCTCATGGTGGTGATGATGAGGATCCTAAGGTTCATATTCTCCTGATTAGATGATGAGTTCAGAGAGTTACTTGGACTGAGGTTCCAATAGTTGGACAAGTTGGTGGTGAGGGAATTTGGATTCATGCACCATAGCAGGATCTACTAGACCAGGTTGCACCAGTGCAGGATATGCCAGATGTAGTTATACCAGAGCATGATGTGCCAGGGCATGATACTATTGACAGTCTGAGAGCACAGATTAATCAGCTTTGAGCACAGATACAGACTCTTATGACTGAGAGAGACACAACTATTAGGAGACAGCAGGATACTCAGGGTCTTATTGATCATATTCAACAGGTTGGATCAGGTACTCTCTCAGCGGACACTGTTAGAGCATTATTTTGGGTTGAGAAGGAGACTTCTTACTGGCGACAATGATATGAGGAGGTAGTTGCAGAGAGCCAAAGAGCAGGTAGTTATCAGACCACTGTGTTGATAGATACTAGCAGTGGTGGGGTCATGGGACCTCCTCAGAGGAGTGGTGAGCATGGTAGACAGGCATCTAGAGGATCTTCTCGCCCACAACCACAGAGACAGACAGATTCAGGTGGTAGTGGTATAGGACAGCCGTGATTTTATTTGGAGCATTTGTATTTTTTATTTTATATCATTGTATACTTGGACTTTTATTGTTTTATGATGATCTATATGCAGACATGGATTCTATAAGATGATTCTTTTTATTATGCATGTTATTTTATATGATGATCTATATGCTTATATGCTTTGATTTTATGGATGCAAATGAGTAGATGAATAATGATATGATGATAATAACTTACATGATGTAATGATAAATGTTTTTGCTTTGATTTTGATGATTTTGGATGCAAATGAAAAATGATTACTTAACTTAAATGATGCAAATGCAAATGATCTATATGAAAATGCAAATGAATGATTGTTTAATGCTTACGATGATGTACATACAAATGATCTGTATGAAATGTTTCTTTTGAAATTTTATGCATGCAACTAAATGATAAAATGGAATAATGATGATATACTCTATTTGATGATTTATACGGATTTGTACATGAATGATTGATTTGTTTTGTATTTATATGTTATGCTTATAATGATTATGAATCTAAGTGAAAAAGATGCAACTAAATGATCTTTATTAAATGATAATGATGATACTTTACATGGTTAATGAAATGCACTTAATTGAATGCAATTTATGCAATGATAAAATGCAACTAAAATGAAATGGATAATGATTAAAATGAATGCACCTACAATGATTAAATGCAAATTGTTTTTGTTTGTCCAAGTATACTCAATCTTTATTTATGACCGTTGATCTATTAATGAAATGATATGGTTATAATACAATGAATAAATGAATGTTTTTAATGCAACGGATAATGAGCTAATGAAATGATCTAACTAAAATTTATACTGCCATTCTTCATATGCTATCTTGTAATAGTGCTTGATTTCATCATTGAGCTTTAAAATGTTGTAAGAAAAATACAAGCGACTTGACATAATGATTCAAGATGACCTGAGTATTCCTTACATGGATTTTGATATAGCAAGTTAATACAAGCAACTTGATATAATGGATCAAGTTGACCTGAGTATTACTTGCAGAACAGACAAGGATTATCTCCTTTCATGCATGACTTGGAACGTCCTCCTTGATCTTTTGTCAATCATATCCTGAGACAAGTGCATACCATAGTAAGAGATAAACCACAGACAGCAATCAAAGAAAAATAATCATGCCCCATCATAGCTTCTCTAGTCATGGACATCCTTGAGTTGCATAGAGTACATGATTAGCAATAAAATCAAGATATAAACACTGAATCTTGTATGTCATTCACATGTTCTAATGGTCATTAATTGATATAATCATTTTAATGAATGATCTTGGATAATCTCGTATTGGTTGTTGATTGATTCTTTGGTTTCTGAGTTTCATGATTCAGTTGTTGATGAAATGCCTTGATTTTCGTTTCTTTGTTGCTCGTTATCTGTTTCAAAATCCTAGGTATTTTTGGATTTTCTAAATTTTTTGAATGTTTTTGGATTTCCAAAGATTCAAAAGATTGCCTTAGCAAAAGGAATTTGTATTTTGCCCCTAGTGAAAACAAAAATTTATTATGGATGTATGAATTTGATCAAGATCCAAACCATAGAGGGATACAAATGCAGATTGATAGATGCTGATAAAATCTAAGACAGT
Organism: Cryptomeria japonica; assembly: GCF_030272615.1. Taxonomy (NCBI): domain Eukaryota; kingdom Viridiplantae; phylum Streptophyta; class Pinopsida; order Cupressales; family Cupressaceae; genus Cryptomeria; species Cryptomeria japonica. The sequence continues at coordinate 423,055,021 of NC_081414.1, forward strand.
GACTACGACAAGTATGTCAAAGATTGATAACTGTTGGTAGATAGAATATTTCTTGCTAAATGGTTCAGAGAAATGGATAAGCTAGGATATATGGAAGCGATAGATGTGATAGGATGAAGCGGATAGGTGTGTAAAGCAATCTCATAGATGGAGGAACTCACTTTTTAGATAGTGCCTATTTACTAGGTTTTCACCATGTAAATTTATTGTATTTTTGTTTTATTTTATATATGCTTTTTATTGATTTTTTTTAGGACTTTATATGCTTTTTTATGATTTTTTTTTTTTTGGACTTTATATGCTTTTTATTGATTTTTTTTTTTCAGGACTGTATATGCTTTTTATTGATTCTTTTTTTTTTAGGACTTTATATCTCAAGCATAGAATTTCTTGAGATGGATAGAATTGATAGGTTCATCAAACCAATCACCTTCTGGGGTAGATAATTTGTATTCTCCTGATCCATATGTTTCTACTATGACAAAAGGTCCTAGCCAATTTGGTTCAAATTTGTCCTTTTCCCGATCTTGCCGATTTCTTGGATTTTCCCTTAGAACTATGTCTCCAATCTGGAAAATGTGTGGCTTGACTTTGTGGTTATATCTTCTTGCCATTCTTTGTTGATATACTTTTAAATGATTTGTTGCATTTTGGTGACGTTCCTAAATTAGTTCTAGTTCCTGGAGTTGATAGACTCTTTATTCTTCTTCTGGTATAAGACCATGCAAGGATACTCGTTAAGAAGGTATCTCTACTTCTATGGGTAATATAGCTTCTGATCCATAGACCAAATAATATGGAGTTACCCCTGTTGGAGTGCGAACACTAGTTTGATATGCCCAAAGAGCAGGATTTAGTTGAATGTGCCAGTCTTTTCCAGCAACATTGACTGTTTTCTTCAAGATTTTTAAAATAGTTTTGTTTGATGCCTCAGCTTGAACATTACCTTGTGGATAACATGGAGTAGAGAACCTATGTTGGATATGAAATTTTTCACATAGCTCTTTTACATCTTGATTTTTGAATGGTCTTCCATTATCAGTGATAATGGTCATAGGAACTCCATAGCGACAGATTATATAATTTAGAATAAATGATGATATTTGTTTTCCTGTCACTGTTGTTAAAGGTCAATCCACTTAGTAAAATATTTAGTAGCAACCAAATTAAACTTATGTACATTAGAAGAAGAGGGATTGATCTTTCCTACCAAATCCAGGCCCTAGTGTGAAAATGGCCATGATCCTGTCATAGGATATAACTCTTGTGCTGGTGCATGAATTAGATTTCCATGAATTTGACATTGTTTACACTTTCTAGCACAGGTGAATGAATCTCTTTCCATAGTAGGCCAAAAGTAACCCATACGAATAAGTTTCTTAGCCAATGTTAAACCACTTGAGTGTGTACCATAAATACCTGCATGAATGTAATTAAGAACTCTCTCGGATTCATCTTTTTCAAGACATCTCAATAATGTACCATCTAGAGCACACCTACATAGGATATCAGCAATAATGGTATAGCGAGAGGACTGACAGATAAAGTTTCTTTATTGATTACAAGATAATTCCAAAGGAAGGATATGATCTTTCAAATATTAGTAGGTTTGACCATATAGGGATTGACTGGTTCCTGATATATGGCAAATTTGATAGGTATGTTGGGATTGAATGGTAGGGGTTAAGATATCTTCCACAAGAAATTCGTAACATTGTTGATTCTCTTTATTTTGCAAGAGAGATGCTATTGTATCCATTGCATCTGCTGCTTTATTCTCATTTCTGGGAATCTGGGTGAATGTGATTTCTTTAAAATGTCCTTTAAATTCCTCCACTAGCTATTTGTATGGCATAAGCTTATCATCCTTTGTTTGATATTCATCATTTATTTGATAAATGACAAGTTGTGAATCACCATAGACATGTAGTTCTTTAACATTCCATTCAATGGCCATTTTGAGCCCTATAACCAATGCTTCATACTCTGCAATATTATTGGTGCATGGAAATCGCAGTCTATATGATTTCGGAATTGTATGTCCTTGAGGTGTGATAAAAAAGATTCCTGCACCTGATCCATATTGAGTATAAGAACCATCAAAGTATAATTCCCAAAAGTTTGTACTTGCTGTCAAGATATCTGCATTAGGAAATTTGATGTGCAAAGGCATGTTATTTTGTAAAGGTGCATCAATCAATTGATCAACAATGAATTGTCCCTTGATGGCTTTTCGGTCAACATATTCTATGTCAAATTCGCTTAGTATCATAACCCATTTGGCTAGTCTCCCCGTTAATGTTGACTTGCTCAACAAATATTTGAGAGGATCTATCTTTGCTATTAGTTTTACAGAATGAATCAACATATAATGTCGTAGCTTTTGAGTTGCAAATATGTAACTGCTAGACATATCTTTTCAATTGATGAATAATTTAACTCATATCCGACAAGTGTTTTGCTGATATAATAAACTGCTCTTTCTTTTCCTTCATCATCATGTTGAGCTAGGAGAGCACCTAATGATACACTTGTTGCTGAGACATAGAGTAACAATGGTTTCCCTTTGGTTGGTGATATTAGTATTGGAGGACTCATAAGATATTCTTTTATTTGTAAAAAAGTTTCTTCACATTTTAGATCCCATTTGAATAGAACATTTTTATGTAGAAGATGGGTAAATGGAAGACATCTATCGGCCAATTGGGACACAAATCTTCGGATTGATTGCAGCCTTCCTTGTAAAGATCGCAATTGACTTATGTTCTTAGGTGACTCCATCTCCATGATAGCTTTAACTTTCCCAAGATCAACTTCAATGCCACGAGCTGATATAATATACCCAAGGAGCTTTCCAGAGGTTACCCTGAATGCACATTTCTTTGGATTTAATCTCAATTGATATCTTTCCAGCCTGTCAAAAATCTTGCTTAGAATGTTCAAATGTTCTTTGCTTGTGTGAAATTTTGCAAGTATGTCATTGACATAATCTTCCATGAATGTATGCATCATGTTATGAAAAATGATCGTCATAGCTCTTTGATATGTCGCTCCTGCATTCTTAAGCCCAAATGGCATAACATTCCAGCAATATGTTCCCCATGCATAGGTGAAAGTTGTCTTCTCTTGATCTTCAGGTGTGATTCTTATTTGATTATATCTTGAGAAGCCATCCTTCAATGAAAACATCTCATGCCCTACTGACAAGTCTACTATGATATCAATGTTTGGTAGTGGGAAATCATCTTTTGGACATGCTTTATTCAGATCTCTGAAATCTGTGCAGATTCTTATGCTCTTATCTGGTTTTTATACTAGTACAATACTTGAAACCCATTCTGGATAAGCAACTGGTCTTAAGAATCCCAATTCCAATAGTTTCTTGAGCTCAATTTTTACAAGGAGAGAAATATGTGGGTGCATCTTTCTTAGCTTCTACTTAACAGGTTTTGCTTTTAAATCCACATTAAGATGATGCATGATAAGATCTGGGTTAAGCCCTGGCATATCTGCATAAGACCAAGCAAAATTTATTTGTTGTTGCTTAAAGAATTCCATGTATTCTTTCCTCTCTTTTTCTGATAATGAGGCAACAAAATGAAGTATTTTAGGATCCTTTGATGTATCAATGTTGACTGCTTCTGTTGGTTCTATCAAGATAGCAGATCTTTCTTAAAAATATGCAGGAAAAATGTCAAACTTTCCATCTTCTGACGCCTCAAGGAGGTTTTCATCATCAGATACACCCTTTATTTTCTCTTTTGATTGATCTAATGTTGCCATGAAATGGTTTTCAACAATAGGTCCCTTTCCTTGTTTTATTTCACTTTTGTGACTGAAAAGTTTGGCATTCTCCTGACTATGAAAAACATTACTTGATTCTGTAGTAGAAGATATCTTAGTTGGGATGGGTTCAATAGCGTTAAGGTACACAGCTAAGTCATGATCATTGGAAAAGACATTTAGTTTGGGGTTGTCTAAATTATCCCAATCAATTAGTTCAGGATGAAGAAGGGGTAAATCATAATCACTGTCATCATTAGGTGTTTCAATATTCATGACATAATAATCATAATTTAGCATAGAATAGGTATTATCATAGATTAGATGTTTTTGAGGATTGTCTTTCTCAAGCGTTTTTGAATTAGTCTCAACAAGATTAATATTAGCATTTTGTAGTTCACACTCAAGTGGTTCTTCAATTGACGTTTGTCCCTTAAATGAATGGATTATATCAACACACACGTCTTTGGTACTACAATTTTCTTCTTGATTGAGTTCATTTGCATTTTGGAGTTGATAGACTTGTGTACATGATAAAGAGGATTCTTTTAATAGATTTTGTCTCCTTTCAAACTCATCTTCTTTTGGACTAATAGTTAATCCAACTTGACTATCTCTTATTTCTTCTATGGTTCTTGCATATCTGATCCTTGTTTGCGCTTCTTGTGGCATTGTGTCATTGTTTTTGTCATTTGCTTTTCTTTTTGCATACGCCTCTTTTCTCTGAATTTTGAGTTTCTCTTGTCTTCTTTCTAATTTTATCTTTTGTTCTGCAATAGACAAGTCTTCTTTTGTGATAGCTACTTGATCTTCATTGTGTTCTTTTCTTGATGTAGTGGATAAGGTATCTGGACTCTATTCATATTCATTGGAATTTGTTTCTGAATCCTCATCTAAAATTACTCCACTATACCATACTGGAATGTCATGTGGTCCAAAAAGTTCCTTGATTTCTATCATTTCTATTTTTACTGCCTCTGGAATATCTTGTTCAAATTTTGCCTTTGTTTGTATTTTCAGAACTTGTTTGACAAGATTTTTCTTCACCTTTGATAGTAGTCTCTTCTTCTTTCTTTTCATGATCTTCTTGCTTATTTTGCTTATTGACTACTGTTTTGGCTGCTTGATGTAGCTTTTCTTGTCAATTTTCTCCTTTAGAAATTGATTTCTTTCTCCATTTTTGCTGTTGAGTATTGTGTTGCTTTTGATTAGACTTCAGGTATCCCAAACCGGATTTATCTTCTATGGATTGTGAGTGTGGACAAATAGGTTTTGAAATACCTTGATGTTGCTTACCAATTGGTCCTTTTCCTTCATATCCCATCTTTTGCATGATTTCATATCCTTTGCCATATTGTTTTATGGGAATATTGACTTCTGCTGCTGTTGCTATAGTTTTATCTTCATCTTTGTATAACCAACCAAGAATGTCTTTGTCTTCATTTTCCTCTTCAAGGGTTCCAGCACTAACAAAGGTTCCTTTAAACATATGTTTTGATTTGCTTGATGTCTGTGACTGAATATCTGCAGGTTTTCCATATGACTTTGGGGAAAGTGGAAATTTATTCAAAGAATACTTTCCCATTCCTTCATCATTTAACTTGAGCTTTTCTTCAAAAGTTTCCCATAACTTTGCTTGAATTTCTTTAGTAGGATATACTAATTCTCTGTTATGTGGAACTCTTGTATCTTGTGCTGGCTTCAAATTATTGCAATATTAACTAGAATTTGCAATTATAGTGATCTCTTGCCCTTCATGAGGAAATTTCACACATTGATGATATGTAGAAGGAACTGCTTGTATCTTGTGAATCCAGGGTCTTCCTAGAAGAATGTTGTAGGAGAGATTCAAGTCTAAAACTTGACACAATGTATCTTTTACCATGGGTCCTATCTTTATTGGTAGCACAACAGTTCCTTTAGAAGAACGTTTTACTTCATCGTAAGCCTTGATGGTTATTTTCTTTTTCGGGTCCACTGCATTCTCTAAATATCCCAAAGCTTTTATCAAACTTAGTGCACAAATATTTAAGCCAACTCCTCCATCTATGAGTACATGTTTGACATGAGTTTTATTAATGGAGACTTCAACATACAAAGGAGCATTGTGAGGATGTTGTAAAGATGCGTCACCATTTTCAGAAAATGATAAGCAATGAGGGGCTATAAGATGTCCTACCATGTTTTGGAACTGATCTATATCCAAATCTTTTGAAACCGTTGTTTCCACTAAAGCTTTCTCCAAAATTTCCTTATGCATAGGTGAAATCTTGAGAAGTTCCAGAATTGATATTTGAGTGGGTATTCGTTGTAATTGCTCCACTAAATTGTATTGTTGTGATGTGGATGTTGAGTCTTTTGCTATACTTGGAAAGGTAACCTTTGCTTTGCTTCTTGTGATAACATTGATTGGTTCTCAAGATTGATTTTCGTTAACAATTATCACATTTACTACATCATCGTATGTATAAGTGTAATTTACTTTGGTTTTTCCTTTGTCATTTTCCAATTGGGATGATTCACCTTTATCATAGTTTGGAAGCGGAGTTTTAAAAGCCAAGTGTGATTCATTCATCTTATGGCTATCCATCATGATGGTTCCATTATCAATTAGATCTTGGATAATGTGTTTCAATCTTTGGCAATCATTTGTTAGGTGTCCTTTATTCCGATGATAATTGCAAAAATGATTGTCATTCCACCAATTTGGCTTGACTGGTGGTTCATGAATTCTTGCTTTGGGTAAAATAATTAATTTATTAGCAAGCAAAGTTTTTAGAGCTGATTTTAAAGATTCTCCAATATTTGTGAATTTTCTCCGAGGATTACAGAAAAAGGATTTGGCTTTATTGTTTTCTAGATTGTTGTTGCTTGGGATTTGACTTGATAGATTGAAAATTGGTTGTTGTTGTTTTACAGTATTGTTATCATCATTTCCTTCATTGCTGACATTCATATTCTTTGACTAGAACTTGGGTTTGTCATTGTTGTTGTTGTTGTTATTGTTGTATGAATTATTGTTAAGTTTTAGTTCTCCTTTCTTTACCATTGCATTCTCTATTTTTAGACCATTTTTGATCATTTTGGCAAAAGAGGGAGGACATTGCATCCTTAGTCGATAACTCATTTCACTGATAAGTTTATTAATGAATATGTCCATTTTTTCTTGATCAGGTACATCCCGGGGATACCTATTAAACATGCATTTCCATCTTTGTAAAAAGATCATAAAGGATTCTCCATTCTTTTGTTTAACATTGCAAAGATCTAGCATTGTTATTTCATTCCTTATATTGTAGGAATATTGTGAAATAAACCTATTCACAAGTTCTTCAAAGGATTTGATTCCGGATGGCAATCTTGAAAACCACTCCATTGATTGTCCATTTAAACTCCTAGGAAAAAGACACATAAGGTAAGTTTCCTCGTGAGAAAATTCCATACTCATAGTACAAAACTCCCTAATGTGATCTTGAGGATCAGATTTTCCATCGTATTTTTCATATTTAGGGATCTCACAATGCTGCGGAAATGGCATCATATTCAAATTTTTATCGAAAGGATGTGGGCATATATCTTGTAATGAATATTTCTTGGAGCTTGTCCCATTTTTCATGTCTTATATTTTCTATTGTAGAGCTTGTATTTGTTGAGTAAGGTTTGATAAGGGATTATCTGCATAGTCTCTCCTTGTTTCATCATGAGTCTTTTTGTCACTTCGCTCTTTTCTTTTATCATCCCTTTCTTTCCTTGTTTCTTCATTGTTCATATCTTCGTTATTTTGCTCATCTGTGTTTTGGGTGTTACTTGTCTCCGTGTCTTGTTTTAAGCTTTCTATGTTAAAGTATTGTGGTAGTTTAGCTCTAGATTTTGCCAACATCAAGAGATATTTTTCTTTTTGTTTTGATAACAATTTTTCCATTAGCCTATCAAATTTAAAATCTTGTTCAAGGTCTCTAATGGTGCTATTGACTACTTCTTCGTCAACAGCGGTAAATCTAAAATTGGCATCTTCTTCCTCCATTTGTTGTTGTTTTCTAAGTTGTTCGTATTGGGCTCTAGTCCAAACTGGCATGTGTTTATTTCAAAGTTGTCAAAAGTTCCCAAGGACAAGGTCAATAGGTGATTATTGGTTTAGGAATGTATGCTTTATTGATCTTACCACTATTGTTTGTTCGTTGGGATAAAACATCTCTTTGTTTAAAAGCACATCTTTGTAGAGTTTCACCATCAAATTCTGCACCACAGCCATGTAAGTAGTGACAAAAATGGTGTAGGAATGTCCTATATTTTAGTAAGATCTTGCGATTGATATACAAGAATTTTATTCTCTTTTGAGTAGCTTTGTAACTGGGTTTTCTTTTCTTAAGGTGATATTTAAAATTCATATAGGCATTTGACAGTTTACAAGTTTAATTCCAATGTTGGTGCAATTTTGGTTTTGATGTAACCTAAGTTCAAAATAGGAAAGATATATCCAAGATTAGGAACCTAGTATAGATTGATCAAGCTTCATGATAGAGGATTTGATTATCCTAATGAGAGACTTGACAAGGATGTTGATTTTTTTACTTAAGATGTTTGAATCAATAGCTTGTTGAATGTTGATGTTTATAGAACCTTTTGGGAATAACCTATAGGATTAGCAACCTAGTTGTTTGAGCTATTTTGAAAATACTTGATGGTTTAGAGACAAACCTACTTCAAGAATTATTTTGATATTTTGATGTTTTGATACTTTGATTTTGAGTTGGTGTTTCAAGTGTTGGAGTGCTTTTTGTTTTATCCTTTTGATCACACTTTGCAGAAATTTGTTGATTTTTGATCTCTTGTAGATGATAATTTTTTTCAATTTTTGACCATTTGGAACATGTTACAGACATAGAAGACACAATTTTTAATATATGAAAAGCACAAGCAAGTACAAATCCCTATGGCGGGCTGAGACAATAGTTGTTGAATCTCACATGGAGTTTCCAATGAGGCTATGCTATTCAAAGCGGATATTTAGATGCTTGACCCCATTGGCTGCACCCTCGGCACTCACTTCTTCAGGGCAGCCAAGCACCAGTTTCCATGAAATCTCCTCATGGCAAACTTTATATCTCTACTAGGAACCGTATGTGTGTGAGCCGCTTCAGAGGTCCGACCTCCTGCGCCAACAACTAGAAGGTTTTTGGCAACTAGTACAAATAGTTTTTAGTAAAGGCTTCCAGTCATGTGGTTATACATGTGGTACTTTCAACTCTGTAAATACAGAAGGTTCCCAACCTATAGAGGTTACGCTCTATAGGGTTTATGGGGAAACATAGTGTCGGTATGAACTTATCAACACATGTTGTTTGAACTTTTGTCACAAACACTATTTATTTATAGTGGATTGGAAGGACTCGGTATTAGCCCGTTTCCAATTTAGGTCATTCCCCTCTCACTGGCCCCCTCAAGGCAGCTCGGGAAGGTAGGCCCTCTAAAGGATTTAATTGCTTGAAAGTAAAGAAAGCATAAAAGAGTGGGTTTGGCTTTTTGATCACCCAATTAAAGGGAGAGCATATACCTACCACTTTCGAGACACGGAATACAAGTGTTGTTTTTTAACTTTCCATAGCAATGTGATCTATCCTCTACTTGGAGATGTTGCTCCAACAAGCATGGTGTTTATTTTAGCCCCATATAGCAAATGATTTTCTAAACTAGGAATTGGAAATCCTGATCAACAAAATGAAAATCGTTGCAAAAAGTAACTTGCTTCATAAGAATAGACAAGTTGATTATTCTTTTTAACTTGCAAAATATAAGATTGATTGTTCTTTTTACCTTTGCAAGAAAATAAAAGATTGTTGTTCTTTTTAGAGCCCAAAATTTGAGGTGTGAATCCTAACTTTGCAAGAAAGTAAATGTTTGATTTGTTGTTATTTTTACCTTGCAAATGTGATTATTTTTAGAGCCCAAAAACAAGTGAGGTACTTTTTAGAACACCAAATTTGAAAAATGAAGTTCTTTTTACCCAAAAGGAAATATGAATTCTTTTTAACCAACTTTAAAAAACCTAGAAAAGAAATCACTAAATCCTAAGTTAACTCCTCTAAATCTGCAAGAAACTACTAGAAACTTGAAAAAAAAAAAAGTTAGCAAAAATCCAAAACCTTAGGTGGGCTTCTACAAGCCTAAAGCTATCTGTCAAAAGTGCTAACCTACGTTACAAAAGCGCTAACCTGAATTATAAAAGCACTACCCTATGATGCAAAAGCGCTGATTTTTAGACAAAAGCGCTAACCTACATGACATATGCGCTAACCTGTGATGCAAAAGCATTGAATTTTCAGACAAAAGCGCTAACCTACATGACATATGCGCTAACCAATGATGCAAAAGCACTGATTTTCAGACAAAAGCACTAACCTACATGACATATGCGCTAACCAATGATGCAAAATCACTAACCTATGATGCAAAAGCATTGTCAAAATTCACACATGCGTGAATCTGCATTACAAAATATGTTACTTTTATTTTTGCGAGATTTTTAAAGATATATGTGAGGTCCAGCCCCATGGTGGGTGCAAAAATATGTGAGCTTGAATTTCATCCTTAGAATGTTACCTGTAATAAGTTAGTTTCACAAAATACAATGGAAATGCATACAAGAAATCCAAAATCCACCAATGAAACTACATGAAATACATATTAAAATAAAACATTATTTCACCTTCATGATTTATGTCTCATTGTGTCCTAACTCCATTGTTCCTGGTTGAAGATGGTGTGCTCTCAGACAATGCACTGTTGGCTTCCAAGATGGCATATGAAGAATGGACCGATAACTTGTAGTTAACTGATAGTATGATATGCAAAGCTACATGATTATGCTAAAATGATAATACTATATGATTATATTGCTAAAATGATATTTTCTATTTGCTTCAAAAATTCACGGATGCATAAGATTGGCTTGAAGACTATTTTTGAAGACTAACTTCCTCTCAACTGAAGCTCTTGATTTTATAGACTTTGAGAGGATTAGATGATGTGGCTTAGATCAACAGTCATGATCAGATCTACAGATTTGAATGGCTATGAACAAAGGTGAAGGTTGAGAGAAAGGGGGAAGGAGAAGACAAGTGTCATTCATCTCACCTTGACTGGGTTGCTGACTGAGGGAATCTAGGGATGGTTGGAGGAAATTTAGGCATGGTAGGACAAGTGGACTCAAGTCCTTCCCAAGATGTAGGGGGTGTTGGACAGAATATAGGAAATGGTTATGAAATGTGTGTACGTACACAATTTCATTAATTTTGGAGGTTGAAGATAAATAATGAATTAATATTTAAGGAATATTAATTTCTTTAGCCACATGTTTGATGAGTTGGCAAAGGGAAGATGAAGTGGAGATGGAGGGTGAGTTGGAAAATGGATTAAATAATTTTGAGAATTATTTAATATTTGAGACTATAGGATAGGAGAATAATATTAAATATTGGATATTTAATTGTTTGGAGAAGATAATTAAATATTAGATATTTAATTAACTTGGTTAGAGGAATAATTAAATATTAGATATTTAATTAATTCAGAAGAATAGGATAATGAATTAATTATTAAAATATTAATCAATAGAAAGATATGAAAATGAAATAAATTAATTAATCTTTTCGAATTAACTATTTAATAGAAGAATAAATATTAAATAAATATAAAATATTTATTTAATTTCTCATAGCCAATTTTTATGTGTATACAATAATACTCTATGCAATGTGTTTGGACGATCGGGATTGGACCGCCTATGTTGTAAACCTAAGATTCTTAGGGTTTAGGGTTTATGCTACCGACCTATCTGTTGTCTATAAGGTCGATGATGTTTGTTATTGTAAAGTTGTTGGAAAATGATTGTTTGTGTATCTGAGTGATGAGATACTTACCAGACCAGTAAGAGGAAAACTGCAGAGTGTGAATGCAGAGTAGAGGAAATGAAAAGGATCTGCCTTGGCATGTAGTATTGTTATCAGATCAAAAGTTTTTCCTGTTGTCTTCTAATCATTTCAACTAATGGAAAATCCCTTTACCGGGTAGCTTTAACAGGCTTATTGTAAAACCTGTAACCAAGTGACTCAAGATCATTAAGTTCTTCAAATCCTCTAGTGAGGTAACCTTTAACAGGGTTTCAACCTTTAATAAGGTATTAGCCATCCCTTAATCGGGTGATCTCTAATAGGATTGGTTCCTAGCAGAACCTTATTTGTAAAGTCTTTATCCGGACTAGGCTCATAACAGGGCGAGCTTCAAAAAAGTTCAAAAACAAGCTTGTGGGTATTCATCCCCACCATGGTTTTTCCCATTTGGTTTTCCACATGAAAAATCTGTGTGTTATGTGTTATGCATTTTTCATGTGATGTTTATGAAGTATTTGGTTGAAAGATTATGCATGCAGAGTTAATAGTTTATGGTATTTCTAGTATACCACATGCATATGTTTATGGTTGAAGTTGATATCGAGTATTGATTGTATTTGAAGTGTTTAGACTTATCAGTTTATGGTATCTAATGTCTTACTATGTTTAACTAGTGTTGCCATGGTTAAGTTCAATAATGGTGACAACAAGTTGGTATTGCGTTGACTAGATAAGTTGTTGAGAAAGTTTTTTCCTATACTGATTCAACACCCCCCCGCCCCCTCTCAGTACTGGTTGGGGTATATGTTGTTCATCATTATTCATCAATATCACCTATGATCTACATGGCAACAAGAATAATCTGCATGGCAACAGGAATAATAGGTCAAAACAAAATAGGATTTAATGGGTTTAGTTAACATATAGAATGCACATAGTCAAACTCTAATACATCATATGACTCAAATACTATCCCATTAAATGAATTAAAACATGGCAAAAACTTATCAGTTCTATGAATAAAAGAGATAATATATCAGCTCATCATACCCTCCAACTTAATGTCTTGCTAATCCTCCGGCAAGAGGAAAATTTCTCATTCAGGCACTGACTCGTAAGTCGCCAATGGTTCCTTGTCTTGTTCCTCTTGTAGCCAAGTTCCAATAAAACCCTTTCATATTTTCTAGTCTAGCCCATCTGGCTTCTTCTGTGGCCTCCTCATATGGTTTGTCTATAACCCTGCATCCCATTAATGGCCACATAAGGATAGGTGGCTGAAATATCAAGGGTAGCCAATTATTGCTCTTTACCCTTGATGTACTTGGGAGCTCTTTGTGTAGCTACATGAAAATTAGGTAGTGAATGGGGTTCACCCTATTTTAGGTTTTCTGGGAGATTATTCCAGTGCTGAACCAATCATTCAATTGCAGTTGTATTTTCATTTTTAATCAAGTGTTCATATTCCTGGAATGTTTCCTCTCTTATCGATAACACCTGGCTCCTGATATCAGGTCTTGTTAACAATTTCTACCAGTCATAATAAAGAAGTCATTGGAAGAAGTCACATCATAATTATGCAAATAAAATTCACATAACAAATTCTTAACAACTATAGGAGAGTTTTGATACATTATAAAATTCCTCTAGGGTATCTAGAGAAGTACTAAGATCCCTAACAATGTGGTTTAGCTTGAAACTTAAATATTGCTCTTTTAAATATAAATCATAAACCCTTGGAGGAGACCTGCATTGCATCAACTCAGGAATGATACTTGCAATTGTGTCCACCTTAGCTTGCAATTCCACAATCTGATTATCCCTCTTTTCAATTTCTTTCTGTTGTTTATCAAAAACTCCATGTAACCTAGCCCTTTCTATCTCCCACTGCCTATAAAATGTAAGTGCAATGGATAAACTAGTGAGAGATGAAGGGGGCTTACTAGCTGTTACCTGAGGGCATGAGATTTCTTCAACCAGCTCTCCAAACTGTTTCGCTACATGTGCCAAATTTGATAGTCTATCGGCTCCATGTTCTTCTTGTGGTTGAATCTCTTTTTAACTTCCATGCCCTTCTTCCGACGTTTCTACAGAAATGATTTCACCCACATCCCATGTTGCTCAAGTTTTCTGTTTACCCCGTCAACTCCTTCTTGCATACATTTTCGGAGTGGCTGCAGAAACACTTTCTATGAGAGGTGTTGCTGTAGAAGAATTTTCTTTTACATTATGCCTTTTAGTTGTAGGAGAAACCTGTGCTGCTTGAGGCTGTTCTATGGTTTCTTCCTCTGCATCAATTGTTTCTATTTCTTTCCCTTTCCTTTTAGAAGATCCCGCTCCACTTTGAAAATGAGTGGAGAGCTGCTCAATATTTGTTTCAATCACCATTTCTTTTGCAACAGTCAAGGCTTCATTGACAACAGGAGGTTCATTCTCTATAGAAACCCTAGGAGAGGAGGGCCCTCCAATATCTTCCTCTTGAGCTGCTGTTTCTTCTAGAGAATGAACATTTTCCTCCCTAAATTATGGGATATCTTTGAATGCTCCCTATGCCATCTGAGAGACATCTTTGAGAGAATGTTCTACTAATAATTTAATCAAACCATGATGACTAATAGAATGATTTCCACCCCTCTGTGTTTCTTTTGCACTTACGGAAATAAGATGATACAAAAAATTGGGAACATTTACCCTTCGGCCATGCCGTAAATGACTAAGCAATTTAAAATGGACCGAATGCAAATTTGAGTACCTTTGATCACAGGTAATGTATTTCATCACATACAATGCCACCTGGGGCCATTCCACTGGAAGAGATATTCGTCTAGTTCCCTACTTGTCCACAGTTAGGGGTCCATCTATTGGGTGTGTAAACTCTGCCCTAGTGCTTCTCGCATCCTTAGAATCGGGAAACAGTTCTCCTTCCTGTAGCAACCCAATAACTTTAGCTATCCATTGCTTTGTGGCAATGAATATTTACTATTTATTTGATTATTTAACCATCAGTAATCAATTAATTAAATTAATATTTAATTAATTTCATCCTCAAACTCTTCTCTTATAATTTAAATAAATTATTCAATTTATTTAAATTAATTCATTAAGCCACACTCAAAATCAATAAAATGAATAAAGCACATTTATTTAATTTAGCCACCTTTCCTCTTTTAAATAAATAATAAAACATTTATTTAAATCCCTAAACTACCCCGCCCCCCACTTGGAGTCTCCTACAAATGCAAGTTGCACCTATTTTGTTGAAATAAAGTAATTTTATTTTAATTAAAATCCTATTTTCTCTCACCCACCAAACCCACTTGCATCCTAAACCCATTCTAGATTCTTCTAAACCATTCTTAATTATCCTAAACCCATCCCCTAATTATTGTCACATTCCTAAGCAACTTGAAGTCACTTCTCAAAGCCTCCAAAGTCTTTGAAAAGCATTTCATGCTTTATGTCTCCAACAAGTTAACCCCTAAAGTCTTCCAAACCATTAATGGTTCTTACATAACCATTTATGGCTCTTAGACAATTATTAATGATCAACTCAACTCATCCACATGGTTAGAGGCTTTTCCTCTAACTCAACCTCCATTTAACTCATGGGTCCCTTCAAGCCTTTATTGCTTTGACCATGGTTATCCCCACTAACTCTTGCACAAGAGTTCGTCCACTGGATAAAGGCATTATTCATTGGATACAAGCTTTATTCATTCAACTCAAGCCTAACCTTACCCCCTAAGATAATCTTCATGTCATTTCAAGAATTTAATGATTCTTCCCTCTCCTCTCAAGCCATCTCATGTTGACATTTGTCATCCTAGGATTGGGTTGAAAGACTTCACATGTTTCCTATAGAGAAGGTATATTGTGATCAAATTTGATTTTTTTTTGAAAAAATGTCCGCTTTCATCGGAATTCCGACGATAATGCAACATTTGATTTCGATGGAGAAGGAATTGGCAATGACATTTGTGTTTTTTAGAAAAAGTACCCGCGTTCGTCGAAATTCTGATGACCGTGGACATTACTTAAAAAAAAAGGAGAAAAGACCAAGTCATTTCATAAATCCCGCCTCTTCATCCCGTCGACCTCTACCATTACAAAATCCCGCCTCTTTGTCCCATCGAACTTTGCCATTACAAAATCCCACCTCTTAGTCTTGTGGACCTCTGCCATTACAAAAGCTTCAGCTTGGATAAGTCTCCTCTGGCAGGGAACCTGTGGGTTTAATCGTTGTAGGATGTAGGAATGGTTAGATATCGTAGTGTCGCTTTCCTTTCCTTTCACATTTGAGCCAAAGGATGTGTTTGTCAGGGTGGCCATTTCAATTATCATCGCTTCACTCTAAATTGGGCATTACAAGATCCGATTGAAGAAAAAAGGTAGGGTATAATCAGCCAATTCATTGTTATACATATTCATATATTTAGATTCAAAGTTTATTATGGATTTATCAGATTAATTGCCAATAGCATAGATGGTGAGAGGTTTCTGTAATATGATATGATCGATTTAAAAGAAGATTTTCTTACAAGACCTAAACCCTTGAACAATTCTACAATCATGTATTAATTAAACACTGCATTTTAAATAATGAACAATATAGTAAGCATGAAACATATTAACACTACTTTCCATATTTGAAACATATCCTAATTAAGGAGAGGGATGACCTAAACCTGCATGATCGAGTGCCATTATGTAAAATATATCCTAATTATGGATGTTGGTATATATGGTTATGACAAAAAATCCCTGCTACAGAATCGTGAGAGCACTGTGTAGTGATTGAGTGCTATTTTTTGTCGGTGTTTTGCAAGGGAGTATAAGTGTACCATTAGGAAGGTGGTATAAAATGGAAGTTGAGAGGTATAAGGTTATGAGGTGTGGGTTAGGATAAGATAGGGAGGTAAGTGATGAAGGATGTAATGGTGAAAGAGTAAGTTAGGATATGTTAGGGGTTTGGAAGGTAGGAAAGTGAATGGGGGGAAATAAAAGGATGTGAAGGATGGAATGGGGTTAGGTAGGTGAAGTAAAAGTAAGTGTGTATGAGGTTAAGGATTAGGATAGGATTTAGGAAAGTGAAGGAGGTTAAGATAGGGGATATGAAAGGTAGATGGAAGGTAATAATTATAGGAAGTGAGGTAAAGGTTATGAGGTATGGGTTAGAAAATAGGGTGTAGGAAATGGAAGGAAGGGTCATATCACTTTGAGAGTTTTC
Source organism: Cryptomeria japonica (assembly GCF_030272615.1). Lineage (NCBI taxonomy): Eukaryota > Viridiplantae > Streptophyta > Pinopsida > Cupressales > Cupressaceae > Cryptomeria > Cryptomeria japonica. The sequence goes on from NC_081414.1 coordinate 423,071,917, forward strand.
ACCAAGATGAGTAGCCCGAGTATGGACCTCAAATCTTACAAGCCATGAGGATCCACTTGTAGTAGAGGAGCATATACTTGCATCTTGGGAGCTTATTAGGAGTTTGTCTTGAATTTGGGAAATACACATAGAGGAGATAGAATATTGATCAATACACATTACCTAGCCGCATCATGCATAAATACAAGAGGTATAGACTATAGAAAGCACATATCATGAGCCAAAGGATCATATTTGAGAGTTGCTTCATCTCCAATCCTCTACATTTTTAAGATCCACAAAAGGGGTTGAGGATAAGTCTTGGTTACTTAGCTTGGACTTATGCTTTGGGTTGAATCTATATGTGAGCAACCTAAAGGCATAATTTTCAATGCAATTTTTGAGAGGACTTGCTTCCACCTTGTGGTACTAGGAGGATAAAATGCACCAACTCACATTGGAAACCCTCTCCAGATACCATTTTGGAGTGCTTCAAAGTGTGTTCTATTTCAAAATATTTTTGACAGAGATGCATAGATGAGTTTCACAATTTATATAATAAGGTTTCATAGTGGCTCGGCATGAGAGTTAGTTTTTGGAGTTCCTGTAGTTTGTAGATTACATTCAAGACAAGTTACTTGTCAATTATTTCATTAGGGGTGGAAAGCCCAAAATTTCAGTTTTCCTACACATGGCCAATCGAAATGACTTTAGGGTTGCTATGGCAAAGTCTCTTATGGAAAAGGAGGTACATGGGAGGACACAAGGGGCATGAGAGAAGTTTGTAACCTTGATGAAGGGACTAAAGTGTCCATAGGCCTCCGCATCCTTCACAGGATAATTTAGACTTACTATATGATTTACAAAGAAAAACCCAATAGTATCAATATTAGGGACAAAGGTCTAGAGCATAGTAGGGGCCATAGGGTAGTCACATGTGACCATCATCGACACAAGGATATTTTAGGTATGAGAGACTATAGGGCTATCAAGATAGGCCTTCTATGACTCAACAACCTTTTAGGGGAGAATCTAGTGTTTTTAGTAGTTAGGATCTTCTAATTATGGTGGGGGCTAGCCAACATAGGGTTATATGAGACACACATGTTATGTATATGTTAGTATCAGATAGAGAGTGCCCACAAGTTTTTAGAGTAGGTGGACACCATCCTAGGATGTCAAAGTAGATAGTTGATATGTGGGTCTTTACCCTCCCAACCACTCAACATATATCACCATGGGTCTTTACCCTCCCAAACACACAAAGGTTAAAGGAAGATTCACTACTGCAGCACTCACTTTTTGTGACAGTCTCAAGCACTTAGGACAATCACTCCTTTCATGGCCATTCTTCTTCACACAACACTCTAACATTAATTATGATGATAGTGTACCTCCTTAAACCTTCCACAAACACCTAACTCAATACCAAACTCTTTCCCAATCTCGCTAATGGACTAACTCAATTCACTGTGAGATTGTGATGGTCAATACAAGGTTTAGGATAGTAGTAATTAGGATCTTCTAATTATGGTGGGGCCTAGCCAACATAGGGTTATATGAGACAGGGGTAAGTTCAACAGTGATGTGTATTAGATTGTCATCAAAGTTTCCTGTTAGTGTTACATTGCATCAGCATTAACCACTTATTGTCATGGGAATCAACTAATAGACAACATAGATATTTATCAACCACCTCCTTTTTTTCACCAAAGGGATAAAAATTTATTAAACACAATGAGAATTACAAAGAAAGAAAGTAGATACATAACTTGATGAGTATTAAGAGGGGGGAGTGAATTAGTATACCAAAAAATACTTAACTCAAACTCTTAAACAATTTAGCAGATAACCGGTATAACAGATTCACTAATAAACCAGTTAAGATAAATGCAAACCAAATAGCAAATAAAGCATTCACCCACAAAACCACAGTCACCATCACACAAGATATTTGATGTGGAAACCCAAATGGGAAAAACCACGATGAGCAGAAACTCACAAGTAACTATCTGCAGAATAGAAACCAGACCGGTTAAGGTTAGACCGATTAAGGTCATACAATATTCTTCACCAAAACAGATTATGTTAGGAATCGAGATCTCTACCAGGAGATAAGTCTTGTTAAAGACTACCTTGTTAAAGGATTTCAGATCCACATTTGTGAACCACCTTGTTAGAGGATTTACAAAGGCTTTGCTGGGCCTTCCCAGTTAAGGGTTTCAGACTTGTCGAAGATGTGAGTAATCAACGAGTGATCTAGATACTAGGACAATATGCTTGGTTAGATCCTTGATAGCTCATTGTTAATGCATTTCAACATTACTTCAGTCTTCAATATCTCCACACTCTAACTCTTCACACAAACCTAATCTTCTCTGCAAAGATCACACATAACCTTCTCATACATCATACATCTCTCATCCATACAAACCCTAGACATGATGTCCTTATAAAGGGAACTGATTTCATGTCGGTCCAATAGGATTAAACTACAAGTTCCTAGGTTCAGTGCATCTAGACACATTTGGTAACATGGCACAAAATCATCGCCAAAGTGTCGGTGGATGATAACTCATCACAGAAATACCGGTTGGTAACTCATCACAGAAATACCGGTTGGTAACTCGTCATAGAGTAATACCGGTTCATATAATATACCGATTATCTTTCATCAAAAATGAAGACTGGAAAATGTTAACTACCGCTTTGTTCGTTCATACCGCTTGAGATCCTTGAACCGCTTGAGGTCTTCATACTGCTTGGGTTCTCCATACCGCTTGAGCTCTTCAGTCAATTTGTGACCGATAAACATCTTCTGCAAAACACCGATAGTCTAAAGACTATAATACATAATACCAGTTGATCATAACTCATACATAAAGAAAGTGTGTGTCCATCAATGACAATCAAAACATCATCAAAATGCCAACAATCTCCCCCTTTGGCGTTGATGGCAACACTTAGGAAAATTTTGACATTTAAGTGTTTTTACAACAAAAATATGCTATAATCAAAATTACTCCCCTAAGCATATACACTATCCCTTTTGCAGAAATTACAATGTATACTATTCCCCCAAAGTGGTAACATGAAAGTATACATGAAATGGTAACATTCACCAAAATTTTAAATACTAGTCCCCCTTTGCCAACAATGACAAAGTAATGCAGAATAACCCCTGTTTCCTTATATATATAAAAAAAGTAAATGTTTATGACAATAAGGAATAAAACTTATCAAAAACAAATTTAAAATCCTTCAAAAAAGTTTTCATGGCCAATATCCATGACTCAATTAATGAGGTAGCAACCTCACTTTTTCTTTGCATCTGGAATACCAGTTCTTCCATAGCATCAATGGTACTCATCTCTTGAGTTACAGTGATAGCTTCAAGATTGAGAAAACATTTCTGAAGAATCTGCAGTCTGGGTAATAAGACCAGTTGAAGCTCCTGCAAATATTTTGTTCGGTTGCAGATTTCTAATTCCACCCGGGCAATCTGCAGCTGATAATGATGAACCATTTTCCCATATGTAGTAAATGAATCATATGGCAGCTTGATGGTGCTAATGTATGTCTGGAACTCTGATTCGAGTTTATCTTTCTGCTTAAGCACATCATCAAAAAATAGATGGGGCTGGCAGATTTTACTCAACAGTAATTTGCCCTCATCCATAGCACCCTTGATATCCTTCTGCTACTTCAAAAGTTGTGACCAGAGCTCATTCAGTTTCTTGACTAAGGAAGTATTGAGTGCCTTTTCATGATTCTTCTTCACAGTGGCTGCAGCAACATCTTCCAAGCATTGTACTTGCTCCTCTACTATAGTGCAAAGGATTTTTAGCTTGGATAGAGAGGAATTGGTACTAGGGAGGTTAGTACTGGGAATCAGACTAGGAAGGGTGTCAACCATAGTTTTTATGACATCCCTATCCTTCTTCCTTCACAACTCTTCTAGTCTTTCTTGTGCCAGTTTGATGCCTCACAGAAGCTCGGACTCATTTGTTGATTGAAGGTCAATCGGACTGGTGGTGTCAACCGGTTTGGCTTGACCATTGGTTGCCTTGGGAGTCTTTGCTTGTTTGGTTTTCTCTGCTACCTTCTCCTCTGCTGCTCTTTTCTTTTCCTCTTCTTTCTTCTTTTGCTCCTCTTCTTGTTTCTTCTTCAGTTCTTCCTTCTTGTCTTCTTCCTGCTTTTTCTTTTCTTCCTTCTTTTTCTCCTCTTCTTTTCTCTTCTCCTCTTCTTTTCTTTTCTTTTCTTCTTGTTTCCTCTTCTCCTCCTCTTTATTTTTCTCTTCCTCTTTCCTCTTGTCTTCCTCTTTCTTTTTCTCTTCTTCTTTCCTCTTGTCTTCCTCTTTCTTTTTCTCTTCCTCTTTCCTCTTGTCTTCCTCTTTCTCTTTCTCTTCCTATTTCCTCTTGTCTTCCTCTTTCTCTTTCTCTTCCTATTTCCTCTTGTCTTCCTCTTTCTTTTTCTCTTCCTCTTTTTTAGCTTTTTCCTTGTCCTATTTCTCTTTCTCTACTTTTTCTTTGTCCTATTTCTCCTTCTCTATTTCCAGAGTGACATCCTCACCATCTAATGCATCCACATCAATGGGATCATTTTGCTCTGTCACTCTTTCCCCTTCACTATCAAATGCTTCATCTGGTTTGCCTGATGTTATATCAGGTGCTTGTTCAGCCTTCAGATTAGCCTCAGACACTTGGTGTAGTCGGACAACAACTTTGGCATGTAAACGTGTGTCCTTCTCCACTTCAGAAACTTTACCTTCCAGTAGCCCAAGTCTTCTTCTTCTCATGAATAAGAGGCCTTTGTTCTTATCCATTGTCTCAAATAATTCAGAATTAGAGGCATCGAGAAAGTATTGTGCAAAAACTCTCTCCCTTATTTCCTGTTCCTTTTCAATGGCAATGTGCCATTTGTTATCTACAGAATTGTATAAAGAATTTGGTATGACCAATCTGATTTCATATGGCGACCGGTCATTGACACACAAATATCTAATAACCTCTTGTTCTACTTCATCTTTCTCATTATCATTAAAATCATTAAAATGCTCTTTTAAATCATCAATCAATTTTCTCCTAATGTTCTTGATTGTCCTTTGACAATGTGTCATAGGCTTATAGGAGGAAATATCTATGTTTACCAATGCTGAAGTTGCAGGTGCATTATTGGTAGATTTTGCCTTCTTGCTTGATTGTCTTGTCTTCTTAGGTTGAATTTCTAGTTCAGTATCCTCTAACTTCGGTGAGCTAGTTTTGGTTTTTCGCTTCCTCTCGAATACTTTAGCGGGAGCAACCTCGGGTTTCTTCTTGGTAGGTGACTGCTTGGTCACTTTTGGACTTGTTGAGGTAATTGGTGCTGATACCGATGGCACTACCTTACCCTTTGTTTGTGTAGGATCTTCAACCGGTGTTACCCTCTCCAAGTAGGTGTTGGTTCTCTTTTTCTTAGCATCTAGTGGTGAGGCAAGTAGGGTAGAGTCATACTCGATCAACATTTCATACATCACTTCATACCCCATTGGTTCAATTGCTTCCTTTCTTGGTTCCACTGCTTCCATTATGCATTCATCTACCTTTATGGTGAAGTAGATGTCATCTTCACATTTCTTCAGAATATCTCCAGATATCCTCATCCTCTAGCTCATTTTCTGCTTGAATTCATCAAAGTATTTGTTCAAAACCTTAGGATGTGAAGTTCCCACTACTTGAAGAATTTCCTTGATTTGTCTGGAGACCCGTAAGTCAACAGACCATTGCACACCACCTATTCCAGGGAATAACCTTGAAAGTATAAGATTAGGCCGACTAGAAGTTGTCCAAACCTGAACCTTAAAGCATTATCTTGTTTAATGGACTTTAGGTTTAGTAGCAATTGCCTCTGCAAACAGGTACACAAATAAAATGAGGTGTCTTCCTTAATCATTCTATAGGAATCATTCATTGCAGTAGCAGGGACAGAGTTCATTCTGCTAGCATAAAACATCCCGTAGCCAATCACCATGCAAGCATACCTAACCAAATCATCTTTGATGGTGTTGACGGTCATCGCCCATTGGTCACTCAGAGAACCGGTGAACTTAGTCATTTCAGTCTTGGTGACCTTCCTTAGAGCTGGCAGCTCTCCAATGTTATAGAAACTAGCACTCTGCTATATTCAGGTTGATGCAGATGTGATCTTCAGTGAACTCTTCTAGAAAATAAACCACATTGTGCAATTTCTTCCTCTCTAGGATGCTATATTCAAGTTTGACTTTCTTGTCATCCCCATAGAACAGACCTAGCTGACAATGAATCACTAAGGTTCCTAGGTCTTCTAGTTTACAATATATATATCCTAAAATGTCTTCCTCAACAATAACTCTGACGGATATCTGGGATAGGGCATTGTATTTCATCTTCTTTTGAAGAAACTTGGCTGAATCCACAGGTACACTAGAACTGGAGTGCGATGCAGAAGCCATGATTAAATGACAAACAAGAATTTTGAGAAATACCTTCACAATTCAAAATTTAGGGTTTGCCAATGTCGCTCACAACACACCACTTGGGTTGCTTGGAACACCTCTTAGTGTTCTTCACCGATAGATTGAAAGTCTGATGGATTCCTCTGCAAGATTTTTGGATTCACTTTGAATTGCTAGGCGAATCGCTCTTTCTCATTCTACTCTTTGAAAGTTCTTCTTTTGCAAACTAATAAGTGAAAATGATGACAAAAATCCCTTTTAAACAATCTTTCCCCTACCATAATAAATGCATCATCGCTAGGGTACAAACCCTAATTTTGCCTTTTACCATTTCAAGTCTTTTGTTGATTGACAGGTAACATATATCAGTTAAGGTCTTTATCAATATAAACTAGGGGTTCAAATATTTCACCGATATGCTCCCCCTAAGCTTTTCTGAAGCTCAGTTTGCTGGTTCAGAGACTTCCACACTAGGTGCAGAAACTGGTTCATCCTGTGACACTTCTTCAGGTTTCTTTTTCCAAGTTTTATTCATTCCCACTTGAACGGTTTCAACGTCAATCCTCCCTTCTGGAGTGATTGGTATATCATCCGATAGGTTCTTTCTCATTCTATAGGTTTTGGCAGTGTGTCTCGGTTTGTTGCAATGATAGCATACCATTCCAGGTGTTCTCCATGGTCCATTATTCATACTACCATTCTTCCTTCTGCATGTTGTAGTAGTGTGAATGCTACGATGATAGATCAAACAGGTTTCTCTCCAACCAGTTGCTGCTTGATAGCCACCTGACCGATGGTCATAGGTATTATACCAGTTGGGATTCCGGTTCACAGAGGGTTCTGGGATAACTCCTTGAGTCCTTGGAGGGTATCTCCCAGTGTTGTGCAAAATAGACCTGCATTCAAATGCTCTATGCCCAAACTTGTTGCATTCATAGTAGTTTCCATTGAATCTATTGGATCTAGGCTTATTATTTAGAAAATAAGGAAAATTATTGTAGGCCTTGCTTCTACACACATTAGCAGTATGTCCTTCCTTAAGACAATTGAAGCAAATAGGTTTAAACTTTTGCTTACCTTTATCCTTGGATGTTGGTTGCTTCTTTGATGCTTCAACTTTTGTTCTAGAGGTTTCACCTTCCTCATACCCAAAGAAACCAAGTCCAGTGGTATTCTTTACCGATTTTGCCGATTCTAGCTTTTGCTCTAGCTTAGCAGTACTCTGATTGAATTTGGCAAGTATCTCCTTTGCCTCAGTAAGTTCCTTGGAAATAGCAATATTAGATTCCATCAAGGTTGCATTCTTAGAAATAGCCATGTTTAGTTCACCTTGCATTTCTTCTTTTTTCCACTTTACTCTCTTGGAGATGAGTGGTAAGGGCACCGATTTCTTGCTTCATCTTGGAGATCTCATGATCTTTGTCTTTTACCAGATCTTCAACTTTCCTTTGGTTCTCAAGCTCTTGACACATTCTGATTGTGAGTCCTTCCAACTCCTTTCTCAGGTTGGCTTTGGATTCATTCAGTTTTTCAACTTCTTCAACTAGGGCATCCATGTCAGCTTCATCAAAAGAGCTAATTTCAGTAAGTTCCATCAGTTTCTCAGTATGCTCTCTTCTCTTGGCCAAAGAGGCTTTATACTTAACTTTGAGTTCATCATAGGCTCTCTTAGTCTAAGTGAGATGATGAGTAAGTTCCCTCACAGCGTATTCCCCCATATCTCCTTCCAAGTGGTTAGACTTATAGAAAGGTTGGCTCTGATACCAATTGATGAGTACTAAGAGGGGGGGGGGTGAATTAGTATACCAAAAAATACTGGACTCAAACTCTTAAACAATTTAGTAGATAACCGATATAATAGATTCACTAATAAACTGGTTAAGATAAATGTAAACCAAATAGCAAATAATGAATTCACCCACAAAACTACAATCACCATAACACAAGATATTTGACGTGGAAACCCAGATGGGAAAAACCATGGTGAGCAGAAACTCACAAGTAACTATCTGCAAAATAGAAACCAGACTGGTTAAGGTCATACAATATTCTTCACCAGAACAGATCCTGTTAGGAATCTAGATCTCTGTTAAGAGATAAGTCTTGTTAAAGATTACCTTGTTAAAGGATTTCAGATCCACAGTTGTGAACCACCTTGTTATAGGATTTACAAAGGTTTTGCTGGGCATACTCAGTTAAGGGTTTCAGACTTGTCGAAGATGTGAGTAATCAACAAGTGAGTGATCTAGATACTAGCACAGTATGCTTGGTTAGATCCTTAATAGCTCATTGTTAATGCATTTCAGCATTACTTCAGTCTTCAATAGCTCCACACTCTAGCTCTTCACACAGACCTAATCTTCTTAGAAAAGATCGCACATAACCTTCTCATACATCATACATCTCTCATCCATACAAACCCTACACATGATATCCTTATAAAAGGAACTGATTTTATGTCGGTCCAATAGGATTAAACTACAAGTTCCTAGGTTCAGTGCATCTAGACACATTTGGTAACATGGCACAAAATCACCACCAAAGTGTTGGTGGATGATAACTCATCATAAAAATACCGGTTGGTAACTCATCACAGAGTAATACCGGTTCATACAATATACCAATTACCAGTTGTCAAAAATGAAGACTGGAAAATGTTAACTACCACTTTGTTCCTTTGTACTGCTTGAGATCCTCGAACCGCTTGAGGTCTTCATACCGCTTGGGTTCTCCATACCGCTTGAGGTCTTTAGTCAATTTGTGACCGGTAAACATCTTCTGCAAAACACCGATAGTCTAAAGACTATAATACATAATACCGGTTGGAACAATTACCGGTTGAGCATAACTCATACATAAAGAAAGTGTGTGTCCATCAATGACAATCAAAACATCATCAAAATGCCAACATAACCTAATCTAATCTCCATTTGCATAACCTAAGAAGGTAGATACAACTAAATAATCCTGAAAGAATTGCATATAAAGGACACTATTAGAAAAGAACTTATGTACCATGCTAGTCTATGTAGCTACTACTAATTATTGCATAGAAATAGATACATGTGTTAGAATGTGTTGAAATAGTAGCTAGCTCGAATAGGACAAACCCTATAAATGTAACTTGTGGTCCTATATTGAATGTAACTTGTAGATAGGGTGATGTAACTTGTGGTCCTATATTGAATGTAACTTGTAATTTGGTCTGAATGTAACCAAGGATAAATATTCAAAAAGTATAATAATTACACTAATACATATATCACTCTCATGCCTTCCTTAATTTGATATAAGGTCCCTCTATCCTGTTAATGCATGATAGCCTCGGTAAGATAAATGATTGAATGAGAGATAAATGAAGTCTCTCATTCAATCATCTATTGCATGGATAAACTATGATGAAGACTTCAAGCTATTGTTCCTTCATTTGATCGATGATCATTCTTAAATTTGTATATATTCAACCATACTTGAAAAGTTCAATCAATGCTTAACTACCGATAATCATCAGTTGTAATTCTCATAGCATAGAATACCGATTGGTATCAATTTATATTAAAACCAATGCACTCCGATTAATATCGGTTAACATATTAACTACGAACACCGATTGTTATCGGGCTTAACCAATGCACTCCAAATAATATTAGTTAATATATTAACTGTGAACATTGATTGTTATCGGGCTTAACTAATACATACTGATTAGTATATGTTGTCTTGCATATGATAGACACGTCGATTAAGTATCAGGTTGTTTGTTAAGTGATATATACACTGATAAAATATTTGGGCATAAAAAAGATGAAATGCACTCCATACTACTGCTGCACAATATTTTGGTCGATGATATTTTAAAAATAGTAAAGGAAGGTGTATGAAACTAGCCTACTCGTCTAATTTTCATGCCATCAAAATTTGAGTTTGATTGTCATCATTTACTTTGCCAGATTCTTCACACGTAACTCCTGAATCAATTTCCTACACACAAAATGACAAAAATAGGTTTGTTGATGGGGGCTTTCCTAGGTCAAATAGGTTTGAATATACCTTGAAGTGTGCAATATGGAAGGTTTGTATTCTTAATCTCCTGCCCATTTCTTAATTTAAAAGATGATATCTTTATTAAATATCTCCTCTATTTTTGGAGGTAATTTAATGTTCTTTCATATTTTTCTATAGATTCTTTATAATAGCCTATTATAGTGATTTGTTCTATTATGGATAATATTGTGGGTCAGACGACTTTGTCGTCAGTGCATGAAAGCATTGTATGAGTTCTACTTTTAAAAATTGCATAAAACATTTGTAATTTATTTGATTCAATGTTATTTGAAAAAAAGTTTATCAATGATGTTTCCTTTCTCCAAGAATTGGATCTAGGATCTTTCTGTCAGATAATATGTAACATCCAATGACTAAATATTTTCTGTACAAATGCTTATTTTATTTTATTATCGTCTGAGTGTGAATTATAATTTATATCTATGCTGTAGCAGAAGATACAAGCTGAAGACTCATGCGCATGTAAATTTCATAAAAGAAAGCAAGTAAGCATTATCTTGAATGACATGGAAACAAGCTCATCAGCTTCCTAGAAGAGAGAAATTGGAGAAAAGCAGAGGTTAGTGTTAAAAAGTGATAAATACATAGAGAGTAGTATGCAATATAAACAAACAATGTCTGGAGTGTGTGATGCGACGTCTCTAATTTATGTCCGGAGGGACTAACTGGTTTTGGAGTTCTTGGGAAACCTATTGGGCCACACTTGGAGGAAATCAATGTGTTCATGCAAGGGCCACCTTTTTTCTATTATGAGAATGATGATTTTTCATCGAAGGATATTTGGAAGGCAATATTCGATAATTTCTATAGTGTGGAACCAGAGTTGGCAGACTCGAAGTACGTTTCAACTTCCAGAAGACCAAGAGGTTATGTACACAATCTCGCATAGAAGGGCAATTTCAAGCATTACCTCTCCCCCCCATGACTATTTAGGAAGCACTTCCTCAGACAAAGGACTATTGGCCTCAATGGGATGAAAGAAAAAATTGAATTGCTAGACTGTAGACAATGTGGTGGTGTCCTTCGTGAAGAACTCTACACTATAATTGAAAATTCATGAGGGAAACTGCAAGATAGTGAATAAAAATACATTCTTGAAAAGTGGGAAGAACAGATCTTGGTCTGGGTGGGGCCAGGTCAGGTGGCTCCTCTAGAGGTTGACGAGATAGAAATAATATTAGGATTTGAAAAAGATCACACTCGTGGAACTTTGTGTGTGACTGATCGATTGCATTGTTTGGGTAATGCATTCCAAATAGATACAGTATCCAAACAACACAATCAATCAGTCGCACATGAAGTTCCACGAGTGTGATCTTTTTCAAATCCTAATATTATTTCTATCTCCTCAACCTCTAGAGGAGCCACCTGACCTGGCCCCACCCAAACCAAGATCCATTCGTCCCACTTTTCAAGAATGTATTTCTATTCACTATCTTGCAGTTTCCCTCATGAATTTTCAATTATAGTGTAGAGTTCTTCATGAAGAAAACCACCACATCATCTACAATCTAGCAATTCAATTTTTTTCTTTCATCCCATGGAGGCCAATAGTCCTTTGTCTGAGGAAGTGCTTCCTAAATAGTCATGGGGGGGAGAGGTAATGCTTGAAATCACCCTTCTATTGTGAGATTGTGTACATAACCTCGTGGTCTTCTGGAAGCCGAAAAGTGCTTCGAGTCCGGCAACTATGGTTCCACACTATAGAAATTGTCAAATATTGCCTTCCAAATATCCTTCGATGCAAAAGCATCATTATCATAATAAAAAAAGGTGGCCCTTGCATGAAGTACACATTTATTTCCTCCAAGCATGGCCCAATAGGTTTCCTGGAACTCCAAAACCAGTTAGTCCCTCTGGACATAAATTAGAGATGTCACATCACACACTCCAGACATTGTTGGTTTGTATTGCATACTAATCTCTATGTATTTATCACCCTTTAACACTATCCTCTGGTTTTCTCCAATTGCTCTCTTCTAGGCAGTTGATGAGCTTGTTTCCATGTCATTCAAGATAATACTTTCTTGCTTTCTTTTACAAAATTTACATGCGCATGAGTCTTCATCTTGTATCTTTTGCTACCTCACAGATATAAATTATAATTCACACTAAGACGATAATAAAATAAAATAAGCATTTGTAAAGAAAATATTTAGTCATTGGATGTTACATATTATCTGACGGAAAGGTCCTAGATCCAATTCTTGGAGAAAGGAAACATCATTGATAAATTTTCTTTCAAATAACACTAAATCAAATAAATTACAGATGTTTTATGCAATTTTTAAAAGTAGAACACATGCAATACTTTCATGCACCGATGACAAAGCCGTCTGACCCACAGTATTTGATACTGTCAAAATTCCAACAACAACTAAAGAACATCCGACAAGGATGCTGTATATCTGACATCACTTCCATGTTGGACTTTCGTCGAGGAGCAAACAGGGTATCCGTCGGAATTCCGACGGTAATCTGTGTAATTTTTTGGCTGGGGGAGCAAATATAGCTACCGTTGGAAGAGTTCATAAAGTTGTCAGAAGTCTGATGCCAATGGCATCGTCGGAAAGACCAACGATGAGTTTTCAATGGTTAAATTTGTTGAAAGTCCAACGTTTTATCGACGAACTACCGACAATTGTCCGTCGGAAATTAGGCCCAAATGTACTAGTGGATGCTGAATAGGTATTATCATCAATAGGACTATTGTCAGAGTCATCAGAGTCATAGGATGAAGTGTGTGACTCATCTTCAAGTGATTGAGTGAATGTATGTATAGCGTCAATACCTACATCTTTGATGTTGCAAGTTCCTTCATGATTTGGTTCATTTATCACTTGTATCTGACATACCTATTCACATAACCTTGATTGTTATGTGAATTTCTGTTTTCTACTCCATTCAGCTTCCTCTGGACTAATGACTGGTTCTATTTCTGTAGCTTCCAATTCTTCTTGTGTAGTTACATACCTGATTTGTTCTGCCCTATTAGAGGGAGACATAGTAGGTGAAGAATTTTCTTGTGTCCTTTCTCTTTTCAACTTTTGTTCATAGTCTGCTTGTCTTTTTAGTCTTATTTCTTCTATCTCTGTTTGTAGTTTTAAGCGTATCAGCTATTGTGTATCAGATATTTTTCAGAAAAGCCTATCCATATAAGAAGATTATAGGTACAATTATTCAACCCAATGCCTCCACCTATCAAAACATGTTTAACTCGGTGTTAATGGATTATAACTTCAATGTGCAATGGCTGGTTATGTGGGTGATTCAGCGAGTTGTCATCTTCTTCAGAGAAACTAAGATAATGAGGTGAAGTGAGGTGACCCACCATAGATTGAAACTAATCAATATCTAAATCTTTGGGGACATTAGTAGTGAGCAACGCTTTATCCAAGATCTCTTTATGAGCAGAAGAGATTTTGAGCAATTCAAAGATGGAGATTTGAGCGTTCGTTCTTTTCAATTGTTCAACAATGCTATAACTAGGAGAGAATGATGAAGCCAGTTGTTTGGATTTAGCCATGGTTGTATCTGTTTGTCTGTTCAAAGAACTTGGTAGGTTTGATGTTGTTTGATCAGGAGTTGAAGAACTAGCTCCTTGGAGAGTGACTTTCTTTTGAGCATGGGTCATAGCATTTGCATTTTATGATTCATTTTATCTTTGATTATGATCACATTGCAATATTCAGGTTGGGAAGACTCAATCATGTTAATCACATTGCCATTGCTGGTATAAGTGTAATTAACTTTGGCACCTCCTTTTGACTGTGAGGAATCACCTTGTTCATAAGAAGGTAAGGGATCTTTACAAGATTTGTGATCAGCATTAGTTGTGTGATTTCCAACAACAATTTTGCTAGCGTTAATGAGATCTTGAATCTCATGCTTGAGCTTCATGCAGTTGTTTGTGTTGTGACCTTTGTTTCGATGGTATTCATAGTATTCATTCTCTCTCCACCATTTTGGTTTAACTTTCGGATCATATGGCCTAGAATTGTCTGGTAAGGTTATCAGATCATTTGCCAATAAAGTTTTAAAAGCAGATTTGTATGATTCTTCTAGGGGAGTGAAGTCGCATTTAGGTTTCAAAAGCCAAGGTTTCTCTTTAAACCACTCTTTTACTTTCTTCAGAGTATTTTCTGCTGCAGTTTCAGCTGCTTTGAGTGCTTGTGTGTCACTAGACAAGTTAAATATCATGGATTTTGATTTTCCTTTAACAGTGTCTACCACTCCATCATTAACAACGTTTCTATTGTTGTCTTTGCCATATTTCCAATATTTGTTCTTTTCTTTGGAACTAGAACCTTGTTGTGTTTCTTCCCAAATTGAGATATCTCCTTTCTTTATAAGCACATCTTCCATTCTGAGGGCACTGTCTACCATTTTGTTGAATGAAGGGTATACTTGCATTTGGATACTGTATTTCAATTTAGGGATCAAGTTGTCGATGAAGATATCCAGCTTCTCAGAATCTGGAATAGGCTATGAATATCTAGAGAACATCTTTCTCCATCGTTGGAGGAAAGTGAGAAAGGGCTCTCTTATTTTCTGTTTGGTATTGCAAAGCTCAATCATAGTGACTGGATGATGAATATCATAGGAGTTTTGTTGTAGAAACAATTGGATTAATTATTCAAAAGCTTTTATTCCCATAGGTAGGCTTGAAAACCATTCCATAGCTTGCCCTCCTAAACTTCTCGGGAAAAGGCGCATGAGATATGTTTGTTCATGCATGAACTCCATACATAAAGAACAAAATTCTCTGACATGGTCTTAAGGATCTGAATTGCCACCATATTTGTCAAATTTTGGGATCTCCACTCATGAAGGAATTGAAGGCATGTAAAGGTTTTTATAAAATGGAAATGGGCATATCGTGTCCAAAGAATATTGTTTTGATGATTTATCCTTGTTTTTCAGTCCTATGATCTCAGTTCGTAATGCGTGTAATTGTTTGTTTACCATTGCTAAGGGTTTCTCTTTCTCTTTAGTGATGAGGGCCTCAATGTTATAACCAATATGAAGTTTAGCGCCTTGCTTTGCTAGTTCTAGAAAATAGTCTTCTTTTTCTCTAGCCATGATAATCTTCATCATTTTTTAGAAATCTTTATCCTTTTGACATTTATGAATATTAGTTTTGGTAGGTTCAGAGACTTTAGATTCATCTGATGAGGAATCACTGTCAGTAGCTTGGATACTAAGATCTTCATAAATATTGTGTTTATCAGCTCGTCTTGTTTTATTCCAGATATGGTGGGAGACAAGGGTTGATCATAAAATGGTATATCTGATGATGAAGGTTTATTAGCGATAAGATCCTCTACATAAAATGAATTATCCTGATATGAAAAGGATGGTCCTTTGCCTTTGTTATCTTTCTTATGAGAACTTGTGGTTTGAATAGGAATTTTTATTAACTGATGTGACCTAAAGCTATTTGTGTTGCAGAAGTCAAGATCAAATTTGGAGCTAGTTGTTCATTTAACGTATCGATTGAGAGAAGCAACTAAGATTTAGTCTGGTTTCAGGAAAGATCTATCTTGTGTAAGACGTGATCTAAGTAACTTAGTTTGATTTAAGACAAGTGACTAAGACTCAATCTAGTTTCAAGAATGATCTATCCTGTGTAAGACGTGATCTAAGTAACTTAAGTTTGATAAATGGTTGATTGAACTAGCTGAAGGATTATCGACAAAATTGTGCAACACAATGACAAAAGTGCACTGTTTAGATTTGTTTATGCTCAGAATGATGATAACCAGTTTTATACTCACTGTAGACTATTTTTAGGCAAGTTTGACTATTCTAGACTAACAAAATCAGAGATTCGTATGACAAGTTTTATAGGACCAAACGATAGTTTAATAACTTCAGGATGATAAAAACATAATTTCGTACGAGTTGCTGCCTATGTTTGCACGATGGATAGGTATAACTCAGACGACAAACTGATGAATATGATGTTTTTTCGTACAACACAAGACCTGAGATTAGACGATACTTCCCTAAGAAAGACAATAGTTTATCAGATTTTGTATGACATAGAATAAGGACCTAGACGACAAACTGTAAGACTTAATGAAATTTTGTACGACAATAGTTATGTAGCAGGATGATAAATCAAAAGACTCGTATGATAGTTTACTGGACAGAGACAAAATTCTGATAGACAGGGTTTTCAAAGATCGATGATGACCAGTTTTGAGATGGATTGAGTTTTTGATAGCTAATGTAGACTAGTTTTTGACATGGACAAAGTTTTGACCACTAAGTTGTTTATTGTTTTCTCCAGTTTTTGGTATTTTAGTTTCAGTTTCAGGGATGAAAACACATTAAACATGCAATATGTATAATGACTTCAATCACAGCATGCTAACCCTATGGATATTGGTGAGAGAAGAACACCTTTGCTTGCAGACTTAGGTACACACCCAATAGCTAATCAGAATATGGCCACTGAGTCTCACGCAATGGATTCTCAATGCTGTATTAGCCAACTCCAAATTCTAATGGGGGCACGAAATGGAAAGTATCTTGGGAGAGCTACTATCTCTCTTGCACAAAGATTATCCCCCCTTTTGGAGGTGAACCGAGTAGCTTCTAATCCTAATTGGAACTAGTAAGAAATCTGTTCGGTGCGTCAGGATATAAACTCAATTAAGAGGTCTCCCAGCCTTGAAAACCAAGGCTTGATATACCCGAAGGTAAAAAGGAGAGCTATTCCTGAGCATTGTCATTGACTTGATCATTTTCATCAAATCATGTTTATTTATAGTGGGTTGGAGTACTTGGTGTTAGCCGTTCTCACTTGGATCGTTCCATTTTGACCAACCTTAATGGCTTTGGCCTTATAGGATCCTCGAGAGGGCAGGCCCGCTAAAGGTTCACAAATCTCAAACTTAGAAAAAGCCTCAAGGGTTTGGATTTCTAATTGTCTATGTAGCCAAGAGCATACTCTCCTACCTCTCAGAATTTTCTTAAAACACTAAAGACGGATTTGTTCATTAACTAGATAGAAATTTAGGTGCCTAAAAATGAATTTAAAGAATACACAATGTTTACTCGAATCTCCTCAGGCAACCTGCAAAGACAATGAATCAGTAGTCATATTGTCTTTGTTTGACAAGCATATTCTTCAACAAGCATTCTGCAAAAACTGTTTAGGCTATGAAAATTCCTCAGACAGACAAACAACAAGCCAGGGTCAATGTTAGTATGATAAAAAATGAATAAGAAAACCTAAAGAATGAAATCTTCTTTTAACCCAAAAACACAAAATATCGTATGACTATTCTCACCGAGTCGTACGATAATTCGTACGAGATCATACGATACTTGCAGTTTGTCGTTCGACACTGTGGGAAATCTCGTATGATATTTCACAGTAATTGTAAAGATGAAAAATCTAAAAAAATAAAAATTTGAAAAATAAGAAAAAGTTAGTCTTCGAGGCCGAAAGATGTAGTCTTCTGCCCCATGGTGGGCGCTAGAAATGTGTGTGTGAAAAGTGGAATAAGCATCTATAAGCTATAAGACACAAGACTTCAATTAAGTCATTACATGTATGGTTAGTCAGATATAAGCATGAGTAATAAAACCATAACAAATCGACCAATTGCCTTCTAAAAGATGCGAGTATAGACTTGCTCTTAGATTTGTATAAGCAATACCAGTGACTAGACTACACCAAGATGAAGGATTTAATCTATATGAGCATGATATTAAGCTAAATAGATGCAAGGTTATGCTAGATGGATGAATAGTAAGCTATATAAATTCAAGCTTGATCATAATTGAACTAAATATGCAAAAAGAAAAGCTAAGATGCAATAAACTAAAAAAAAGAAAGCACAATATCTTCAATGACTCCAGAGCAAAAACTGTATAATAACAATAAATCTCTAGGGTGTTTCGAATGAGAGATGAAGGCTGAATTTATAAAGAATTACAAGAAAGACCAATGGTCAAGATCAATTAGCAATGAGTGGTTGAGATTATTCAAGAAACAACACAATTTTGGATAATTGAAATAATTGAGAGATCAGATTGAGTTAACCTTGAGATAGATTCCAATTATAGTTTGATTGAAATGCATTCAGATTATAAGTTTGAGTTTACATTAGAGATATAATTCAATTAATTCTATGCACTTGAGATGAAAATAGGTAATTCCATGCATATTTCTTTGATTTATTCAAGAGAAAAGTCTTTTCAATGCAAGTGAATTTCCTTTCTCAAAAGCTTTGAGTTTCAATTTTAGAGAATGATTAAATTCATTTAATTGCTTTTCTGATTTCAAGTTTTCTCAATTTAGAAGAAGAAATAATATCTCAAGTTTTATTTCTTTTTCAATTCAATTCTTTTATTTTATTTCCAATTTAACTCTTGCTTTGCATATTGATTCCTATTTTATGATAAATTAATTCTTTTTTTATGATTAATGGCAAATTTATTAACTAATTAAATATGTTAGGATATTTAATAAATTAAATAGGACAATTGATCAAAATGATTTTATTGGAATGATTTAATTAATTAATTAAATATTTAATTAATATAGAATAATTCACTTGCCATGTGATATTTAATGATTGAAGAATTAATTAATCGTGTGCTCAAACTTGATTTAATTGCCTTTGGTTAAGACCTTGGTGATGCTATCGAGATTAGGGGTCCATGGTTTAGGTGACCATTTTTAGGGTATTACACTAGTTTATCTCCCAAATAAGATTACTTATAACAAGATTATCTCATGACACCATTTTCTACAATAAGGATATACATAGCTATCCATTTCAAATCTTATTCCCATATAGATCTCAATCTCTTTTCTACATAATGAACATTCTTATAACATGAACCATACAATGATTACAACGTCTTATACCATTACAAGATCATAGTCTCTACATCATCATGTCCTATTATATAAGAATACAAGGTATAAGAGTACATAATATTTTGTATTCATAATATCATCATGATACAATATACTATCTCAGATACATAGAAATCACCTCCAAAACTATCCGCATAATGAAGAATCATAGAATCCATATCCATCCAATGAAGAACATCCCAATGGAAAAAGGCATCAAACCACTCGACCATGTGGAACCAAATAGGAACCACCCCCCATGCTAGGAGATGACATGGGGTTCCAACTCACACTCAAGACCTAGTATGACACCTAACAACCTAGAGGCTTAACATGAAATCCACTAGATAACATCCAAGGACAATGAATCGAATCGGATCACAAGGCTAATCACAAATCAATAAACTCCCGGAGGCATCATCCACAACAATGGCATAAAGATCATGGACGCATTAATGGAAATATTGTAATTGCATGTTATCCTCACAAAGAGGGGGCCAAGCCACATCTTGATAGACATGTGGAGTCGTCTCAACCTATGAGCAATCAAGGGAGTTTGTCTTACCATCGCAACGGTCTTCCCAATCCCATCCCGAGTCTCTCCTCAAGGGATATGAGTGGGGCATAACAACTATTATTTATCTTGATTAATTGAATCCTAATTACCCATTCCCACTAATCAAATTATTACGATTATCACTTGAAATTAACATAAACTTCTCATGTGGTCCCATGATAGGTCTAGACCCTAAGCATCCTCTCTAGGAACCTCTTAGAAGCTTATTACTCATGACCTAGGTCCTACACATGCTAGAGACCATTCTCCCTATCCATGTACCAAGACCTTAGGGTAGAACATAAATTACAAAAACATCATAATAACATCATGAAGTCTCAACAAGAGATGGATACAAAATCACAACATAATTGATACAATAGTGAAACATACAAGAACCACAAAGCCATCATACAAGCAAGAGAGTTCACTAATCAAAGCATACAATAAACAAGGGTAAGGCATGCATTCCTGTTACTCAAAAAATAACATAACACATCCTCAATAGTGAGGTATAGTCCTCTCATTGGAGTTTAGATTAAACATCCCTCAAAAACAAGGCATTCTCCCTCTTATTTGAGCTAAGCAACACATATACACAATTGTCAATGGTAAGGCACAAACCATCCTACCTAAGCTCAAATCACACATAATATAGTCAAGATAACATTAAGATGCATCTCTGATAACTCAAATAAATCACAAGAAGCTTGTGGTAAAAGCCCAAAATCCAGAAAAGTGACCTAACTGAGCAAAACTGACAAAATTGACAATTCGAGGCAGAATAACACATCAAAAGACCATCTAGCGCATATGGAAGGTAGGTTAGTGCATAGAGGAAATTATATAGTGCATCCATGGCATATTTTAGTGCATTTGGTGTCCAAATTAGTGCATTCAAATCAAAGAGAAAAAATGAAGGTAAAAGGACAATTCCAGTGATGAAACCTCCTAGTTTCATACAGGCTTGCAAGATGAATAAATGACTCTTCTAGAAGGTGCAAGAGGACAAAATAGGACTAAGACAACATGAAATTTAAATAACCAAAGAATACAAATGAAATTCAACAACAAATCCTCGCACCTCCCTTACACAAACTTGCATAGAAAGGCACTAAACTTACATTGTAACACTGAAAGATGCATAGTAGCATTATAAGATGCAAAACATCATTACAAGGAAATTAAGAGCTCACTAAAACTTCAAGGAAGGGAATTCAAAGATTCATAAATAATAGTGTAGAATAAAAATTCCCAACAATACACATAGAGTACATTATCTAGTGCATCCATGGCATCTTTTAGCGCATCTAGTGTCCAAATTAGTGCATTCAAATCAGAGAGCAAAAATGAAGGTAAATGAACAATTTCAATGATGAAACTACCTAGTTTTACACATAAGCTTGCAAGATGAATAAATGACTCTCCCAAAATGTGTGGGAGGAGAAAAGAACACTAAGAAAACATGAAATTGAAATCACCAAATCATACACATTAAATTCAACAACAAATCCCTGCACCTCCTTCACACAAATTTGCACAGAAAGGCACTAAACTTACACAGTAACACTGAAAGATGCATACTAGAATAATAAGATTCCAAACATAATTAAATGTAATTAATATCTCACTAAAACTGTAAGGGAGTGAATTCACAGATTCATAAATAATAGTACATAATAAACATTCTTGACAATACTCCATTTTCCAAATTTTGCACACACACACACATGTGCGCACGCGCGCACACACACACACACACACATTCTTATACACAAAATATTTTCCCCAATATTTCAATTACATACATATATAAATTTTTATACCATTATTCCTTTCCCATATACAAATTTACTTCTCCCATTCTCACATACAAAATGCAAACACAAAGAAGACACTTTTTTCCAAAAATTAAATTGCAAAAAGTTAAGATCCTCCAATCTGGATCTAGAAGTGATAATAATAGAAATTGAAGAAGTGCAATCAATCCAATCCAATTCCATTCTCAAATAATCAAGAATCCAAAAATATTCAATCAACCTTTTCAGAGATGCCAACCTTGGCAACGCACAACCAAAACCAATAACTAGAAAAATTAAACGAAAACTATAGAAATGCACCAACCAATCAAAATATTCCTATAAACCATATAATATACCTATCATGCATAAAATCAAGGTAAGTAATTTTACACACCTAAAAATGTCTCATTGATCATGTACTAATTATTCGTCTTTATTAGTAAAAACAATTCTTTAATTATTTAATTCAGCTAATTATTCATTCTTCTCAAATTAATTTTAACCATCATTTCATCATATTCTAATTATTCTATTTCATATTAATCAATTAATCATTTAACCCTTTTCTAAATATTAATTAAAAATTTATTATTTGTTTAATTATGATTTAATTCTTTTGATTAAATAATTTTTATTATTTAATTAAATTCAATTTCTAAATAATTAAATAATTTCTATAAATTATTTAATTATTTAATAAATTATTCAATTCCAAATCCCAAATTCTAATTTAATCTAATTTCAATATTCTTCTAATTCAAATTCAAATTTAATTTGAATTTTCCCAAATTCTAATTTTGTCTAATTTCAAATACATGTGCATTTCAATTTCATGATTTTTGAAATCAAAGTCAAAGGCATAGACAAATCAAATTGAATTCCTAAATCATGTTTTCATGAATTCAAAGATCAAATTGAATTTAAAATAAATTCAATATCATGCAAAAATCAAATTGAATTCCTAAATCAAGTTCAACTATCATGCAAATCAAAATTAAATTCAAATTTAAATATTCTGCAACACATGCTAAATTAATAATCAATTGATCAATTTAATTAATTGATTAATTAAATCATTCCTTTAATTTTCCTCCAATCATTCTTTTTCTATCTCCTAATTAGCTTTTTCTAGATAAAGCTTTCTTTGTCATCAATCAGTTAACTATTCAATCTCCTTTTCTATCTTTCAATCAGTTTTTTCAAATTTAGTCATCTTCCCAGTTAACTCAATTAATTATTCAATTTATTCAGTCATCAATTCAATTAATTGAGCTCCACCTCTCAATCAACAGTCTAACTATCTGTAAAGACGTAAATCGAGCTAACTTCAATGATGAGCCGAAATACTCTTTATTCTTAAATAAACTCAAAAATCGGTTGATAAGTCTATTTCATTCCATTTTTCCATTCATAGTTTCAATTGAACATTCCATTTAGATTGTAATAAACACAAAATTTTCTATAATAGATAATGATTCTTCATTCAATAAATCGATATAAGTAGTTTTTCAATCATACAATACTTACGCATTTCAAGTTGTCGTAAGTTCAATAACAAAATAATATAAGTAAAGGGTGAGATGCGTCCGTTGATCTGCAACCCAAGCTATCACCAATGCAATCTTTAGCATGAAGATGAGAACAAGATTCAGGCGCTTTTTCTGCCCAACCTTGAAGCTTACGCTGCCCTGGAATTCTTGGTCAATCAAGAATACCTGACCCTGCATGGATTGCTTAGCAAAAGAATTCGAAAGGCAAGATGGAATCTGGTGCGTGCCTAGATGATATATGCATTTTCAATTTTCTACTTCTATTAAGAAACAAGCATTCATTATCAATCTAGGATATGGTAGAGAGGATAAAATAAAAGAATTCCATTATTTCAATGGTTAATTCAATTTGATTACTCGGGCGAGTATAATGCCATGCACAACAAAAATAGATAGTTGGAAAAATAACTATACTCTCTATAATCCACATTCGGCACCCGTCCTGGAAGGTAACTTTCCACAAACACAAGTCTATCTAGCTTTGTTCACATAAATTCATACAGAAGACAATCTTTTGCCTTTTAATTCTAGCTTCCTATTTCTTATAAGATAAAAATACTATGCTAAGAAGACAATCTTTCGTTTGAATAGAAATTGATAAAATAAATCTTTTATTACAACCAATCCTATCTGACAGGAAACAATCTTTAATGGATAATCAAATATACATCTAAAAGAAGACAATCTTTCCCTTCTATCTTTCAAGCAATTTAAAGACAAGATTAAAAATATTAAGGTGTAACACATGTATGTACCTTACATATAAATTGAACAAAATGAGTACACATTCTTTTATTCAATTATTAAAATGTTTAAATAGCATAATCATTAACATGCATTCCATTCTTACGGTTTAGAATTCTAAGTTTATCTCGTCTAAACTCTCTCTAAATCTTTCCAAGTGTCGTGGTTCATTTACCTCTTTTCTCAAAACATCATATTTAGTTTAAATACTAATATGTGACTTTTCATGATTTAAAACTTAACACACCAACTTCACTAATTTACTATAATGACAATCTAATATGATACAAGTTCGTAAAACACCTATCTATAAGGCTTTTCAAATGAGACACTCGATAACCATCATTATTTTTCTTGCAAAATTTGAAAGTCTAAGTCTTTCCTTGTGATATCAAAATAACTTCATTATTTATAAGTCGTTATCCTATTATTTCATCTTCTTCATGGTTCAATCTAGAAGTTTCTCTCTCTAACCTCTTACTTAATTTCTAGAGGATTGGATAATCTCATTTATGAGAGTTTTACTATGTTTATCAACAACCTTTGAGAAATTATTTCACTATTGTATCTCTATTTACATGAACGTAATTTTTGAACAATTAACAATGATTCCTCTTTCGACTCTAACTCTTCCATTAGTGTATTGCATAGGTCTAAAACTAGATCATCCTTTAGAGAATATGTAAAGCAACCTATAATGCAATTCCTACTACTTTTTAACATCTTCCATGCATGTTCTTAGTTATTTTATCATATATACCTCATAATACATTTCTCTATAAGACTATTCAAAAGCGAGTTCAAACAATTTTGTTCTAATCATGGCTTGACTCAATCAAACTTTATTCTAATAAATAATTATATATAGCTTCATTAATCACTCACTATCCTTGCATAATGATCAAAGAATTAAGGTAGATCGTACCTCCTTATGCTCTTGTTACTGGCTTGAGGTGATGGACTTGCTTCCCTCTTCACATTTGCCCACTTTCTTTCAAGATGGTTCACAAACTCTTTGTCACTCTCCATTTGTCGATTCTTCTACCAACTCCATCCTTCCTATCATTCTTTTGTATCTCTTTTATCTCTAACTTTACTCTGAAATTCAACTCTATATCTGAGATGATTACGACTTGATCGTAAAACACATCTAATTCTCACTACTTTTCTCTTCTTCATTCCATTCTCTAATCCTTAGTTGCATCTCCTTCTTTTTCCTCTTCCATCTCCCTCCCCTCTCTTCCAACTCAATGGTCTATATATAGTGTTGTTGTCTACCTTCCTTTCCTACTTTCGGGCTATCTCCCTAGAGGTGGATTGATTCTAAGTGACACCACTCATGATCTAATTGCAACATAACAATCCTAAATGGTTTTGAACACTTATGTGTTCTCCATGCAATGTTATCCATTATCCATTTCATGACACCACACAACTAAGCTGTTAAATTCATAATTATTGATTATCCGTGTGGCTTTTAATTCCAAGACTATGTCCACTTTACTAAAAATGACTTCCCTAAAATATTTAAAGTTTAAATAACTAACTTATACATGTCGATCAAGGTGTTTACGTGGGATGATAACCCATGTCTCTTATTAATTCATCCCACCTCACGTTTAATAGTCATCACGGTTTATGTTTGCAACGTGGTCGATGTGAAACCAAAGTTGACTATGACTTAAATAATCCCTTAAACTACGCCTACTACCATATTGGATCTGCACATGGAGTATCCTTTAATAGGAGTTTCATGCAACGTGGTGTTTGGTTTATAAATAGGGAGGAGGGTTGGTCGGTGGTAATACCGACCAATCCCTTTTATTAAGGGGGGTGGTCAATATTACTATCAACCACCCTCTCTATCATTTAATTCTCTTAAAAAACTTACTTCACCGCACTTTATTTAATTTTCATTTTTATTATATTTTTAATATATATTTAATGACCTTTCATTAATATATATATATTAAACATTAAACTTTGTTTAATTAATTCTTTAATAACCACTTTCTATAATTAAATATGTATGTAAATATATATTTTGGTTATTCATTAAATGACTTAATTTCCTAAATTGGTTACTTATATTTTTACATATTCGATAATTACATACGCATTTACCATAACATGATCTAATACATATAAATTTTTATTTTAATCTCAAATGATTACGTATATGTATATACAAAATTCTTGACGAAATCAAATTTCACTATAATTGGATATTGATATATGTATATGATTGAATAAATTTCTCATATATATATGTATTATCTATTTACAAAAGTAAACTCATAAGTACACTTTTCATACATTTATACATGTCTAAAAAGAACATAAAACCTAGGGTCGATATTCCTTTTCGAATCATGTACACATTTTATCTCTTTTAACAATAAAGCATAATATTTCACAATCACTCACACAACTTAGATTTAATTCAAACACTACTCACATCATGCAATTAATGCACATGTATAAACATTTAAATCAATCTACTTCTCATTCCAAATTCATCATTTCAATTTGAACAAACACTCAAATAAAGTCATTTAAATCATCCATATTTTCACGATACAAATTATAAATCCTAATGTGGTGTGTGAGAGATTCCATCTATCCTAACGAAATACAAGAGCTAAGGCAACTCTACCTGAACCATGTTCTCGTCTTCATCATTGTTCACCTGTTCCTACATTAACTTTGCACTCAATCCCTCATTAGCAATGACGATCCCAATTTACAATAAAAATTATTAGTGTTCATTCAATTGTATATAAATCATATCAGTATATTCGATATCCTTTCTTATTTCATTAACAATTCTATTTCATTTCAATTTCATTTGAAAAATAAACATTATTTTCCTAATTAAATAATTATGGAAAAATAAGGTTCGTGACACTATCAATCAACATGTGAGTTCACTTGAGTTACACCTGTTATTCGATCCTCTCCAAAAATCTCTAAATTCAGTATCAATTCTCTATTTTCAACAATCACAAACTTTGAATCTTTGTGTCATATTTATGCAGGTTAGAAACACAATATATGAGAGTTAGCATCAATACTCAAAGAGGAGAAGAGCAATGTAAGCAACATGCAATCATGGAATACAGAGTTTTGATTTAATATTTTATATCCTTATTGTTTTGGATTAAGGAAAAGACAAGTTTTGAAGGGGCCCTAAAACCCTTTACAAAGAAGATTCTAAAAGGATTAGAATCAAAAGATCATAACAAAATCCAAAACAAGACATGCTGCATAAGTTAGAACAATACAAATGGCAGCCAAAGATCTCGTAAAAAAATAGATGAGCTACAAAAAACCAGTAATGAACCACAAAACAACAAGAAAAAGAGCCAATATACGAAAAAATAGAGGACAAAACCTACATAAGGTTCTTAAGGGTCTCAACTACCTCAACCTCCAGGAGACTCATATTATTAGAAATCGACCTCAGCTCCTTTTAGTCTACACTTTGAGTATCAACTTTCTTTTTCAAAATTACCCTTGTCCGCTTATAGGGGCCAAAGTCCTTTTGATTCTTATCTTTATCCTCATCCAAGTTGATCAACATTTTGTCCTGTTGAGCACTGTCAAGGTTATTCACCATGATATTCATAGCATCTATCATCTGTTTGACAATTTTATGGCTATTGGACATAATGGTAATGAGGGTGGCTTGAATTTCTTGTAATTCTCCTCAACATGGATGAATCTTTCTTCAAAACCCTTCTTCATCTGATCAATACCAGCAACAACTCTATTGATACAGTCCACAACCAATTTTTTTCCATCCTCTATCCACTGATCATTGCCTCTTTGTTTATCTTGGCTAATAGCAGTAGGCATAGCATCCAAATTACTTCTCAAGGTCCTCTGGTTGAGTTTAACCTCTTTGATTTCATGAAAAAGTCATTTGAAAAGACTAAAAGTATCAATGGCATGGTCTCTAGCCATACCCAAAATGTCCACATAATCATCTCTTTTATCATTGAGATCAACACTTTTTGCATGAAGGTCCTTCTCAACTAGAACCCTAGTAGTATTATAAGTCTCTTGATGAGGAGGCAAAGGGGGTATCTCATAATTCTGACTCCCAAGCTTTAGGATGACTCTCTTATTGGCCATAATATCCTCAAATTCCCCCTATGGCCACCAAAAAAAGAATCTTCATTATCAATAGAGGTAGAAGAGGAAGAGACAACAACTCGCTTCAAACCCTTCTTACCCTTTCCTAGAATAGGTTTGGTTTTGAGGGTATTCTTAGTTTTAGCTTTTTTATTGAGGGAGAAGGTTTCATCCTCTCAATCCGACATGGATTCCTCATCCTCTGATTCCCTTGCACTAGTATTTTCATCTAAAGAAGTGAGGATACAGGAAGAAGGGGTGCGAAGGGCATGAAAGTTTCTATCAATTAACATAAGAAACCCTTCATCAAGGATAGGGTGCTTGGCCGGGTTCTTCCTATGAGCTTTGAAGCTAGCTCGAAGCGAAGACAACAAGAATAAAGGAAATTAGACCTTAACATTATGGCATAAATGATTTAACATAACAAAATGGTGGCCATAAACCCTGGTAAAACATCCATGAAGGGTAAAATAATCCATTATTACCTTAAGGAGTTGGGCCCAGATTTCCTTAGAGGACACCAATATCATATTAGCTGGCAGTCTTCTTCATCAGCTTCCCCCTTTCCTTCTCATATTTCAGAAAATTCTACACCACAGTCTCTGTATAATTCTTATCTCTGTAATATTTCATGTTGTTAGAGGAGAGACCCATAATTTCAGCTATCAAGCTCTCATCCACTGCAACCTTGCGCCCATGCAGAATAATGGTGTCATCCTTCCAATTCTTATCAAAATAAGTCATAACATCCTTGTTAACCCACTACATTTTCTCAATGAAGGGGGTTAACACCCCCTTTCACAAGAAGCTTCTAGATTTTCTAGTTCTTCTTCAACTGCTCACAAATTGGTAGCTCAACCCGTTTCCTGGCTCCCCCCATGATGCTCAGAGAAATCACAATAGTAGCTCTATGAAGAAAGGTCCAGGCATAAGCAATATCAACCCAAAAAGAATGTGAAATAATAGCTTCATAATTACATCGCTCGCAGCCATCACATGCCAAAAGGAGAAAAAAGGTGATCTTTGTAGAATCACTTCTTGTAATAAAAGCGGTATTACTCATTGTCTTTACTGCCTCGAAGTCTATCATGAAAAATAAACATGTAGAGCTCAGTATCCACCCTGTCTTCATTGGTCCACATCACTTGACTAGCACTATTGACCCCTTTATTAGCAAGGTAGTCAGCCACAACATTGGACTCCCTATAAATATGAGAGATAATACACATGTCAAAAGAATTGATGATTTCCCTAGATTTATTTATCCACACTTAGACATTCCAAGATGGTTTAGGGACACCTTTGATTAGAATCACCCTCAATCTAGACATGTTTAAAATTATATTGCCTAGCAAGATTAAGACTTTGGAAGGCCCCAATAGCTTCAACGAGGTGGTTAGTTTGGGTTCCCAAGGGGAGCGCATTTTATATCCTTATTGTTATCTCACATACTTTCATTGATTTATTTAAAATTCTTTAGCTATAATAGGGATTTATGTTTTCCTTATTATTTCTAGTTAATTATGATGAATTTTTCTAATAAACATTTGATGAACCTAATGTGAATCTACAATTGACTATCTTCTGTGTTTGTTCTTTTTATGTTTTTACATATTTGTACGGATTTTTACTAATTTGTATGATTTTTCGCAAGTTGCGGATTCTATATGGATTTTCACAGACGCGATTAATTATTTTGCATTCATCTAGACCTTGCATCGCATTTAACCTAACATAAATTCACATATGCCTTGACAAAAATTTGCATATGGGGTAAGTGCACAAAGATGGTGGTCAAAAAGGGGGGTATAAGTGGACACCTTTTTTTTTTTTCTGAAATTAGGTGAACCTAAACTTGGAGACAAAATTTGAAAGTTATCCACTCAAGATATGAAGATAATCAAAGAAAAAATATTTCAATGCTCTGAATCTAGTTTCCAAACTACTAAATTTTTTCAAAATTGGATAAAATTAAGGGGGTCAAATCTTTCGCACATGAAAAACAGACCCTGATTTTTTCTTAAAAACATAACATAGTGTCTAACGTGCGCATCAAAAAAGTCATAGTTAGATTTAGTATTTTGACAAATCCTTTGGCATAAATATAGTTAAGAGTGAGCACTAGAAGAATTGTATTTTTTTGTAAATTTTTGTTGATTATTTTTTTTTAATGATTTTTCCAATCAAGCACATCCTGAAAATTAGGTACCTGTTTGTGTGCGAAGCATAAGTTGCACTAAACAAATTGAAAATACAATTTTTTGTTTTAAATTGTAAATAATCAAGTGCACTACAATAATATATAAATTTTTAAAAATTTGGATAAGTATATCAAAATTTATTAAAAAAATGGTGCACCTATGTTTGTGAGAACTATGGAGAGACTAGTAAAAGAAATTCAATAATAATATGTTATTGTTGTTCAAATTTTTTAAAAATTATATGGTTAGAAAGCTCAGAAGATGGGTGAAAATATGGTGGCAATTATAGAAATACCCACTTGATGAAGTGTAAACCTGATGATGACAAAGTCGGTAAACCAAGTTGATAAAATAAAACACGTCAAAAATGAGAGAAATTGAGGGAAATCAAACTTTTAAACTGTAGCTTTGTCATCCAGGCCTATTTCCAAGCCTAAACAAGCAAAAGCACGTACAGGGTACTTATGGTATCAAAAGAGCGTATGGGGTACTTATGTTGTAAGAAGCGCGTACGCGCTCTTTTTACTATAAACAATGCGTACACGCTATTTTTACTATAAATAGCGCGTACGCGTTAAGTTTGTTTAAATTTTGGGTGTGTGTATAATATGATATTGTATATATAATATGTGTATATACATATAATATATAATATTTATATATATGTATATACTAATATATAATATACTAAGTATATGTATACACATATAAGTGTATTGTCTCCCCCTCTCAAGCACATACAAGGTCTCTCTCTCTCTCTCTCTCTCTCTCTCTCTCTCTCTCTCTCTCTCCTCCCTTCCTCCATACCCCATCCCTCTCTCCTCCCTCCCTCTCTCTCCTTCTCCCTTCCTCCATACCCCATTCCTCTCTCTCTCCCCTTCTCCCTTCCTCCATACACCATCCCTCTCTCTCCATTTCTCCCCTTCTCCCTTCCTCCATCCCTCTCTCTCTCCATCTCTCCCCTTCTCCCTTCCTCCATACCCCATCCCTCTCTCTCTCCATCCCTCTCTCTCTCCCTTCTCCCTTCCTCCATACCCCATCCCTCCATCTCTCCCCTTCTCTCTTCCTCCATACACCATCCCTATCTCTCTCTCCCTCTCTCCCCTCTCCCTTCCTCCATACCCCATACCTCTTTCTCTTATTCTCTCCCTCCCTCCCTCCATACCCCACTGCAACCATGTCTGCACTTCTATAGAATAAGTGAATTTATTTCTTGTCTACAACTTCCTCTTTGATTTTTATCATGTATGCTCTCCTAAGAAAATTGACTGATGGATTTGTGTGTGTATATTGAATAGGAGGAATATGGTTTGAAATTGAACCACGGGTGCATTATCGTGACAAACAAGGAAACCTGCATCAATATTCTTCTTGAATGTGTTTTTAATGAGCAGAGCAGATGTGGAAAATACTGTCAACAAAGCAAAATGATGAGTCAGAGTACCTGCAATATGTTTTTCATAAGGAAACAACCGGTAGGAAGAGAAAGAGGGAGAGTAACACAGATGATGTCCTAGAGAATGATAATGGTGGGTACGCGAGAGTTCCCATGTTGTTACACAATGCCTGTCACCTAAATAAATTAAAGTTTGTTTAATGTGTGGCAATGGTAGTATATGATGATCATCACTTGTCAAAAGGCTTGGACTGGTACATACCCATGAAAGAAATCAAGTGTGTAATTCCTATAGTCACAATCGAGATCAGTCCTATAACCTTGCAGATTTAATAGCATCATATGTTTTAGAACTTAGGTAGTACTCTTAGGGTTAGGTCAAGCTCTTACACTTTCTTTTTAGCGAAGCCTCATTGTTTGTTCGCTTGGAGTCTCTCTTATGCTGACAATGGTCTAACTTAACTATATCAAAACTAAACTAGTGATATGTTCTATTGTATGATGTTCTATTCATAACTTTAAATAATATATCATTTTATTAGCCCACCATATGACCCTTTAGGTGTCATTAGAGTTCATATTGTTTCCTAAGAGGTCATATGGTGTCATGCAACCCCTCAGGACACCATATGACCCCTTAAAACACCATACGACCCATAACAACACCATATGGTGTCCTAAGGGGTCATAGGATTCCATATGACCCCTTAGGACACCATATGACCCCTTAAGACACCATACGACCCATAAAAACACCATATGGTGTCCTAAGGGGTCATAGGATTCCATATGACCCCTCAGGACACCATACGACCCATAACAACACCATATGTGTTCTAAAGGGTCATATGGTGTTCTATGACCCCTTAGGACACTATTTGGTGTTTTTATAGGTCCTATGGCGTGCTAAGTGATAATATAGTGTCATATGACCCCTTAGGACACCCTATGACCCCTTAGATGTTATTAGGGGTCATATTGTGTTATGGTCTCTCACTCTTCCTCTCCCTCCCCCTTCCTCTCTCTCTCTCTCTCTCTATCTCTATCTCCCTCTCCCCTCTCTTTCTCTCCCTCTCTCCCTCCCCCTACTCTCCCCCCTCTCTCTTTCTCTCTCCCTCTCCCTTCCTCCATACCCCTTCTTCTCTCCCTCCCTCCTCCGCACCCCCCCTCTCTCTCTCTATCTCTCTCCTTCCCTCCTCTCTCCCTCCCCCTACCCCTACTCTAGATTGGATTCTAAAGGATATTATCATAATAAAGGAATTGATTATGGTGAAAATTTTGCACCAGTAGCTAGAATTGAAGCTGTTAGACTATTTCTTGCCTATGCAACCTATAAGAACTACAAGGTCTATCAAATGAATATTAATTGTGAATTTCTAAATGGAGAACTTGAAGAGGAAGTCTTTATTGAGAAACTTGATGGATTTTCATTGATAGATGATAAAAACATGGTTTACAAATTGAGGAAAGCCCTATATGGATTAAAACAGACTCCTAGAGATTGGTATGCAAGGTTGGACACGTATCTTTTGAAGCTAAATTTAAAAAAGGGTAATGTTGATAGTAACATATATTATAAGATCACTAATGATGATATTCTGATTATTGAAGTATTTGTTGATGATATCATTTTTGGAGGTGAAGACAAATTATGTGTGGAATTCTTTGACAATATGAAGAATGAATTTGAAATGTCTATGAATGCTGAAATAAGATTTTTTCTAGGTTTGCAGATTAATCAAACTGACAAAGGCATCTTTATCTGTCAAACTAAATATCTAAGGGAATTATTGAAGAAATTTGGTATGGAAAACTCAAAACTGGTTAGTAATCCCACGGTAACAAATGAAAAGTTCTCAATTAAAGATGTATCCCCACCAATAAATCATACAAGATACAAATCCAAGATTGGTGGTTTTCTATATCTAACTCAAACTAGACCGGATATAATCAATGTAGCTAGTACTGTATCGAGATATCAAAGTAATCCAAGAGAAAATCATGAAAGTGTAGTAAAAAGGATATTCTAGTATTTACAAGGAACAACTAAATTGGTTTATGGTACCCTAAAGATGATGACTTCACCTTATGTGCATATACAGATGCAAAATTGGGCAGGAGATGTTGATGACCAGAAGAGAACTTCTAGTGGAGCATTCTTTCTTGGTAAGGAGTTAGTTTCATGGATCAGCAAGAAGCAGTCATGCATTTCATTATCTATTGCTGAAGTTGAATATGTTACAGCAGCAACCAATTGCACTCAAGTTTTATGGATGAAGCAGATGCTAAAGGATATAAAAGTAAGTTGTGATGATCCTGTTATTATTCATTGTGATAATTCTGTAGCTATTGACATATCAAAGAATCTTGTATTTCACTCCAAAACTAAGCACATATCAATCAAGTATAAATTTTTAAAGGAAAAGGTAGAAACAAATGAAGTCAGATTGGTTTATGTGAACACTAAAGAACAAATAGCAGACATCTTCACTAAACCTTTGTCCCGGGAATCATTTAAGAAATTGAGAGATAGATTAGGGGTTTCTACCCTTCCGGTAGAGACTTAATTGATGCAGATGTGCATCAGTCTGGTATGCATTATCAGAGCTATCTTCTCCTCTGGATTGATGAATTTATGCTACTACTCAGGGGGAGTAGTCATCCTTGTGATTTGGAGATTTTATATTCTATTTGATGTCTATGCCATATCTTTGGCATTGATGTCAAAGGGGAATAGATTTATGAGAAAAATAGGGAGACATTGATTATACTCCTTAGGGGGAGCTTTGGTGGTATTGTGTGGTGGTATTTGGTTTCCTAATTTAGAACTGGTTCAGAGCTTTATTGCTATATTCTCTAGAAGTGATTGTTGGCATTTCTTGGCACTTGGATGTTTTTTTTTTCACATCTAGTGTTGCCATCAATGCCAAAGAGGAAGATTGTTGGCAAAATGAAGGAATTGATTATGTGTTGCATTGATGTCAACACTAGCTGTTATGACTATTTATCGGCTTCCGGTAGAAGGATTGGATTGCGAAGGTTATTAGTTGATTGTTACCAGTACGATCTGGATGATGGAATAATTTTGTATGGATGGTTCATATGCTTCTGAAGTGTGTTTCAGTCATTTGGTATTGACCTGATGATCAGATGCTATCTTATATTCTAGTATGCCTGCTTTCTTGATGCAGTAAGGGTTTCACCGACAGAGCCTTATTGAAGATTATTTATATTACACATAAGTGGTGTTGGTGTGGCTTCTAGAAGGGATTCAGGATTCTGATGGTGATTGTGTTCATGCCTCGACTAACTAGAATCATTGTAGCATGTGTGGATCTATTTAGGTCTGGTACTATCTAGGTTTTAGACTGGTTTCATAAAACATGTTGTTGGATCTTTTTGATGCATCTCTAAGATATTTTATTGGTTGGGTGACATTTATTTGGCCCCAGACTGACATACCTTATGATTTTAATTTGGGATTATATAATGGATTTATTGTATTAGCATTTGAGTGGCTGACCTAATTGTTTAGGTCCCATTTTTGTATAAATGTGTAAGATCCCATTGTAGATCATATGTATGGAGTGAATAATGTAATAATTATATGAGAAGAGGGTTTGGTTGATCATAGGTGATCGAGTTGGGTTTATGCAAGATGTTTTAGACCTCTGGTATTGAGCTTAACCGAAACTGTAATCTGGCATGATTGATGCTAACTCTGGCAGTTCATCTTTTTGGATTGTTGTCCGAATTATTTTTAGGTGGCTAACCTCTTTTGTAGTCAGTGAGACTCCATTGTGATGATCAATGTGCTTTAGGTAGTGTGCCTTCCTGCATGTGCAAGCCCCTATTGTAATCATATACTTACTGCAAAAGTATTATCTGACTGTGGGTAGGGTTTCCCACTGTGGTTTTTCCCTTTACCAGTTTTTCCACATACAAATCATGGTGTTATGCGGTATGGTTGTATGTTATTGATTCATTGGTTTATTGTTATGCTTTAATGCTTAATTTTCTATATCCATATATGTTTTCTGCTATTCCAGTAAAAGGTTCTTAGTGCTTGAATTCCTGACAATTTGTTGACAGCTGATTCACCCTCCCTCTCTCAGTTGTCCATCGATTATCCTAATATTTACAACTACACATCAATAAGTGATAATGTATACTCAAATTTACCAATTACACTCCAAAGGATAATACCACAATAACACATCACAATCACAATAAATCAACCATCCATGTAAGCCACATAAAATTCAACCTTGATCAACGAGGTCAAAAAGGGTATGAACAGGGTAGGGTTACTACACAGATTGAATGCTGGAAGTTTTTGAGGGCCTAATTTGGCTAGTTTTCATTTTTGGTTAGGTTTAGGCTTGGTTTGTTGTGGACTAGAGATGTTACAGGTAATGGGAGCCTGGGATCACCCTTCCTGTTGGCTGAGGGTGCTTGTTAAACCCTTGATATATGTTCTCTGAGGTCTATTGTTTTCTGCCAAGTAGTTTACTCTATTTCTCATTGACAACTCTTTTATTGTATAGGGTTTTGGAGCCCCTTCAAAACCTGCTTTATCCTAATAAAAAACAATGTAATAATATTATGTTATTTTATGTTATAAGCATATGAAAATCCAAAGTGAACATCTCCTTTATAATGTTAGGTATATTTTCCTCCTTTAAACTGTTGTTGAAATTTTCTTTCAAAAACACCTTTTTATGGGATAAATCTTTGTTTCTATTACTTTTTTTAAAATATATTCATTTTTTAATAAAAAAACTAGGTTATTGGCCCCATGTTAGCCTTATCTACCTTTTTCTCTTTTTATTTTGGTTTTAATTTCTTTAATAGTCCTCCTTTTTTGTTCTAATATATCACTTAAAAATCCAAAATTCTATCTTATGAAGAATTTTCCCCTTTCCAATATAGAAGAATATTGATCATCAAATATAGATCTCTCCAACCTTTATAGACTTTATCATTGTCTATTGGAGAGTTCGAACTATTTTTAGTAGAATATCATACTGATAAAATTATTTTCCAACAATATATATAAATATGCGTATATTTATATGATAAGTATATGCCACCCAAATTGACTTAGCGACATATATAGACTAGATAAATCATGTAACTTGATAAAGGGATATACTAGCTTGAAGTTATCAACACATATACTCATCCGTACTATAGGTTAAAATATAGAATAATGGTGGTGGACCCAACATGATTTGTTATCAATCTCATTAACATTTAAAAAGGTAGATGATTATAAAAGAAAAAGATAATGTGAGATATTTATTGCATTGAATAAAACCTTATTATAAACTAAGATACTCCATGCATGTTTGTTTCATCCAATACACAACATTTTTTATCTTCTTTGATGATCAATGTCGACCATTGATCCTTCACCTAGTTTATAATATTTAAGAAACAAACTAATGGAAACCCACATGTCATGCATGAACACATTAAATCTACCTGCACTTAATGTAGTACATCACTTTTTCACGGGGATACAAATTTGTGGTCTCCAAATAAATACTTCTCTTTTCATTAGTGCACCTAACTATATCATCTTTTTTGTAGCATCTTATTTTAGATATATTTTTATGGTATTAATCTTTTTTCATTCATTTATTGATTGAAATATATTTCTCTTGGAAGACACGTATTTGGCACATCCCCCATTCTTTTTGTAAACCATCCTATCTACTTCTATAATATGTTTCTTTTTTGTCTTAATTATTCAAATAATCTATGTACCATTCTTTTATTCAACTCAATGGATTTTAAAATACTAGGAAATTATTTATGTATGTATCTTATCATCTTACACACAAGCTAAAAAATTCACACATTTACATATTGTCATTCTCTCCACACATTAATATGCAAATCCATGATCCTTTTCATTATCTCCATAACTTATCATCTATTCCACCATTGGAATCAATTATAGTATTATTGTTGTAGTGCATATTGTGGTTGGGGGACATATACTTTTTTAGTGGTGTATTGGTTCTAAGGTCCATGCATCTAAAACATTGCTACAATGTAGCATGAAGAACATGCTTTTCTTGAGCTTCTTGTAGATTTTGAACAACCTTACATTGGTATTTTGGGTTATGTTCACACAAACATTGCACCAATAATTCAATTTGGTAACATATAATTCTTGTAATAGTATGTTTGGAGAAGTGTAACGGTGCTCATGTTAAATTTCACATTCTAAAATGTGCAATATTTTTTTAGTAGCACTAGCAACCTAAACCCTCAAGATTAAATAGTTATCCATTTTACCTTTTAGATCATTTCACACTATCAACCATTCCATGCATGTAGGGCCATGTGAACTATATTTTCCTTCAACCATTTTATTGCCCCATATGCTTGTGACACATTAAGTCCTCGAATAACTATTCATATTAATTAATTGATTCTTTTTTATTATTGTCTGTATTATTTTAATGCCAATATTTTCATATGTTCAAGCTCTAAATATTCAAACTCATATAAGAATTCTAGTTTTACTTCATCAAGATCAACCTGAATAATATTTGGTTCATACTTACCATGTTGATCTCACTCAAACCCTTCAAGCATAATATCAAATATTTGAATCTTCTATACATTGTAAGACTCTTGTGTGTTGACTCGTAACATTTGATGGTACAACTCTCTTAGTAGTCTAGACTAGGAAAATGAATTATTAAGGACACTCATCTATTTCAAGAGAAGGTTATGAAAAAATATTTTTATTGAGGCTTGATATCAAAATGGTCATCAACAATTAGTATTTCTATAATATTTATGATTCATACTAATTTAGGCCCTAATGATACACTATGTTTTTTTTTACATGTTATTTTTATTATGAGATTTCTTTTTATGGTCCTTTGATTGTTTCATTTTATAAAGATTCCATAACAACATGTGTGGCTCATTGATTATAAGTAATATTACATGGAGTGATTATCTATGATTGTATTATTCACATAAATAGATACATAAATAAATTATTTGTTGATAATGGTGTATGCATATACACATACATCAATAGAAACTATATAAGTATATAGAAGAACATCTAGAAACTATATAATATGATAAAAAATAACTAAACAATTAATTAAATAGTCGTAACATTGTCAAAGTTCACAGCATAAATCACATGAAAGCTCAACACCATATATTTATGCATTCAATAACAAATACTATCAACATAACAAAATTTAGAACATTAAATTCTTTAGGGGAATTATCTATTAAATTATATTGTAATTTGATCTTTAATGACAAGATTGTCTCCCATGTAGCTCAACATTAAAAAATAAGAATTTAGATAAAAACAAAAACACACTAAAATACTACTTTATTTTTTTTGTGGGTCCACAATACATGTAAATCACCTAGTTACCTTCAAATTAATTATTGAACTTTCTTTTCCTAGTCTGTTGACTAATTATATATTTTTTATTAGCTAAGAATGCCATTATATAAGATTAAACTAGCTAAGCAACATAGATATGATAAGTTAAGGACATTAGGATAAAATGGCTAAAACCCCATATCCACTTTGAAGGTGGGAATGGCGAAAAGATTCACTTTTCGAGGGATACTTGTTGTAAATGCTTCACTCATATCCAACTGTGATGGATCTTTATTGGCTTCAAGTTTCCAGTCAAAGCAGTGCATTAGTTGAGCCAAAACAAACTCAACGTCCCGAGTGGCAAGGTAAGCCCCAGGACAGCCTCTCCTTCCAGCACCAAATGGTAGCATGTTGAAGTCTCGACCAGTATCATTCTGATTTTTAATCATAAACCTTTCAGGATTAAATGTCAATGGATCTTCCCATATCATTGGATCTCTTCCTATTGCCCATACATTGACAACAAGCCTTGTTTTGTTAGGTATATGGTAGCCAGCAACAGTGCAAGCTTTTGTAGATTCATGGGGCAACATTATAGGTCCTGCTGGATACAATCGAAATGTCTCCTTTACAACACATTGTAGGTATTCCATATTTGCCAAATCACACTCCTTTACCATGCGATGCTTGCCTACTATGGACTCAATCTCTTCTTGCAACTTCTTGGCCATTCGAGGATTTCTTAACATTTCACTCATTGCCCATTCTAATGTAACAATCGTTGTCTCGGTTCCGCCAAGGAACATGTCCTACAAGAAATGAGTAGTTAAGTGCAAGAAGATAAACATAAATGGAATCGAAATTGAAGCATAGAGAGAGAGAGACATACAAAAATAATTGCCTTGATGTGCTCTCGGGTGACCTTAATGCCATTCTCACCATCGGGCTCTTCCTTTTCAATATCCAGGAGAACGTCAACCAAGTCCTTGACATGCTCATTTTCCCCTGCATCCACCTTTGCATTGCGCTCCACATGCTGGTCTATTATCCTCCCCACCACTCGGTCAAAGAAGTCGTGAGCCCTTGTCATTCGACGCTTCATGCCTCTCAGCTGGTCAAGCCACTCTCCATAAGGAAAGAAGTCGCCAATATTAAAAGCACCGACCATATTGATGACCTCGTTGATCATCATCCTAAGCTCATCGCTGCTCCCAAGTAAATCAGAATAGCTGCCGGTGTTGGTGCCCGCCAGAGTTCCCCACATGATAGAGGAGATGATGGAGGAAATGGCGGCTGTGACGTTGACAGGGAGTTTGCCATGCAGACTCCTGTCCCAAATGGAACGCACGCCCACAGCTGCCTCTTCCTCTCGCAGGCAGGCGAATGAGTCGACTCTCTTGACACTCAACAATTGCATGACGCTGATTTTGCGCATGTGCCGCCAGTACGGTCCATACGGAGCCAAGCCTGGATCAATCTCTCCGTATGCTACATATCTTGCAGCCGCCGTCGCCGGCCTGTTTCCGAATACCAAGTCGTGTGTTGTCAATATATCCTTTGCCATTTGCGCAGAGGAAACAACGAGGGTGGGAACAGAGCCGAGTCTCATAAACATCAACTCCCCATATTTTTTTGAGAGCTTTTCCAGAGAACGGTGGGGCAGATCTCCCAGCTGATGGAGATTTCCTATGGCAGGCCATGCAAATGGCCCAGGTGGTAATGCCAATCTCTTTGCATTTTTCTTTCCTCTCTTTAGTACCCACCACAAGAAAATTACTATTAACACTGAGAATCCAATTGTCATGAGAGGTGCTGCTTTAAATGAAAAGAAGGCCATTTCTGCAATTGAAAGACCTGAGGAATTCAATTCGCTTGCCTCTCTTTTTGTCTGGGCTTCAATTTATAGTTCACTTGCACCCATCGTTTCTTCTTTGGTACGATAAACGACACAACGGAATCAGAATTGAAAAATTCAGACCCACCGTTATTCTAGAATCCTTCTTTCTCTCCAATGTTTTTGGATTATGACAGAAGGGCATCTAAGTTGAAAACGCACCCACATTTAACAGTTATTGTTCAACTTCTCTCACTCTCACTTCAAATTCGTATTTAATCTACGACGACCCTTTCTCTTCAAATTTTTACCACCTCTCATTTGCTATTTAAAAGGACAAAATAGCATCAAGTTTCGAAAAACGCACATATCAATTTCTCTACCGCTTGGTGCTATTGGCTAAAACACACGTAGCACATAATTTCTCTACCGCTTGGTGCTATTGGCTATCTGGTTGTGTCTGGCAAGCAGAAGGATTAAAGTTCACGGCAAGGGAGATGGTCATTTGATGGTGGGTTCATTCCTGTTGCAAATACCATTTCTGTTAATCTAAAAGTAGAAACAAAAGAGGAAATAGATCATAATGCTTATGTTCTTTCCTTACATGATGTGATTTGTCAGTTTAAGGGTTTTTGGCCTAGCCTCTCTCAGCTGCACACCTAGATATTAGAACAGTGGGAGCCTCTTATTACTAGTAAAGTTCATATTTTCCCCATGGCTAAGGGGTTTCTTATTGTTAAGTTTGATAATGGTCAAGATAGAAACAAAATTTTATGTGATCATTAGTTTAGCTGGGAGGACAGATTTTTGTTGATGACTAAGTCCTGGCACTCTGATTTTAACCCTTCTTATGAAATGTTTAATAAGATTCTGATTTGGCTTTGACTTCCTAATTTCCCCCTTCAACTACAGGTTGATCCTCTTTTAGAGGAAGTAGGTGATGCCCTTGGAGATTTTTAGATGCTGGATGATGAATCCTATGATATTTTTCACTCCACCTTTTCCTGCATTTTGCTTGAAATGGATGTTTAAAAAGGGTTTCCTGTTGAGATTTTAATTAAATCCTCTAAGGGTTCTTGGGTTCAATCTTTGGAAGTGCCTTTACAAAAAATCACAATCATCCAAAAGTCATGTTTCAATCATCCTTAACATGATTCGCATTCGTCTAGGTCAATTTTCCATTCATTTAGATTAATCATTTAGGGTTGTAATTCTATCTTCTGTCTAACCCCATCGTTAGTTTGTCAAATTCCGAAATCATTACTTTCACATGCTTCTTAAAATACATGACATCTTATGGTAGATAAAGTAAGGTTTAAAATTTCAGATTTCAGAAGGACAACAAAGCAGAGAAGACAAGCAAGACATTATCAACAAATGCGAAAAGTAGAGAAGAGAATCCAAAACCTGGAAGATCAAACTGCCTTATATAAATACCATAATAGGGTGAAAATTTACATTATGAGATACAATATATAAACAAAGCTGAAGTAATGGTTAATGTCATTCTTGAATAATTCTCTGTTTTGCATGTTCCTTTATTTTTGTAGGTTTTCTCTTTTGCATGTCGCATTTATCTAGTCAGAAATTCACAATCATTTAGATAGTAACTCACATTAGTTTTGTCAGTAATTCACATTCTTCTTGATAGGGTTTCACATTCGTTAAATACTGTGTCACAATCGTCTGTTAAAATAGGAATCTTTCTATTTATGAGATATTTCTGTTTACCTCTGGTTTTCTGGTTTTACTAATATTCTATTTGCAGCATGTGGTAAAAGAAAACAAAGAAGTCTCAATCGGTCCAAGCTCTTTGAAATTAATGATATCTTTTGCAAGATCTCATAGACTTTAATTTACTTTTGGATTTGGTGCTTAAAATTGACGTGCATGATCTCACTTTTAGATTTGGTGCTTAAAATTGACATGAGGTGCAAGTAAAATTGACATGCAATACAATTTTACATTAAGACTTTGGTGCTTAAAATTGATATGAACATGTGTATCTCACACCTCAGTTTTGGGTTTTAAAATAGATGTGAATTTGGCTTTTGATTAGACTATATCACACATTGCCATATTTTAAAGGCAAATAACTTTTTTGTGTCTGGAGTGGT
This sequence comes from Cryptomeria japonica, assembly GCF_030272615.1. Classification (NCBI taxonomy): domain Eukaryota; kingdom Viridiplantae; phylum Streptophyta; class Pinopsida; order Cupressales; family Cupressaceae; genus Cryptomeria; species Cryptomeria japonica. Next base: position 423,115,029 of record NC_081414.1, read on the forward strand.
CCTACTGCTAACACACACTATCCTCTCCCCTGGCTTTCATGGACTTGAGTGCAAGAGAAAAGTGTTAGTGACACTTAAATTTTATTTTTAGTAGTGAGGGTTATCTTTGACTGGGGATTTCATCACCCCACAGAGGTTCTTCAAATTGGGATGTTTTGGGGATATCATCTCTCCCAATGTACTCTCGAGTTGGTTTTTTGAGCCGCTCTATAAATATATTGGCAGGCGGCTGAAGTGTTGAGTGAATTCAACATATCTGGGGTTCTTCCCTACAACAATAAGATTAACTAAATCCTTAAGTGGCTTTCTTTGAGAATCCGTCATTGGATCGAGACCCCTCGAAATTAAACTAAGAACCAAATTAGTAGCCCAAATCCCACATTTGATGATTCTAGGATTGGAGATCGTACCCCATAGATACCCTTCATGTACCTTGCATTACGAGACATAAATCCCTCAGTGATAAGATCTTCGGATCTTCGAGGTAAGAGAAACTAGCATTTCTTGAGAAGTATGTGTTGTGGAGTGGAACCAATGCTGCCATATTCTCTAGTTGTCCATCTTGTTTTGGTATTTCATAAGGGCATCATCAAATGGTTTCAAATTTCTAGCCTAAGATTTGTCTACTATGTTTTTTTGTCTATCAGTCGTCTTGAACCACTATTGAGTCAGTTATTGAGGTAGTTCAGGCCCTTTACCTTACATTACTCTGATTCACAAAGTCTGTTAAAACAAAATTCAATTGTCCATACTCATTTATACATAGTGTTCTCAAATAAGAAAAACTTGTAACTAAAACAAAGTTACGTCAACCAGTTTGTCTAAAACACAAACATTATAAACAAGGTCCAAAACATTCACAACAAAAACATCTTACTAATTGTGATTACAAGTTTACCTAGAGTCATGGGTCTTGCATAAGTCCTTGAAAAATCATCATAATCTTGGTACCATTCCTTACATAGTCCTTGCATAGTCCAAGTGTAGTCCTCATATAGATTTCCCATCTTCGTCATCGTAATCTTCAAATAAATCCTTTCGTAGTCTTTGCATAATCTTATAGGGTCATCATTTTCAACCTATTTACGTCATCATAAGTCTTAAGTGTTGTCATTATAGAGTCTTAATTTATATCCCAATTTAATCCTCAAAATCTTTGCATAGGCCCTGGCATAGTCATTATAATCTTTACAATAGTCCTTGTCTAGTCTCCATTTATGTTTATCATAGTTCTTCACTAGCTATATAATCATATTAGGTCATAGCATGAGTCAGCATGGGTCTACCAGGTGATGGTTTGTTCCCCTTTTAACAACCTAATCTAGTGTCGAACGATGGTCAACAATAAATTCTTGATGGCTTAGATAACTTGGCTTGGGAGTTAAAAACAAGTGATCCTCAATACATAAGAGTTGAGTTTGAGATAGATCAAGAGTATAAGAAGGCTCGTAGAATTGATAGATAAATTGCACAAGGACTTCTTCAAGAAAGACTTGAGAGGTTGAAATTACAACAACAATGTTCTCAACAATCACCTCAACAAGGTCCTCAATAACTACCTCGTCCTAATCCCCAATAGAGCACGTCAATATATATTACATACTTTATAGTCCTCTAGTCTTAAGTCTTGCATTTACATCCTAGGAACATCAAGTTTCGAAAAACACACATATCAATTTCTCTACCGCTTGGTGCTATTGGCTAAAACACACGTAGCACATAATGACTGAACCGAATCCCAACTTTCTAAAAACCTTATCCATGGAGATTTTCGTATATCTTGATGAATCCTTACACCATCAATCAAATTTCTCAAACTTTTAATCAAGTCAGATCAAATTTTATTAGCAAATTTATATCTACCCAACCTTCTATCTTGTTCACAATGTCACTCTCTTATATTGGAGGCATATCTCACAAAATCTAAAAACTATTTCTCAAAAATATCTTTGATGTACCTTCAAGCTTGTCTAGATTCTTAGAAGTTGCATCTCATCTCCCAAAGCCTCTATGGACCTCTATCTTGAATCTGGGGGCTATAGAGTTTTTTTTTCTATGTCATTCCCTACATGCATGAAATGAGTTTCTCTTTCGGCATCAGAATCAAAGTGGGAGCTTTTGTTTTTTCTGCAGGATTTTTCAAAATGTTTTTTTTCCAGGAAAAGACTCTTCAAAGGGAATTTTAAAACTTCTACAGAGATGAGTTTTTAGAGATTAAAGTCAAGTATTCCCATGATTCTATTAACGTGTTCTCATATTATCAGGATTTTAAAAAGGTTAGCTGTGGTAACTTTATAGAGGTTGTATCCTTATACAGAATAGTATTATCTTTTGCTTTACATGTATTTACAAAGATCCCAACTCTTCGCTGCAAAAGGTTGGCTTGTAGAAGTGAATCAAACTTTTCAGAAAATATGTATATTACAGACATTCTCAAATTAGAAATGTAAATGGAAAACACCAATTTCTTTAAGAGAAAGAACAATTTAATTAGACTCCATAAATTAGATGTTGATTTTAGGGATGATATAGATCATAGCATGATGATTCAAACATCTTCCAATAATTTCAAAATATGAAGAGGATGACTACTTTTAAGACATACCTGCTATCAAATGAAAAGAAGTCAATGCATATTGCATTGTTATAGTATGGTCATATAGAATTGTTTCTTTAAAAAAAATAAAAAACATTGTCAAATTTATTTGATATTTTTTATTATTAAAGAATACCTTGTGCATTTACTTATTTCAAATTCTTATGAAATTAAGATCTTTATATAATTATTAATCTTTTGAAATAAATCTAAAAATAAAAATGAATATAAAACGTATTATATAATTTTGCCTACTTTTTCACTAATAATATAACTTTTAAATCTTATACAAATTACTAATACTAGTTTAATATAAAATCTCAAGTTACATATTGCGATTTTAGGATAAAATTTAGAAATTAAAAAAGAAATCAAAATAAAATTAGATCAATAATTATTTAGAGAGCTTCCCAAATTTCTACAAGACATGGCATAAAAAATTTGCAACCAATGATATGGATTGCATACCAACCCTAAGATATAGTTGTAAGCAAAAATAATAACATTATTTTATGTCAAATAGACCATGAATAACCATATTACCAGGTTATGGAAAAGTTATTGCAATAACCCCACTGTATCAAAGATAAGCTAATTGAAGGGGTTGATCTCCATCAAGCCACAATTATATTCACCACCCATGTGTAAAAATGTATTTCTTAAATCTATATGCATGATCTTATGAACATTGGCAATGAAGTGAATATCTACTTCAACATAAATATAATGATTGTAGGGAAACCATAAGCAGTAGATGCATGACTTAATACTTGATGTATCACATAGGCAAATGAAAATAGGGGATATAAGAAAAGTCAAGTCAATAGTATTAAATATGGATGAAAAAAAACATCCACCAAATAATTATTCAACCTTTCTACACCTATTTACCTCATCATATGAATCAAGAAAAAATGAAAAAACCTCCAACTCACACAACAAAGAATAGTGTCTCATTACATTGCTAATTTACACAAAATATTTTCCTCACACAAATCATATTTAAAAAAAATAATCTAGAGCATACCACCAAGTTGATAATTTTTTTGTATCTTCAACTTATCTTATATGTTTCTACTTAACAATATTATCACTTGTATATTGGGCATGTATAAAGCATTCAAGTTAAGGTATACCATTATCCATAGTGGTAATAACTTCACCCTTAAAGATGAAAGCATGACAATCAATAGTACTCTCATCAAGATCATGTGCAATAAGTAGTTAGAGTATATTGATTTGATGAACTCCATATCTAGATCAAACATTTAATCTACTTTTCCATCATCATTATCAATATAAGAGTCATATCGAAGCATCTCAAATGATAGAATATTTTTTATCCCACTGCGTCTTTATTTTAATATGACCAATATGACTTTTTACATGATATTACTTCTATAGATTCATATTTACTAAGAATTTGAACTCACTATGCTTCTTCTAGTGAGAACAAAATTCTATAATAAAACTTGTTCAAGCTCAAAATTTTCATAATGAAATTCACACTTATACTGTTTGATGATGTGAATTGTTGAGAAATTTAATTAATATAACTTAGTATACAAATCATCAACAAAGAAAGAAAAGACTTGAGAATGATGACTTGAAGAATAAGAACCTTTCACCTCCCTATGATCAATTGCAAATTACTTCTCAAATTTTATTTCTAGATTTTTTACAAAAGTTAAAATGAATGGTGTATATTGATTTAATTAATTTTAAAGACTATATATTTTATTTAGAGAACTAACCAGTTTGATTGACTACTTAACTCAATTGATTGATTAGTCAACTAACCTAAAGATGACTTGATAAATAAGCAAAATATAATGATTGTATTTAATCAAAAAACTTATTTAATAAATTTGATTTATGAGTGGTAAGTGAAACTAAGTTGACATGAGTTAAATGTGGATGAGGATAAATAGTATTATTTATTTATTTTAATGGATATATGTTCATGTATTAATTAAGAGATAATTAGTTAATTAATTAATTATATTTTATGAAAATTAATCATGCGATGATATATGTATAAGGAATATGGTTAAAAATTACAAAAGCCTAAAAATTATTTCACATAAAATAACAAACTTCTACTATTTCACACGCTTCAACAATCATAGATTACATATGTCAATATATAGGAATTGGATGTCCTATATTATAGGATAACTCCCATGACAAATCTCTTACATCATGGGATAACAAATAACCAAACTATATCAGACACACGTAAATATACATGCTCCTAAACAAACTAATACATATTTTTATATGTATCCTATAATTCTAACAAACATGTGAACACTAGCAATATTTTTCCCAACAATATGGGTACATGAAATTAATTAATTAATTAATATAATGTAATCAATTAATCAACAAGGTGAATTAACATGAAAAAATTAATAAGTCAATATCAATGTGGCATAATGATGAAGACAATATCTAACTAGTCATTTAAAATATGATAATAGAATTGATTGGCTATGTTAGAGTTTTAGGAGACTCTACAACTCCCCCAAGATAAATGAAAGACCAAAATAAATTCCATAAGAGAATGGCAAGAAAATTGCATCACAATGCAAGATGATGCTATTTCTAATTGATATGCCAATGTACATGATGAACCTTGCTTATAAAGTCAAGGTGACAATAGACGATTAAATAGAATGCTGGTCCAAATATGTTGATCATATGCAATTCACAATCTATCACCCACATAAAGTGGAAAAGTAATAGTGTCATAAGACCACTAAAAGTGGAAGATCCACTTAAGGTGGATTAGTGATAACATGATAAAACTGCCTAAATTGGAGATGCTCCTACAGTGTGAAGTGATCACTAAGTAAACCTAAGTGATATGTGTAATTAGGACCTAGGTGAGGTTATGACTTGGTAAAACACCTTAATTACACCAACAAGTTGAAATGTGATGGAGTTAATCAACTAAGATGATGATGGATTTAATTAACAAGGTGTGAAGGGGAAAAATGATCCCCTTTAGTGTTTCATTCAAGGGATGAAGAACACTAGAGGAATTTAAGGCTCAGAGCCTTCACATTCAAAAGAGGATGGGAAATTCACTAGATCTAGTCATGAATCAAATCAAGACTAAATGATAAGTGAATTTGGATTGAAGGGGGTATCCTCTTTTGTGAATTGAAGTTCTGAATTTAGGTAAAATGCTAAAAAATGAAGGTAAAAGCATGAAAACAGTGAGCTACAGTCACAGGATTTTTGTACGCACCTGGAATTAAGCAATGCAAGTTGAATCGGACCTACTACCAAAAACTGCTCAAAATTTGGTATTTAATCTATGACAACCCTTTCTCTTCAAATTTTTACCACCTCTCATTTTCTATTTAAAAGGACAAAATAGAATCAAGTTTCGAAAAACGCACATATCAATTTCTCTACTACTTGGTACTACTGGCTAAAACCCATGTAGCACATAATGACTGACAATCGAATCCCAAATTTCTAAAAACCTTATCCACGAATATTTTTGTATCTGTGACGAAGAAAACTTAAGCCATGAGTTAACATATCTTCACATAGTCTTCTTGATGAATGCTTACACCATCAATCAAATTTCTCGGAACTTTTAATCAAGTCACATCAAATTTTATTAGAAAATTTATGTCTACCCAGCCTTCTATCTTGTTCACAATGTCACTCTCTTATATTGGAGGCATATCTCACAAAATCTCAAAACTGTTTCTCAAAAAGATCTTTGATGTACCTTCAAGCTTGTCGAGATTCTTAAAAGTTGCATCTCATCTCCCAAAGCCTCTATGGACCTTTATATTGAATCTAGGGGCTATAGAGTTGTTTGTTTTATGTCATTCCCTACATGCATGAAATGAGTTGCTCTTTCGGCATCAGAATCAAAGAACATAGTGCCAGCATCATATATGAGTGTATCTTTAAATCAGCCCTTGCCAAACTGTCCTCCTCTACCAAGCACAACAGCTGCTTAGAAAATATTCAAACCTTATCCAAAAAAGACAAATAATTCAAATGATGTATAAAGAGACTATAGAATAAACAAACACCTCTCCAACCTTAAAAATGACAAAGGTCAGAACCTTAATTTCTCTTGACATCTTCTTTTATCCCACCTTAGAACCCCTATTTACCCTCTTCTTAACTTTTCCTTCAATTTCATTTTGGAACCCCCTTTCATTTTCCTAGCTCTCTTCCCCTCTTATTCCCTTGTTTCAGCCCCCCTTTAGTCATTCTCTAGCCTCCTTTTTTCTCTTTCATCCTTTCTTCTCTTCCTTCCATTTATTTAATTCATCTTTCCTTCAACAATTTTGTATCTTTTACACTTTCTCCTTCTCTCATTCTTTATTAATTTATTTATTTTTCTCATTTGTATATATGTTGTTTGTATGTATGTCAGTTTGTATGTTCATATTTAAAATATTTGAAAAAATTCATATATATATGTGTGTGTGTACATACATACATACATACATACATATATACATATATATAGATATGTGTGTATATATATATATGTATATATATATATACATATATATATACACACATATATATACATATATATATACATATATGTATACATACATAAATACATACATACATACATACATACATACATACATACATACATACATACATACATACATACATGTGTATATGTATGCCAGGAGTAAACTGAGAGGGGGGGTGAATCAGTTTACCATCAGAAATCAAAACTTATGCATATTAAAAACATTAAACCAAAGCACAAAGAAACCAACACAATGAAGGATAGAACATGAAAGCACAATACATACAACACCAATATTTTGACGTGAAAAACCTGGTAAAGGGAAAAACCATGGTGGGAAACCCTACCCACAATTAGATAATACTTCTACATCACTATGTGAAATTACAATGGGGAATGCACTTGCAATCAGGCCAACCGCCTAGAGCTCACTACTGATCACAAAAAGAAGTCTCATTGACCTACAAAAACATCGGACTGCAATTCAGAAAGAATGAATTGTGAAAGTAGCATCTCCTAATGCTTGATACAGTTTCAGTTAAGCACAGATGTATGCCCTACAATACAAAAACCTTCACCGAATGATATATCACTTGTTCACACATAAACCTTCCTCTGATAATATAGACATAACCATCGATCCCATCCATCCATAGATATTCAAATTACATGAATAAGTCCCCTATAAATACAGATCATCAACCTTATTGACAAGGTCGGCTAAACCCTAAACCCATAAACCCATAATAATAAAAATTATATTACACGATATCATTGGACCAATATTATGATTTACATTACATAACATGGACCTAAATCAATTAACCAAACAATTCCATCTGCCAGAAATTCTTCTAAGATCAAAATTCAACACGCTTCACCAACCGGTAGAAACTCTTAGTTAAGTAACATAGAAAGTCTAACTAGATCCAAATAGGACCACCATTACTACACTCTAGCCAAAGCAAAGTCACTAAACACTCAAAATATGATCAAGAAGCACCTTCAACATGATAGAAATCGATTCCATAAGTCGGACCAAAATCATTTGACCTAAACACTAAATATCAGTTACAGGTAAAGCTAACTGGTACTGAGAAATACCAACCGGGAACATAAGCGATAGTTACCGAAGCACCAAAACATGAACCGACATAATATAGCAAATAAATAACCATCTAGAGTAAGCATCCAAAACTAATTCCAGAGATCTGATCACACTAGATTAGAATCGTAGCCAAAACCAAGATGATCACCAAGACTAACCAGGATAGGTCCAACCAGGATACCCTCCAACCGAGATATAGTGTTGACATCAATGACAACACTTAACCAAATCCAATATATTGCCAACAATTAACATTACTGGTAATGGTGGTGGAGTTCTCTAATGCAAACGTGTTTCGACTCGATCCTTTGTTGGTGGTCTACATGGTGTGCGGCCTTCTGGAAAGTTGTTGAATGTTGCCGCTAGTGCGGTTGTGTCTAGTGAGCAGAAGGATTAAATTTCACGACAAGGGAGATAGTCATTTGATGGTGGGTTCATTCCTGTTGCAAATGCCATTTTTGTTAATTTAAAAGTAGAAACAAAAGAGGAAATAGATCATAATGCTTATGTTCTTTCCTTATATGGTGTAATTTGTCAGTTTAGGGGTTTTTGGCCTAGCCTCCCTCAGCTACACACCTAGATCTTAGAACAGTGGGAGCCTCTTATTACTAGTAAAGTTTATATTTTCCCCATGGCTAAGGGGTTTCTTATTGCTAAGTTTGATAATGGTCAAGATAGAAACAAAATTTTATGTGATCACTAGTTTAGCTGGGAGGAAGATTTTGATTTGGCTTTGACTTCCTGATTTTCCCCTTCAATTACATGTTGATACTCTTTTAGATGAAGTAGGTGATGCCCTTGGATATTTTTTGATGCTGGATGATGAATCCTATGATATTTTTCACTCCACCTTTTCCCGTATTTTGCTTGAAATGGATGTTTAAAAAGGGTTTCCTATTGAGATTTTAATTAAATCCTCTAAGGGTTCTTGGGTTCAATCTTTGGAAGTGCCTTTACAAAATTTCATAATCATCCAAAATCCATGTCGCAATCTTCCTTAAGATGATTCCCATCCGTTTAGGTCAATTTTCCATTCATGTAGATTAATCATTTAGGGTTGTAATTCTATCTTCTGTCTAACCCCATCATTAGTTTGTCAATTCCTGAAATCATTACTTTCACATGCTTCATAAAATACATGACATCTTATGGTAGATAAAGTAAGGTTTAAAATTTCAGGTTCCAGAACGACAACAAATGCGAACATTAGAGAAGAGAATCCAAAACCATAATAGGGTGCAAATTACATTATGAGATACAATATGATAAACAAAGATGAAGTAATGGTTAATGTCATTCTTGAATAATTCTCTGTTTTGCAAGTTCCTTTATTTTTGTAGGTTTTCTCTTTTGCATGTCGCATTCATCTACTTAGAAATTCACAATCATTTAGACAGTAACTCACATTAGTTTTGTCAGTAATTCACATTCTTCTTGATAGGGTTTCTCATTCATTAAAATATTGTGTCACAATCGTCTGTTAAAATAGGAATCTTTCTATTTTTGAGATATTTCTGTTTACCTCTGGTTTTCTGGTTTTACTAATGTTCTATTTGTAGCATGTGGCGAAAGAAAACAGAGAAGTCTCAATTGGTCCAAGCTCTTTGAAATTACTGATATCTTTTGCAGGATCTCATAGACTTTAATTTACTTTTGGATTTGGTGCTTAAAATTGATGTGCATGATTTCACTTTTGGATTTGGTGCTTAAAATTGACATGAGATGCAAGTAAAATTGACATGCAATACAATTTTACATTAAGACTTTGGTGCTTAAAATTGATATGAACATGTGTATCTCACACCTCAGTTTTGGGTTCTAAAATAGATGTGAATTTGGCTTTTGATTAGACTACATCACACATTGCCATATTTTAAAGGCAAATAACTTTTTTGTGTCTGGAGTGGTCCTACTACTAACACACACTATCCTCTCCCCTAGCTTTCGTGGACTTAAGTGCAAGAGAAAAGTGTTAGTGACACTTAAATTTTATTTTTAGTAGTGAGGGGTATCTTTGACTAGGGATTTCATCACCCCACAGAGGTTATTCAAATTGGGATGTTTTGGGGATATCATCTCTCCCAGCGTAGTCTCGAGTGGGTTTTTTGAGCTGCTCTATAAATATACTGGTTAGGTGGCTGAAGTGTTGAGTGAATTCGACATATGTGGGGGCCTTCCCTACACCAATAAGATTAACTAAATCCTTAAGTGGCTTTCTCTGAGAATCCATCGTTGGATCGAGACCCCTCGAAATTACACTAAGAACCAAATTAGTAGCCCAAATCCCACATTTGATGATTCCAGGATTGTAGATCGTACCCCATAGATACCCTCCATGTACCTTGCATTATGAGATATAAATCCCTCAGTGATAAGATCTTCAGATCTTCGAGGTAAGAGAAACTGGTATTTCTCGAGAAGTATGTGTCGTGCAGTGGAGCCAATGCTGCTATATTCTCTAGTTGTCCGTCTTGTTTTGGTATTTTGTAAGGGCATCATCAAATGGTTTCAAATTTCTAGCCTAAGATTTGTCTACTATGTTTTTTTGTCTATCACTCATTTATACATAGTGTTCTCAAATAAGAAAAAATTGTAACTAAAACAAAGTTACATCAACTAGTTTGTCTAAAACACAAACATTAAAAACAAAGTAAAAATCATTCACAACAAAAACATCTTACTACTTGCGATTACAAGTTTACCTAGAGTCATGGGTCTTGCATAATTCCTTGAATAGTCATCATAATCTTGGTACCATTCCTTACATAGTCCTTGCATAGTCCAAGTATAGTCCTCATATAGATTTCCCCTCTTCATCGTCGTAATCTTCATATAAATTCTTTCTTGGTCTTTGCATAATCCTTATAGGGTCATCATTTTCAACCTATTTACGTCCTCATAAGTCTTAAGCATTGTCATTATAGATTCTTAATTTATATCCCAATTGCATCGTCAAAATCTTTGCATAGGCTCTGGCATAGTCATTATAATCTTTACATTAGTCCTTGTCTAGTCTCCATTTATGTTTATCACAGTTCTTCACTAGATATATAATCATATTAGGTCATAGCATGAGTCAGCATGGGTCTACCAGGTGATGGTTTGTTCCCCTTTTAACAACCTAATCTAGTGTCGAATGACGGTCAACAAGAAATTCTTGACGGCTTAGATAACTTGGCTTGGGAGTTAAAAACAAGTGCCCCTCAATACATAAGAGTTGAGTTTGAGATAGATCAAGAGTATAAGAAGGCTTGTAGAATTCATAAATAAATTACACAAGGACTTCTTCAAGAAAGACTTGAGAGGCTGAAATTACAACAACAATGTTCTCAACAGTCACCTCAATAAGGTCCTCAATAACTACCTCATCCTAATCCCCAATAGAGCACGTCGGTATATATTGCATGCTTTATAGTCCTCTAGTCTTAAGTCTTGCATTTACATGCTAGGAACATCATAGTCTTGCATCATAGTGTCCTTAATGTCTATCACAAGACTGTATAAAGAAAAAAGTAAGATGGATCCAATAGTGACTCATTGTATAACTGTACATGGAATATGGACATATCAAACAGTCAACCCCACAGACAATTATATTTTAACAACATGCCAACGATACAAGAAACTCAATAAAACTTGACACATGAAGAACTTGAGGCCGCTTGACAAAACTTGCATGTCCTTATGATCCTTAATGAACTTATCAATCATGACAAGAGTAGGTATCTCACCCTATTATTGCAAAATGGTGCTAAGCTACCACAAGATTTTGATGTTACAATAATTTTACCATCAAGAGTTACTTTGATTCAAAATTCTAGTCAAACATCGAATACACCACAAATGCAAGCTGCGGCTTCAAGTTCTACACAAAATGCTACCCAAAGAACACAAGTATCATCCACCCAAGTAGCTGTAGCTCCAACTAATAGCTCACAAACTGGCATGGCATCATCAAATATAAGTGTCAACACACAAACAAAGACTAGTGTCACTTCTGAAACTGGATCAACTATATCAAGTACTTCCACACAAGGTCAAACACAAACATCAAAAGTTTCAATTCCGACAAGTGCAATACAACCTCCAATTTCCCATTCAGTGGGCTCCACGTATAGCCATCAAAACATAAATCCAAGTTCCGCTAATATAATTGGTATAACTCAGCTAAATACTGGTTCACAATTTGCTTATTTCACACCACCTAGCGGAACCTAGAACACGTAAAATTACAACTATGGTATATTTCAACGACCTCCCATCTATACTACTGCTAATCCATTTATTGGGAATATGTATGCACAAAATGTACCATTAACTCAAACAGATATCCTTGATCAGCAAGTCCAAAATATCCAACAAAAGATGAAAATATGCAAACCGGCAATGACAAGAAAACTATATGATGCAGGACTTAAATCCATATCCTTTTGATCGTACACTATACATGTTGGATTTTCCTCCTCACTTTGAAACACCTAAATTTGATAGATATCGAGGAAAAGGCGATCCTAGGGATCATATTGGAGTTTTTTATTGTTAGCTAGATCTGATACTAGGAGTAAATTGAGAGGGGGCGTGGGGGGTGAATCGGTTTACCATCAAAAATAAGAACTTATGCATATCAAAACATTAAATCGGAGCACAAAGAAACCAACATAATGCCAACAGTCTCCCTCAAAGATATGACTGATTTTCACATGAATACCACCTCTCCCCCTTTGACATCAATGACAAAGGACGAATAAAAAAAAATTACTAAACCAAATAGCTGACTACTCCCCCTAAGTAGTAGCATCATCTCATCAACCCAGATCAAAGAAAATATCTGATAAGCTTACCGGATTGATGCTTTCCTGCATCTCTAAGTCTCTTCCAGAGGGTTGGTAACCCCCAACTGATCTTTGAGATATTCAAAAGTATCTTTAGGAAATGGTTTAGTTAAAATATCTGCAATCTGCTCCTTATTAGGCACATAAACCAATTTGACTTCCTTTGCTTCAACCTTTTCCTTCAAGAAGTTGTACCTTATACAAATGTGTTTTGATTTGGAATGAAATATCGGATTCTTTGACATATCAATAGAAGCAGTATTATCATAGTGAAAAACAATAGGCTCATCATAACTTACGCTTAAATCTTTTAATATTTGTTTCATCCATAAAATCTGAGTAAAGTTGGTAGCATCAGCTACATATTCTGCTTCAATAGTAGGTAATGAAGTACATGATTATTTCTTGCTAAGCCATAAAACCAAATTCTTCCCAAGAAAGAATGCACTACCTATAGTGCTCTTCCTATCATCCACATCTCTTGCCCAATCAAAATTTGTATATGCACATAATTTGAAGTCATCACTCTTTGGATACCATAACCCAAGGTCTTTTGTACCTGCCAAATACTTGAATATCCTCTTAATAATTGTATCATGAGTTTCTCTAGGATCTGACTAAAATCTAGATGCAATATAAACACCATTCATAATATTAGGTCTATTCTCAGTTAAGTACAACAATCCACCAATCATTGATTTGTATCTACTTGGATTCACTTTATGGGATTCATAATCCTTTGACAATTTGTAATTGGTTATCATAGGAGTACCGACATGTTTGGAATTCTCAAGTCCAAATTTCTTAAGTAAATCCTTCACATACTTAGTTTTATAAATGAAAATACCTTTATCACTCTGAGTAATCTGAAAACCTAAGAAAAATTTCATCTCACCAACCATAAACATTTCAAATTCATTCTTCATATCATCAACAAATATCATGCATAGACTATCTTCTCCTCCAAAAATGATATCATCCACAAAGAATTCAATGATCAGTATGTCATCATGCTCAATTTTCTAATATAGGTTACTATTAGCATTACCTTTGCTAAAACCAAGCTTAGAAAGATATTTGTCCAATCTAGCATACCATGCCCTAGGGGCTTGTTTTAGTCCATATAAAGCTTTCTTCAATCTGCAAACCATGTCCTTGTCTTCTGATAAATAAAATCCATCAAGTTGCTCAATGTAGACTTCCTCTTCAGTATTTCCATTCAGAAATGCGCATTTGACATCCATTTGATATACTTTGTAGTTCTTGTGTGCAACATAAGCAAGGAAAAGTCTTACCACTTCAATTCTTCCAATCAGGGCATAAGTCTCACCATAATCAGCTCCTTCTTCTTGTGAATAACCTTTGCAAACCAGTCTAGCCTTGTTCCTCATAATTTGACCTTTCTCATTTAATATATTCTTGTAAACCCATTTAGTTCCAATAATGTTATTGTCCTTAGGTCTAGGAACTAGTTCCCATGTCTTATTCTTTTCAATCTGATCTAATTCTTCTTCCATTACTTTTATCCAATTTTCATCTTTACTTGCTTCAATAAATGATTCTGGTTCAATTTGAGAAATCAAACATACCTCTTCGGTAGCTAGCCTTCTCCTAGTCATCACACCTTTTTATTTTACCTCCAATGTTCTGATCTTCAGAATGATTTAGTTTCACATACCTAGGAGTCTTTGAATTGTCTTGATTTACTGACTCTTTTTGTTTTTCCTCTATCACAGTTGAGTTTTTTGATGTTATTGGAGTGACAAGTTCACTATTCTGAGCAACTTCACACATTACCGGTTTAGGTTTGATAAATTCATCTTCCGTTCCACAGTTATATGATCTGATCTGATTACTGCCATCTTCATCAACGTTGACATTTATGCTCTTCGTTATCCTATTCAATCTTTTGTTATAACATTTGTATGCTTTTCTCTTGGTTGAATAACCCAAAAATATTCCTTCATCGCTTCTAGGATCAAATTTTCCCAATGCATCATCTCTTCTAATGTAACATTTACTTCCAAAAATTTGGAAATATGTGACAGTAGGAGTATGACCAAACCATAATTCATAAGGAGTCTTACCGGTATCACCTTTTATGTGTACTTTGTTGAAAGTGTATACAACTATATTGACAGCTTCCCTCCAATAAATATCAGACAATTTAGCTTTTGTCATCATAGTCCTTGCCACATCCAATATGGTCTTCTTCTTCCTTTCCACCAATCCATTTTGTCGTGGAGTCCTAGGTGCAAAAAGTTGTCTTCTGATTCTATTCTTCTCACAAAAGTTATTGAATTCACCAGATGTAAACTCACCGTCATGATCCGATCTCAAACACTTTATCTTTAGTCTCATCTTAGTCTCAACCATAGCTTCAAATATTTTGAATTTCTCAAAAGCTTCAGATTTTTCTTTCAAAAATGCTACCCACATCATTATAGAATAGTCATCAATAAGTAACATGAAGTATCTATCACCTTGAAAACTTTTAGTCCTTCCCGGTCCACACATATCAGTATGAATAAGATTAATAATTTTATTAGATTTATCATGTATGCTTCTAATTTAAGTTTTGACTTGCTTACACATTTGACATTCTCTACATACCAGATTATGAGGTTTGACAATTTTGGGCAAATCTCTGATAGCCTGTGTTGAACTGATCTTCACTATGCAATCAAAATTTACATGACACATCCTCTTATGCCATAACCAACTTTCATCAATCTGAGCAATCAAGCAAGCTTTCTCATTAGAGTTCAAATGAAATATGTTTCCATTAGTTTGAGTTCTGGAAGCAATTTCCAATCCAGATCTATTGATGATCTTACATTTTCCATCCTTGAATTGTAAATAAAATCCTCTATCCACCATCTGACCTACACTTAAAAGATTATGCTTTAAGCCTTCAACATAATAAATATTATTAGTGTTAGTCTTACCATCCAATGATATTGTTCCCATGCCTTTGGTCCTACATGCCTTGTTGTCTCCAAATTTGGCCAATCGGCCATCAAATTCTTGTAGTGATAGAAATTTTCTCTTGTCACTAGTCATGTGATGTGAGCATCCACTATCTATAACCCATTCATCCTTTTCTTCAATTTTAGTAGCTAAAGCATTTTCCTCAGTATGAGTTGTTTCAATGATAGGTTCCGAAGAATCATCCTTGATAGAAATAAAAACCCAATCCTTACCGGAGGAAGCTCCATTACCGGTTCCACTCATAGGTTCATCATCAACATTAGTAATACCAAAATAATCATCACCAACATAATAGCATGATTTATCCTTATTCCTTCTGAATCTAGGTCTGTTCTGATATTCTGGATTAGGCTTATAACTCTTCATAAATTTTTCATGATTGCTAAAAGCTCTTTTAGGGTATCTAGAAGAAAAATGACCAATCTTATTGCATGAAAAACATTTAAAATGGACTTTTCCTTCATACTTACTTCCAACTAGTCCTTTAGGAATTCTTCTAGCAATCAAGGCTTCCAACTCTTCAAGTTCTCTTTCTTCTATTTCAATGTCCATATATTTAGCATACATATCCTTCCAGTCTATCTTCTTCTTACTAGAGGCAGATACTTTAAATGCAGTATCAGTTTTAGTAGCACTCTGATCTCCAAGTTCCTCAAGCTCAAAAGTAGTCAATTTCCCAAGTAGTGTATATCTGGTAACAAGGGTACTTGACATTGTCTGGAGTTCATTGATTGCAGTAGCCTTCATCTTATAAGCCAAAGGTAGAACTCTCAGAACCTTTGACACTATCTCATCCTCACTAACTGATTCACCGCAACATTTGATTCCCATAACAATCTCATTTACTCTATCCATGAAAGAACTTATCTTCTCATCTTCTTCCATCTTCAAAGTTTCATACCTTACCCAGAAACCTTCAAGTTTCGCAATTTTCAAAGCCTGGTTGCCTTCATAAAGAGTTTCAAGCTTTGTCCAGATTAGCTTTGCATTCTTCAACTCTATGACATTCAATAGCTTTTCATCGGATAGGGAACTTAACAATGCTTCTTTAGCTCTGACATCATGTTCAACCTTGTTTTGTTCATCAGTAGGTCTCAGTGTTCCAGAATTAGGATCATGAGGTATTACCCTTTCTCCACTATCTCCCAAACTTTAGCTCCAAGACATCTGAGATGAATCTTCATTCGCTCCTTCCATATTTTGTAATTTATACCATCAAATATGGGACTCTCCTTTCCATAGTGATTGAATGTAGAACTAAATGTAGTTGACATTAAATCTCCTCAAGCGTTTAAGCTTCTGTAGAGAGGATCTCACTCTAATACCAATTGTTAGACAAATCTGATACGAGGAGTAAACTGAGAGGGGGGGTGGGCTGAATCAGTTTACCACCAGAAATAAGAACTTATGCATATCAAAACCATTAAACTAGAGCACAAAGAAACCAACACAATGAAGGATAGAACATGAAAGAATAGTACACACAACACAAATATTTTGACATGGAAAACTAGATAAAGGGAAAAAACATGGTGGGAAACTCTACCCACAATCAGATAATACTTCTACAATAGTATGTGAAATGACCATGGGGATTGCACTTGCAATCAAGCCAATCACCTAGAGCTCACTGCTAATCACAAAAAGAAGTCTCACTGACTTACAATAAATGAAGAGGGGAAAAACCAACAAGGTGAGACTAGATGGTTAGTATGCAAATGGAGCATTCAAACACACAAAAACATAAAACATCTAACAAACCATATAAAAACACAAAACAAACTATTTATACCTTGCAAATCTACACCTTCTCCTTCAGATTGAGCCTTTGATGAAGCCAAATATGTGCCTCTCCTTAACTTGATTGGATTGGGTCCCTTGTTGAATGTGGATGGCTCTCCAAGATTGTGCACAAGATGATTAGATGGAATGGATGAGGGATTTTGACTAAGTGATGGATAAGTGGAAAATTGAGTAGAGTTTGGATGCTATGGAAGATTTCTTTGACTCAATTGGAAAACATAAACTTAACTAGTTTGGAAATGTGAAATAAGGGGATGGAGTCCTCAATTTATAGGAGAATAGGAGAAGAAATGGAGGGCTAGGATTGATCTGAGATGAAGGGTTAGGATTCCATGTGAGCACACACATGGCCCAAGAGGAGGTGATAAGACAAGTGTGGAGACCAAGATATATGCCTTAAAAGCATTTCTTATCTCCACACTCCTCAAGGATCATTGGGAAGACTTCTCAATGTTTCGAGGGAAGAGAAAGGAATAAAATATTCCTTGAGAGATGGGGATGAGGACTGAAAAATTCCTTAAAAAGGATAGTCATAAGGATTGGAGGAATAAGGAGGAATTAAAAATTCCTTGGAGGAGGAGATGTCTAGAGGAATGTGAGATTTTGAAAATCTCACATTCACCTAGGAAAAGGGCATTTAAGGAAGGTGTTTGGATGGAAGAGACAAGGAGTTGAATTCGTGGCTAATCATGAGGATTAGCCACTAGCAACTCATTAGGAGAGGGATTAGAATAATGATTAGGTGAGCTTAGGGAAAATGGGATTTGTAGGAGGAATTGTCTAGGAGAGAGAATGAGTGGAGGGAATTAAAAATTAGAAGAATAATGATAAGTGAGATTAGGGGGCTTCTAGAAGAATTCATTAGGTTAATGATGGATTAGGAAAAAAGTGATTTGTAGGAATCACCTAGATTAATTAATTAATTGAAATTAATTAATTAAAGGGGGGATTTAGAGAGAATTAATTTTAGGTTTTTTAGAAGAATAAAGGTAGATTGATTTATTAAATAAATCAATCAACTAGACTATAGTGACAATATTAATTATATTTAATTAATATTGAGAAACTATAGGGATTGACATAATTAATAAATTAATTATGTGAGGAAATTAAATTAATTAATTAAAATAATTAATTTAAGTGTCTAAATTTTGCCCCTCTTTTACACAACGACAAATTTGGTGATGGGTAAAATATAGAAGAAAAAATATGCCCCAGCGTAAAACGCCGATGGTGTATGCCCCCTTCTTCTTTCTTCTTCTTTTCGAGAATTTTATGTCAATTTTCTAAAAAAATTCTCTCATTGGCCCCGGTCTGTAAGTTCGGGATGGACAAGATGTAGCTCATGTGGAATGAGGAGGGGTTATGGGAGTGACGGTGTTTATGTTGGTTTCAAAGAAGATGTCATCTTCGTATTCTAAAGGGATTTCATGGAACTCCTCTTCATCAAAGTCTTTGACATCCAAAGAAGGACTTGAAGGGGCACCAGTGATAGTGATCTTAGGCACTGGAGTGTACCCCAATCCCCTATTATATTTGTATGAGATAGGATTTATTGGTGCTTTTCTTCCTTTCTCCTCTGGTCCCAAGTCGTGTCCTTTGTAATGCATCTTTTCTACTATAGTTGATGCTTTTGGATACATTTTTTAAGGTATTTTTGCTGGGTCTTCATCTTCTTCCTGGTACAACCATGAAGACACATGTGTGTCAAGGTGCTCCTCATCAAGTGGACCCCATTGCTAAAAGGTGGTAGCTTTGCATTGTATAACAGGTTTTTGATCTTTTTTTATTTCTTTTGGTTTGCCGAATGACTTGGAGATGAGGTAATAAGACATCCTCGAGTTTGTATTCTCTGCAGCCATATCTAGGATCTTGATTTTGGGCTCTTCTTGGGATGAGGTGGAGGAGACGTTTGATGTGTCAGATGGAGGAGTTGAAGAGGGTCTATTTAGTGGGAAATGATATGGATTCTTCCCCTCTTAAGAGCTTGCAATATTGAAAGGGTTGTGGATCACCTTTGATAGTGATCTCTCTTCCATTGAAGGGGAATTTAATGCATTGATGATAAGTGGAGGGGCCTACAAGGAATGAATCAATGGGCGACAGAGGAGAATATTGTAAGGGAGATCAAGATCTAGGACTTGGAAATGGGTCTCAATTGTAATAGGGCCGACTTGAAGAGGAAAGGTCATCATGCCTTTAGAAACTCTTTCTGCATCATCATATGCTTTTATTGTGATTCTTCTTGATGTATCTACCAAGTCCTCTGAAAGCCCCAATTGTTTTATGAACTTGTATGTACACAAATTGAGTTTGGATCCACCATCTGTCAAGATACATTTGACCTTGAGCTTTTGGATAAGGGCTTTGATGTACAAAGGTTTATTATGGTCTTCATCTACAGGAGTGTCATTGGAAGTGAACACAAGGCTTCGCTAGGCGACAAGGTTTCCAATGAGAGCTTGAAATTGGGCAACATTGATATTATCGGGAATGTGAGACTCAAGGAGAGATCGTTCCAAAATTATCTTGTGGACAAGGGAAGTATTGATAAGTTCTAGGATGGAGATCTGTGTGGGGGTCTTCCCAATCTGGTCAAGGAGGTCATATCGGCGGGCGGAAGACATGGGGGGAAGGGTTTGGTGGGGGAGGGGCTCCTTGGATAGTGACTCTGCCTTGACGGGTGGTTACATTGAAGTCATTCTGAGAGTAGAAAGCGGAAGGTCTAGTGTCTTGAATGAATATCTTAGTAGGGTTAGGTCCGCTTTGGGAAGGGGGAGGGTTAGTTCCTTGGATAGTTATGACATTGGCATGGTTGTCTGTAGGCTCAATGCAACCCACTAAAAAGTCAACGCCCATTATATGATTAGTGTAATCATAGTTCATAGTGTTAGATGTTAAGCCTTTACCTTTATCATGTTTTGGGAAGGGTTCCTAGTACATTTTGAGTTTGTCATTGTTGTTACCAGTTTTGAAGTTGCTACCTCAATCTCACCTCTATCAATGAGATCTTGCATGTAGATTTTAAGATTCATACACTTTCGTGTATCATGCCCATTGATATGATGATACTCACAATACTCGTTCTCATTATACCACCTAGGTTTGGGTTGATTGGGATCAAATGGGCAAGTTATCGGGAAGACCAGTGCGCCTGCTTGGACAAGCTTTTAAAACACCTCTTCAATGGGCTCAACAAGAGGAGTAAAATCTCTTGGAGTCTTGTTATTGGATCGGGGTGGTCGCCCCTGGATTGAGACATTGTTAGGGGGTTTTTGAGATTGATTTTGATTATTTTGATTATTGAATTGGCGATTGGTGGTGGTGGGGTTTTTAGGAGTGGCCACGGTCTAGACCTGTTTTGTATCAGTCACACCATCATGGACAACGTTCTTATTTTTGGAGAAAAATTTTGGTTTATCATTATGGTAACAAGAAAAATTTTGACTTTATTTTTGGTAATGTTTTAAGGTTCCTTCCTCTAACAAGACACATTCAAGAGCTAGGCCCTTGTCAATCAATTTTCGAAAAGATTTGATACATTGAGATGTCAAAGGACTTGATAGTTTGGGCACCAGATTCTTTTGAAATAATTCAATTTGGTGTTGTTCTGGCACGTCCCACTGGAATTTCTTTATAAGATGTTGCCATCTTTGCAAGAAGTTAGCAAAAGTCTCTCTAGGCCTTTATTTCATGTTACAAAGGTCCATCATGGAAACATTATTGGCAATGTTGTAGGCATAGTGAGCAACAAACTTCTCTACTAAGTCCAGGAAGGAGGTGAAAGAACCTTGAGGTAAGGATGAGAACCATGCAAGAGCATCTCCCGTGAGACTCTTAGGGAAGAGACTTTGAAGGTATAAGTCACTATAGGAGACTTCTTGACATAAGATGTGAATCTCACGAACATGGTCTCGGGGGTCCCCTTTGCCCTCATACTTCATGACCTTAGGCATCTCAAACCCTGTTGGGTATGGTGCAAATGATATAGATGGGTCATAAGGACAAGACAAAATTCCTCGAACAAGTAAGGTTTGCTCTTGTTAGTCCCTTCCTTCATGTCTTTGATAATGTTTTTCATGTCCTGGATTTTTTTAATGAGGTCTTGTTCTGGATTTTGGACATGATGAATTGTGTTTTCCCCTAGAATTGGATGTGTCATAGAAGTTGGACCACCACCACTAATGTATTGATGTGATGAGGAAGCGGGGATGTGAGATGTGATGATCAATGTCATAGGGAATTGAGTGATAGTTGGTTGCGACCCACAAATTGTTGTGACAAGAGGAAGTGAAGCTCAAATGAAGTTAGCAACATTTTTTAGAGGAATTTAGGATTGTGGAATAGAAACGTATGGTCAGGTAGAAGAAGATGGCATAGAAGCCTTTTGGAGAATAGACGAGATAAAATTTGATATTGGCATAGATGCTAAGAAGGAAGAAGGAAGAATGGAGACCATGGGGATAGATGTCGTGAGTGCTATTGATTGGGGTTGAATGATGAGTGGGGGCATAATTCAATGGGGTTGGAGAATAGGTGTGACGATATGAGTAGGAGCAAGGTCTCCTTATTTATAAAAATTGGGGGGAGTTGAGCTCTATTTTTCAAGTAGAGTCTTTAGAAGAGCACTAGGATTATGTCGGATAAATTTCTTCAACATTTATTGATTATAAGTCTTCTAAGAATGTTCGCACTTCTGGAGAGAGTTCATCTTGATTAACCATATTAGGGTGTTGTGGTTGACTTTGGATGTTGGGTTGCATACTTTGTGTAAGATCTTGTGTAGAGTCTTCTTATAGGACATTAATGTCCATCATGCCATATTGTTCTCCGACCATATTTTTCTTTTGAGATCGAGTTGTGACCATACAAGAATAGCATTAGAAAGGTTGATTAGAGGAAGAAGAAATTTGATGAAAGGTCTTAGCAAGGATCTTGGATTTTGGATTTAATTTGGATTTGATGAAATTGGATTTGATTGATTGGTAGAGTCCTTGGATTAGGACATGGGTTTGATTAAGATTACACCTTAGTCCTTGGATGAGGATTTTAGGCAAGAGATGTTGATGAAACCACAAGCAAGGTAATGACCAAGCTGGGTAAAATTTAGACCTTAGGATAATGATCAAAGTATTTCTTCTACTAAGGATTGACTAATGATCCTAAGAAAAGTAAAGACGTGAGATAAGATTCTTGATCGACTCAAAGGATAGGGAAAAGGTACTTGGAGAGGATTCTTCTTCAAGCATGAAGCCAAATGATTGATTGATTAAGGATGAGGTCTAAATAAAACTTCACCAGGCATAAAACCTTAATGTAAGGCTAAATTGGATTAAAGGATGATTTGATTAAGGATGTTTGATTTGAGGATTTATTTGTGATCAATTGATGTGGTAAGTTCTTAGGAAAGATTGAGGATGATTAATCAAAGAGAGGTGATAGTGATAATTAGAAGAAATTTGACGACTAGGATATTCTTGGCATGAACATGATTCAATAGATGATTGATTCAGATGGCAAGTTGTATGAAGAAATGTGACCACCTCGATTCTGATGATAGCTAGTGTTAAAAGACAAACTTGAACCTTGATGGAGGGCACATACTCTTAATTCATCACTAGCATCAAACTCATTGCTATGACCATGGATGTAATCATGGTAATGGTGCAAAAAGTTCCTATGTTTAAGCAAGAGTTTATGACTGGTGTACCAAAACTTATGATGTCTAACGATTTGTGCTTGTGTGAGCTTCTTCTTCTTGATTTGTCAGTGGATTGGCTTCTTGGGATGCTTATACAACTTGGGCTTATGAAATATGAGATGGACGAAGTTCCAAAGTAGTTTGGGACTTGTTTGGAATACTTGAGTTTGTTATGACTTGGACTTGATTGATGTTGGTTCAAAATTTTGTGTGACTAAGACATGACCTTGAATATGATGTGGACTAGACTTGAATTTGGTGATAATGACTAGGATGTTGACTAATTCTACTCTTGGGAAAAAGACAAAGAAAACACATTGGACATTAATTCAAATAAGCACATCAAGCATATCAAGCTACCCTAAGGAATTGGCTAAGGAGGAAAACCTTTGCTTGCTAACTCAGGTACACACCTAAGAGCTAATTACAATACGGCTGCTGGGTCTCATGGAATGGATTCCCAACGCCGTATTAGCCGACTCCAAACACTAATGGGGGCACGATATGGAAAGTCTCTTGGGGGAGTTACTATCTCCCTTGCACAAAGATTATCCACCTTTCAGAGGTGAATCTGGTGGCCTCTAATCCTAGAGTTCTTAATATGGATTTCCATTTGAAGACTACTCCTTGTAGTTGCGCAAGCACAATTGAGGCCTATAGCCCTACAAAGTACCAAGAAAGATGTAGTCACACAAGCATGATTGAGACCTAAAGGCCCTACAAAATTCCCAATATAAGAGTGAACTCCCAAATAGCTTTGTCCTCTGAAACTTTCATCTCAAGAGGCCTATTTATTATAGTGAGCCAAAATGCACAGGTCCGACCATACTCACTTGGGTCATTCCCCTCTCACCAATGCCTAAGAAAATCGGTAGGGAAGGTCCACTAAAGGAAAGCACACAATCAAACTAGAAAAGTGCCTAAGGTCAGATTGTCTAGATAGACAAGAGCATACTCCCCTACTTTCACACTTTTCCCAAGCAAAATCAAGCACTTTAGTTCTTTAACCCTCCTAATTAAATCTAGGTGCCTAAGATAAAAAATAAAGACACAAGATTTATTTGTATCTCCTTGGTAACCTACAAAAAAAATGATTAGTATTTTAATCAATGTATTCTTTGGCAAGCAATCTGGAAAGCAATTGTTAGTAGTCTAGGATGATGTCTTGGACTGATTGAAAAACCTACAAAAACTACACAATTTTGATTAGTAGACAAAGGTTTGCAGAAACAGTGCTCACGTTGTTCTGTAGACACCCATGTTGAAGCGCTTGTGTAGGCGCTGAAACACCTGCATACGTGCTAAAGGGGTAGAAAATTAAAAGCAACAGGAACTATACAAAAAATTAAAAATAACACAATATACCTACGGTCGCGCTGATGTAAAGTCGAACGTGCTAAAACACAAGCGTACGCGCTGAAATAAGTTAGCAACAAAAACAATAGACAAAAACCCAAAAAATTGAAATTTTAAAAAATGAGCGCCAAATCACTAAAGTGCCCATGCTCAACCAAAAATATAGAATGAAAAGATTGTAAAACTACACTAAAAAACAAAAAAAAAATATTTTTCCTTTTTTAGTGTTTTTTTGTTACTGATTAAGTAATAAAATAGAAAATACACCAAAAAGATAAAGCTAAAAGCAAGTATGAAAATGTTGTTGTCAGAGGTGTTGTTTTAGTGGTGGTCACACTATTATGGGATTCTGCAGAAAAGGCGGGTTAACATTTTAAATTCTGAGCGCTAGCGCTAAAGCGCGTGCGCACGCGCTAAAACTCCCTTTGCTCACGCTGAACGTATGGCGCTCGCTATTTGCCTCACCAATAAAAATAATAACTAGAGGCTAAATTTTCAACCCGAAGTTTAGACATTCACTCTGTGAAGTTATTATCTCCATAACTGAAGTTCATTTATTTGTCAACCTAGGGACGTATTACTTGAAATGGGTCTGCACTATATATGCACTAAGTTCCTGCGATAGCTATTATGCATTACTGCAATAACTAAACCTATTTGAAATTAGCAAGCAATAATTATAACAACTGAATGACTACAGGAAAGCTCAACATTAACAGAAAATTCTAATCAAAGAACTAATAACTAAGTTCAAAGTTGTCAAATAGGAATTACTTTATTTTCTTTGCCTGCAGGAACAGTCACAGGATCTGTTTCTAGTTGCTGCAGAACAGTCAATCACAAGAACGTCTACTGCAGCAAAAAGAAAAAATGAATCTAACGAATGCACATGAATACTCACCAAGTAGCCCCCCTTGGATGAGTGTATCCAGACTTCAAAGATAACTCTATATACTCAGAATAGCATCATTTTATTCATTGGTTTTCAAAGGGCGATACAACACATAAAATGAAAGAATATGTTTTTTAATTCTAAAAATACTCTGCAACTCTATTTCTAATCCTCCTGTCTCTAACCTCTGAGAAGAGGGGCAAACTCTTATTTAAAAGAAAACTACAACAACTACCTACAATCTAGGTCATGCTGATGAAATGAGGTAGAAAACATTTATGACATAAAATAGACGGAGCTAATCCACTGAAAAAGTGGATCTCTGCTAAACCACAACCAGGAATATATCATGGCGGTATTACAAGATTGATGTTTGTTGCAGACAAACATAAATGAGTCTTGGCGCACCCTGCTATTCCTTTGCCGCTTCTTACGCCCATTATTCTCTCTGTTGTTTTGAATATTTAACCGCCCTTTGAATATCTCCAACTGCCTTTATGACGTGACACAATAACTACCTCTGCAACATCTCATTTATTCCTGCAATTAAAAAGATAGAACATACAAGCACACATATATATGTATTTTAATTAATCATAACACTTATACATTTCACACATGATATCTGTTGGATATTGTTGGCATATGGGGAGATTGTTGGATATTGAAGATATGGTGAACCGATATGTTGATATGATGATAATCTATGTTTTCATTGATGTCAATAAAGTTTAAGTGAACCGATATGTAGAGGTATGAGGAGATGTAGTGAACCGGTGTCAAGGTTTCACTAAGTGTGACTACCGGTTGGTAGTCTCAGGTCTATGGTTATCGATTTGGCGATCTAGCTTGTGGGATGCAGCCGCTGATACTTTGTGATGAGTTAGCTAAGAGATATGAATGAGATCAAGGTGCCACGTTAGCCTTGTGTGTGTGAAGGATTGAGATATGAGAAGATTGACTACGTTTGAAGTCTACCTCGAGAATGATCATTCTTCTTAGTGGTATGAGAATAAAGTGTGATGGGTTACTGATTCCCATGAGAGGTGATGAATGAACGATGTAGATTGTCTTGTGATCTATTTGAAATTGTAATACTCTATGCAATGTGTTTGGATGGTCAATATTGGACCGTCTGTGTTGTAAACCTAAGATGCTTAGGGTTTAGGGTTTATGCTATCGACCTATCTGTTGTCTATAAGGTCGATGATGTTTGTTATTGTAAAGTTGTTGGCAAATGATTGTGTGTGTATCTGAGTGATGAGATACTTGCTAGACCAGTATGAGGAAAAATGTAGAGTGTGATTGCAGAGTAGAGGAAATGAAAAGGATATGCCTTGGCATGTAGTGTTGTTATCAGATCAAAAGTTTTTCCTGTTGTCTTCTAATCATTTCAACAGATGGAAAATCCCTTTACCGGGTAGCTTTATCAGGCTTATTGTAAAACCTATAACTAGGTGACTCAAGATCATTGAGTTCTTCAAATCCTCTAGCAAGGTAACCTTTAACAGGGTATATAGCCATCCCTTAACCAGGTGATCTCTAACAGGATTGGTTCCTAGCAACACCTTATTTGTAGCCTTTAACCGGACTAGGCTCCTAACAGGACGAGCTTCAAAAGAGTTCAAAAAACAAGCTTGTGGGTATTCATCCCCACCGTGGTTTTTCCCATTTAGGTTTCCATGTGAAAAATCTGTGTGTTATGTGTTATGCATTTTTCATGTGATGTTTATGAAGTATTTGGTTGAAAGATTATGCATTCAGAGTTAATAGGTTATTGTATTTCTAGTATACCACATGCATATGTTTATGGGTGAATTTGATATCGAGTATTGATTGTATTTGAAGTGTTCAGGCTTATCAGTTTATGGTATCTGATGTCTTACTGTGTTTAACCAGTGTTGCCATGGTTAAGTTCAGTAATGGTGACAACTAGCTGGTATTGCATTGACTAGATAAGTTGTTGAGAAAGTTTTTGCCTGTATTGATTCACCCCCCCTCTTAGTACCGATTGGGGTATCTGTTCTTCATCATTATTCATCAATTGGTATTAGAGCACCTCGAGGTCCTCGGTGATATAAGCTTAACTGCTTTACATCAAGAGTATGGGAGCTCAACACTGGATCTATGTTGAGAATGCCTATGTGGCTCCCACTAGCACTCTGACTAATGATCAGAAGAGATTGATCTAGGAAAATGGGCAAGTCATGGAAGTCCTTATCAATAGCTTGTGAAATATTGAGTTTATTGATGTACAAGATAAGGAAACACCTAAGGATGTATGGGATGCACTGGAAAACATCTATGGTGGTGATGAGAATGTAAAAAAAGCTAGGGAAGAGAGCCTTAGAGGTAAATTTGAGTATATGGGGATGCTTGAAGGTGAGACCATTCAGCAATATGGCATTAGGATTAAGACTATGGTTGGTGATAGCAAAAGCACTGGTGGAACTATTGATGATACCACTATTGTTAGTAAATTCCTTAGATCATTGTTACCAATCTATGCAATTAGAGTTGCTTCTATCGAGGAAGTAAGGTCTACTGATAAAACCAAGGTATCCTTATATTCTATCATTGCAAAGTTAACTACATATGAGTTGAATAGCTATGATGGTAGTGTTTAGAAGACTGAATCAGCCTTTAAAGCATCTATTGTGCTATCCAGAAAAGGAAAAGAAACTAGTACCAGTTATGAATCTAGACAATGCAGAGATATGGATGATGAAGATATTCTGATAGAGTTTGAAGCTCTTCTTGCTAAAAGACTTCAGAAGGGAACTGGAAAATATAGAGTTAAACTTCCTTTGAAATGTTTTTCCTGCAACAAGATAGGACATATAGTTGTTAATTGTCCTAACAATGACAATAAGGATAAACCAAAGAGGTTTAGAAAGTATAAAGGAGGAAACAAAAGAAATTATCTAGTTGTTGTGGATGAAGGTATCACTGATGAAGAAACAGAAGATGAAGAAAATGAAGACATAGTGTTTGTAGCAGTAAAGGAAGAAGTGTCTGACAATCAATATCTTGTCTCTCGCATTGACAAATCTAATGAGTGGATAATTGATAGTGGTTGTTCTCACCACATGACTGGTGATCGGAGAAAGTTTCTGTCTCTAGAGGAATATGATGGAGGTGTTGTCAGATTTGGCAACGATGCACCATGCTTGGTGAAAGGTAAAGGATCCATCTTAGTGAATGGAAAGAGTAGTGCAGATGATGTCTACTGGGTAGAAGGTCTTAGGCATAACCTGTTGAGTGTTGCTCAGCTGAATGACAAAGGACTAGTTTTGGAATTCAAAGGTGGAGTCTGTAGTATAATTAGGAAGAGTGGTGAACTTATTGCCACCGGTAATCAGACAAGAGGTAACCTATTTCAATTGAATGCCAATATAAGTCGGTGTCTAATGGCTAAGTTTGATGACAGTTGGATATGGCATAGGAGACTCTGTCATATGAACTTTGACAACATTGTTAAAGCTGGTAAGTTCAAGGTGGTAAGAGGACTACCTTTGCCAAAAAAACCTGAGAATTCTTTGTGTAGAGAATGTCAACTTGGGAAGATGTCTTCTCAACTTTTGAAGGTAAGTCTTTCTCAGCAGAAAATTTACTTGATCTTGTGCATACTGATCTGTGTGGTCCTATGAAAACTAGGAGTATTTAGGGAGATAGGTATTTTATGATTCTTACTGATGACTGCTGAAGAATGATGTGGGTCACATTCTTGAAAGACAAGTCTAAAGCATTTGGAAAATTCAAAGCTTTTAGAGTATTAGTAGAGAAAGAAAGTGGTAAAAAGATAAAATGTCTGAGAACTGATCAAGGAGGAGAATTCACTTCTGATGAATTCAATAAGTAGTGTGAAGATAACGGTATCAAGAGGCAGTTGTCTGCCCCAAGGACACCACAACAGAATGGCATAGCAGAAAGAAACAAGAGGATTGTAGTTGAAGCGGCTAGAACAATGTTGATCCAAGGAAAGGTTGCTCACACTTTTTGGAGAGAAGCGGTGAGCACTGCAGTCTATACTATGAACTGGGTACTCATCAAGAAAGGCAAAGATAAAACCCTTTATGAGTATTGGACCAGTAAAACTCCCAATGTGAGTTACTTTAAAGTGTTTTGGTAGTAAGTGCTATATCAAGAGAGGTGAGCATATGAGAAAATTTGATGCAAAATGTGATGAAGGAATATTTTTGGGATATTCCACTAAGAGAAAAGCTCTCAAGTGCTACAACAATAGAACTCAGAAAATTGTTGAAAGTATCAACGTCAGGGTTGATGAATCCCCTGAGGAACCTGAGGAAACATGTAGTGAAGAAGTGGAAGATGAACCAAGTATATCCTTCTAGGAATCGGTTAAGAAAGAAACTTGTAAAGATCTCAATGTTCCTGTACTGGTAGAAGCTACAGTAAGAGAAGAAGAAGAGGTTAGTGAAGAAGAAGAAGAAGAAGAAAAGCTAGCAGATCAGGCTAGAGTCATTCCTAGATATGTGAAGCTGCATCATGATCCAAAGAAAATCATAGGAGATAAAGATGCAGGGATACTCACAAGAAGAAAAGTGAAGGAGAAATCTTACATGATTTCTGAATTTGAACCCAAGACTTCCAGAGAAGCTCTTACAGATGAAGACTGGATTAAAGCAACGGAAGAGGAGCTAGACCAAATAGAAAAGAATGCAACATGGTCTTTGGTGCCCAGACCAGAACATAAAAATGTCATAGGTACCAAATGGGTCTTCAAGAATAAGCTGAATGAAGAAGGCACAGTTGTAAGAAACAAGGCTAGGCTTGTATGCAAGGGATACACTTGGGAGGAGGGAGAAGACTGTGGAGAAACCTTTGCTCCTATGGCTAGACTAGAAGGTGTTCGAATGCTACTTGCATTTGCAACATTTAAGGGATTTAAGGTTTATCAGATGGATGTGAAGTCTGCTTTTTTTAATGGAATCCTAGAAGAGGAAGTGTATATAGAGCAACCAGAAGGGTTTTCCTTATCAGAAGATAGTGACATGGTGTGCAGGTTACATAAAGCCCTGTATGGACTGAAATAGACACCTAGGGTATGATATGAAAGACTACATTCTCATCTTGTGAAGATTGGATTTCAGAGAACAAGTGAAGATAGCAACATCTACTTGAAATCAGAAGGTGATCAGATTCTGATCTGTGAAGTGTTTGTGGATGACATAATCTCTGGAGGAGATGATATAATGAGTCATGCGTTTGCAGATGAAATGAAGAAAGAGTTTGAGATGTCTTTGATAGGAGAGATACAGTTCTTCATTGGTTTACAGATTCAGCAAATGAAAGAGGGTATTTTTATTACCCAGTCCAAGTATGTCAAAGAGGTATTGAAGGCTTTTGCCATGGAGGAAAGAAAACCAGTTGGTACACCAATGGTGACTGGCTATAAACTAACTAAGGAAGATGATTCAACACTGGTAAATGAAAAGGAGTACTAGTCAATGATCGTTAAACTACACTATGTGGTTCACAACAAACTAGATATTTCTCATGCAGTGGGCATAGTAGCTCATTTTGATAAATGTCCAAGAGAATCCCACTTGGTAGTTGTCAAAAGGATTCTTAGATATCTGAAAGGAACAGTTTATTATGGATTGTGGTATCTATATAATGGTGACTATAATCTCAAGGTATATACCGATGTCGATTGGGTAGGTAATGTGGACGACCAAAAAATAACAACCGGTGGAGTGTTCTTTCTCGGTGGAAGATTAGTATCATGGACAAGTAAGAAGCAGAGCTGTATTTCCCAATCTACAGCTAAAGTAGAATATGTGGCAGCATTTATGAACTGCACTCACGCAATTTGGATGAAGCATGTATTGGAAGGTTTCAAAGTACTTGTATTTGAACCGGTGAATATATTATATGATAACACAAGTGCAATAAATATTTCCAAGAATCTGGTATTGCATGCTAGAACTAAGCATATTGAGCTTAAATATCACTTCTTGAGAGAGAGTGTTTAGAATAAGGAGGTTGTACTACAACATGTTTCCAGTAAGGAGCAACTAGCAAATATATTCACTAAGCCCTTACCGAAGACTACATTTACCTATTTGAGAGGTGAATTAGGGGTTCTGCCCCTTCATGAAATCAATTAAAGATGTGTTCTCTGCATCAGTCAAGTACTACAGTGACAAATTCTTCAAGATTGATGTGTTGAAGGATGCTACTCCTTAGGGGGAGCAGCATAGTAGATTTTGGAAGCTTGTGCCTCGACTTTGGCGTTGTTGTCAAAGGGGGAGAAGATATATGATGTATGGGGAGAAGATATCTGATTTATGGGGAGAAGATATATGATGAGAAGATATCTGATAATGTAGATACACTGGTCTATGAGGTTTTCAATTGCAATGATACACTGAGTATTTCCATCAGTGCCAAAGGGGGAGATTGTTGGATTTTGTTGGCATATGGGGAGATTATTGGATATTGAAGATATGGTGAACCAGTATGTTGATATGATGATAATGTATGCTGTCATTGATGTCAATAAAGTTCAAGTGAATTGGTATGAAGAGGTATGAGGAGATGTAGTGAACCGGTGTCAGGGTTTCACTAAGTGTGACTACCCGTTGGTAGTCTCAGCTCTATGGTTATTGGTTTGGCTATCCAGCTTGTGCAATGCAACTGGTGATACTCTGTGATGAGTTAGCTAAGAGATATGAATGAGATCAAGGTGCCACATTAGCCTTGTGTGCATGAAGGATTGAGATATGAGAAGATCGACTATGTTTGAAGTCTACCTCGGGAATGATCATTCTTATTAGTGGTATGAGAATAAAGTGTGATGGGTTACTAATTCCCATGAGAGGTGATGAATGAATGATGTAGATTGTCTTGTGATCTGTTCAAAATTATAATTGCGTGAGCTTGAATTTCATCCTTAGAATGTTACCTATAATAAGTTAGTTTCATAAAATACAATGGAAATGCATACAGGAAATCCAAAATCCACCAATGAAACTACATGAAATACATATTAAAATAAAACATTATTTCACCTTCATGATTTATGTCTCATTCTGTCCTAACTCCACTGTTCCTGGTTGCAGATGGTGTGTTCTCAGACAATGCACTATTGGCTTCCAAGATGGCATATGAAGAATGGATCGATAACTTGTAGTTAACTAATAGTATGATATGCAAAGCTACATGATTATGATAAAATGATAATACTATATGATTATATTGCTAAAATGATATTTGTTATTTTCTTCAAAAACTCATGGATGCATAAGATTGGCTTGAAGACTATTTTTGAAGACTAACTTCCTCTCAACTGAAGCTCTTGATTTTATAGACTTTGAGAGGATTAGATGATGTGGCTTAGATCAACGGTCATGATCAGATCTATAGATTTGAATGGCTATGAGCAAAGGTGAAGGTTGGGAGAAAGGGGGAAGGAGAAGACAAGTGTCACTCATCTCACCTTGACTGGGTTGCTGACTAAGGGAATCTAGGGACGATTGGAGGAAATTTAGGCATAGTAGGACTAGTGGACTCAAGTCCTTTCCAAGATGTAGGGGGTGTTGGAGAGAATATAGGAAATGGTTATGAAATGTGTGTACGTACAGAATTTCATTAATTTTGGAGGTTGAAGATAAATCGTGAATTAATATTTAAGGAATATTAATTTCTTTAGCCACATGTTTGATGAGTTGGCAAAGGGAAGATGAAGTGGAGATGGAGGGTGAGTTGTAAAAGGGATTAAATAATTTTGAGAATTATTTAATATTTGAGACTATAGGATAGGAGAATAATATTAAATATTGGATATTTAATTGTTTGGAGAAGATAATTAAATATTAGATATTTAATTAACTTGGTTAGAGGAATAATTAAATATTATATATTTAATTAATTCGGAAGAATAGGATAATGAATTAATTAATAAAATATTAATTAATAGAAAGATATGAAAATGAATTTAATTAATTAATCTTTTCAAATTAACTATTTAATAGAAGAATAAATATTAAATAAATATAAAATATTTATTTAATTGCTCATAGCCAATTTTTAGGTGTATACATTTTGCCCCTCTTTGAAATGATGTCGAGACAACATTGTTTCAAAGATTAAATCAAGTCTCGATAATGCCTGATAGAAATTGAAAATCTAGATTGTGTGCCCCCTCAAGAGATTGAATCATGAAATTGTCAAAAATTTTAGTTTGAATGATTAATCTCATGATAATGTGATAAAAAATTTAGTCAATTAAATTCATTTGTTAAAAACAAATTAAATTGCCCCATTGTTGAAATTAATTACTCTTGAAATAGTAAATATAAAATTAACCAAGGTTAATTTTAACTTCATTGTTATCCTTGTTAGCTTTTGGAGAGAATATTCTTGCTAAGGTGGCCAAAATGGCGATTCCAGTGGAGTGTCATCGATTCGAGCGAGTTCGGCGATATCAGTGGCCAGCTGAGTATGGGTATTCGGTATGTATCTTATCCCGAGCTTTGTTTTCAAGTTTTCATTCAAAATTTCATGTTTTAGGCGCTCTTTTTTGAATTTTTGAAATTTTTGATTTTTTCGAGTTTTAGATTAGCACATTTGCAATTTAGTTTAGTGCATATGCAATTTTGGTTAGCACAAATGAATGTTTTAGCGCATTTTCTTCGTATTTTAGTGCATTTGCATAGAATGTTAGCGCTTTTGCTTAAAGTAGCGCATATGTGTCATTTGTTAGCGCTTATGTTCAATAGGATAGCACAAATGCACAAAGCAGCGCATATGCATGGTCGAATAGCGCATATACATAGTTGATTAGCGCTTTTGCTTAAGTTAGCGCATATCCATCATTGATTAGTGCATATGCTCAAAAAGATAGTGCTTTTGTTTAAATTTGATATTGTTGATAGGTACAAAAGCTAAAAAATCACTTTGATGATTAATTTTAACGTGTTTGATATGCATGTATGATAAAATAGAGTTGTGATTGAGTGATTGCATGATTGATAGATCGTTAGATAGTCTTTGATTACTAGATTGAGTAGCTCTGATTAGCTTGATTTGATAGATGTGATATTTGAGTAGCTCTTATTAGCTTGATGGATAGATTTGATGATTAAGTAGCTCTGATTAGCTTGATTGATAGATTTTGATGATTAAGTAGCTCTGATTAGCTTGATTGATAGATTTTGATGATTAAGTAGCTTGTAAGAAACCGATTTAGTTTCTGATGCAAGATTTTACCAGAGTTTTTGATCAAACTCAGTGAATGATAATAAACCATGATTGATAGGTTTAAAATGATTTGATAGCTTAAGTTGCTTCAATTTGATTTGATTGATTGATTTGATTGATCGATTGATTGATTGATTGATTCAGTTTGATTTGATTGATTGATAATTAATGATTGAGTGAGTTTGATTTAATTGATTGATTGATTCAGTTTGATTTGATTGATTGATTTCTCTTGAAAAATAGGAGAAACTTGATGTTCTCCAGTGTCGGGAGAAATTACTAGCCATACGTCATTTAGTTCCAGAGTTGTCCCAGGCTGAGATTAGACATATAGATGCCTGTGGTTTACGTCATTTATTATTTATGCCTGAGATTACACATAATAGAGGATTGTTGACTGCATTAGCCGAGAGATGGCAAAGCGAGCATAACACTTTCCACCTACCGACGGGTGAGATTAGTGTTACTCTTGAGGATGTCTACAGGATTCTGCACATCCTGGTGACTGGTGAGCTAGTGCAGTATGATTATCAGGATCGAGTTGGTACAGAGGCTTGCAGAGTCATTTTTGCTGATGAGAGCATCGATAGAGGAGAGATCCGAAGGGTAGATATGGTGATGTACTACGAGACTCTTCCTGTTATTCTGGCTAGTTTGATTGGAGGATTCATATGTCCTGATAGGCAATCGTGAGGTTTTTCTATTGGATGGGGTGAGGTTCTTCTCAGCATGATGCAGCATTGGACGTGATATGCTTGGGGTGTTTGCATGTTGGCACATTTATATCATGATCTACACCAGGTTGTGTATGATGAGAGTGCTAGTTTATCGACAGGATGTACATTATTACAGATCTGGTGTTGGGAGCACATTGCTATTACACGGCCTATCCATCATAGAGTTCATGGAGAGAGGCATCCATATGTTTATTTTTATGCAAGTATCCTTACTCAGCATAAGCTAGGTAAGATGGAGTATTGGTGTTGGGTGCTTGATTCTTTAGATAGCATTACTTGGAGACCATATGTTGATTGTGAGCCATGGATGGATGATGCACAGACATTACCACTTATTATGCAAAGTAGATATCTTTTGGTCGGATACCTTTCATTGTTGAGTGATAGTAGATTGGTCAGATTTTGAGACAGTTTGGTATCATTCAACCTATGCCGACTGGTGTGACTATATATGTGCGACGATACAGAGATAGGCAAGATTGGGGACCATCTTTGTCATTTGAGATTGCTCATGCAGAGTTTATTACTACTCCAAGAGTGGCATATGATATGAGATTACACATTCTGGATCCTGGGGTTACTGCAGAGTATGCTCAGTATTTATTAGCTCATCCATTTCCTCAGATTACAGATCCAACAGATCCTCATCCTAGCTCAGGAGATGATGATGATGATTCAGATGATCCTGTTATTAGGAGACGGAGACATAGATGAGAACTTAGAGCTGCTCATGAGGCTGGGAGAGGTGGAGATGATGGTGGGGAAGGAGGTGGTGGTGGTGGAGCTAGATAGAGAGGATGTCGATTGAGAGTCCGTAGAGGACCATTTGGACCGGCTGGCAGGATTGAGAGACCTCATCCTATGGGTGGGAGAGATGGTGGATGGATTGGGAGGGATACTGGTAGGGTAGGGATGAGATCACCTAGAGGATTTCCATTGATAGGAGGTAGAGTGACTGGATTGGATGGGGGTTGCGGGAGAGGTATTGATTTTGGACAGATTTAGCCAGATCCTAGAGTTATTGCAGCTCATGGTGGTGATGATGAGGATCCTGAGGATCATATTCCCCTTATTAGACGATGGGTTCAGAGAGTTACTCGGACTGAGGTTCCAACAGTTGGACATGTTGGTGGTGAGGGGATTGGGATTCATGCACCACAACAGGATCTACCAAAGCAAGTTGCACCAGTGCAAGATATGCCAGATGTAGTTATACCAGAGCATGATGTGCCAGGGCATGATACTATTGACAGTCTGAGAGCATAGATTAATTAGCTTCGAGCACATATATAGACTCTTATGATTGAGAGAGACACAACTGTTAGGAGATAGCAGGATACTCAGGGTCTTATTGATCATATTCAGCAGGTTGGATCAGGTACTCTCTCAACGGACACTGTTAGAGCATTATTTTGGGCCGGGAAGGAGACTTCTTACTGGTGACGATGATATGAGGAGGCAGTTGTAGAAAGCCAGAGAGCATGTAGTTATCAGACCACTGTGTTGATGGATACTAGTAGTGGTGGGGTCATGGGACCTCCTCAGAGGAGTGGTGAGCATGGTAGATAGGCATCCAGAGGATCTTCTCGCCCACAGCCACAAAGATGGACAGATTCAGGTGGTAGTGGTACAGGACAGCCGTGATTTGATTTGGAGCATTTGTATTTTTTATTTGATATCATTGTATACTTGGACTTTTATTGTTTTATGATGATCTATATGCAGACATGGATTCTATATGATGATTCTTTTTATTATGCATGTTATTTTATATGATGATCTATATGCTTATATGCTTTGATTTTATGGATGCAAATGAGTAGATGAATAATGATATGATGATAATAACTTACATGATGTAATGATAAATGTTTTTGCTTTGATTTTGATGATTTTGGATGCAAATGAAAAATGATTACTTAACTTAAATGATGCAAATGCAAATGATCTATATGAAAATGCAAATGAATGATTGCTTAATGCTTACGATGATGTACATACAAATGATCTATATGAAATGTTTCTTTTGAAATTTTATGCATGCAACTAAATGATAAAATGGAATAATGATGATATACTCTATTTGATGATTTATACGGATTTGTACATGAATGATTGATTTGTTTTGTATTTATATGTTATGCTTATAATGATTATGAATCTAAGTGAAAAAGATGCAACTAAATGATCTTTATGAAATGATAATGATGATACTTTACATGGTTAATGAAATGCACTTAATTGAATGCAATTAATGCAATGATAAAATGCAACTAAAATGAAATGGATAATGATTAAAATGAATGCACCTACAATGATTAAATGCAAATTGTATTTATGACCGTTGATCTGTTAATGAAATGATATGGTTATAATACAACGAAAAAATGAATGTTTTTAATGCAACGAATAATGAGCTAATGAAATGATCTAACTAAAATTTATACTGCCATTCTTCATATGCTATCTTGTAACAGTGCTTGATTTCATCATTGAGCTTTAAAATGTTGTAAGAAAAATACAAGCGACTTGACATAATGATTCAAGATGACCTGAGTATTCCTTACATGGATTTTGATATAGCAAGTTAATACAAGCAACTTGATATAATGGATCAAGTTGACCTGAGTATTGCTTGCAGAACAGACAAGGATTATCTCCTTTCATGCATGACTTGGAACGTCCTCCTTGATCTTTTGTCGATCATATCCTGAGACAAGTTCATACCATAGTAAGAGATAAACCACAGACAACAATCAAAGAAAAATAATCATGCCCCATCATAGCTTCTCTAGTCATGGACATCCTTGAGTTGCATAGAGTACATGATTAGCAATAAAATCAAGATATAAACACTGAATCTTGTATGTCATTCACATGTTCTAATGGTCATTAACTAATATAATCATTTTAATGAATGATCTTGGATAATCTCGTATTAGTTGCTGATTGATTCTTTGGTTTCTAATTTTCATG
This sequence comes from Cryptomeria japonica, assembly GCF_030272615.1. Taxonomy (NCBI): domain Eukaryota; kingdom Viridiplantae; phylum Streptophyta; class Pinopsida; order Cupressales; family Cupressaceae; genus Cryptomeria; species Cryptomeria japonica. The sequence goes on from NC_081414.1 coordinate 423,153,777, forward strand.
ATTTAGTTGTTGATGAAATGCCTTGATTTTCGTTTCTTTGTTGCTCGTTATTTGTTTCAAAATCCTAGGTGTTTTTGGATTTTCTAAATTTTTTGAATGTTTTTGGATTTCCAAAGATTCAAAAGATCGCCTTAGCAAAAGGAATTTGTATTTTTCCCCAAATGGAAACAAAAATTTATTATGGATGTATGAATTTGATCAAGATCCAAACCATAGAGGGATACAAATGTAGATTGATAGATGCTGATAAAATCTAAGACAGTGACTACGACAAGTATGTCAAAGATTGATAACTGTTGGTAGATAGCATATTTCTTGCTAAATGGTTCAGAGAAATGGATAAGCTAGGATATATGGAAGTGATAGATGTGATAGGATGAAGCGGATAGGTGCGTAAAGCGATCTCATAGATGGAGGAACTCACTTTTTAGATAGTGCCTGTTTACCAGGTTTTCACCATCTAAATTTATTGTATTTTTGTTGTATTTTATATATGCTTTTTATTGATTTTTTTTAGGAATTTATATGCTTTTTATTGAATTTTTTTTTTTAGGACTTTATATGCTTTTTATTGATTTTTTTTTTCAGGACTTTATATGCTTTTTATTGATTTTTTTTTTCAGGACTTTATATCTCAAGCATAGAATTTCTTGAGATGGATAGAATTGATAGGTTCATCAAACCAATCACTTTCTAGGGTAGATAGTTTGTATGCTCCTGATCCATATGTTGCTACTATGACAAAAGGTCCTAGCCAATTTGGTTCAAATTTGTCCTTCTTTTCCCGATCTTGCCGATTTCTTGGATTTTCCCTTAGAACTATGTCTCCAATCTAGAAAATGTGTGGCTTGACTTTGTGGTTATAGATTCTTGCCATTCTTTGTTGATATACTTTTAAATGATCTGTTGCATTTTGGTGACGTTCCTAAATCAGTTCTAGTTCCTGGAGTTGATAGACTCTTTGTTCTTCTTCTGGTATAAGACCATGCAAGGATACTCGTAGAGAAGGTATCTCTACTTCTATAGGTAATATAGCTTTTGATCCATAGACCAAATAATATGGAGTTGCCCCTATTGGAGTGTGGACACTAGTTTGATATGCCCAAAGAGCAGGATTTAGTTGAATGTGCCAGTCTTTTCCAGCTTCATTGACTGTTTTCTTCAAGATTTTTAAAATAGTTTTGTTTGATGCCTCAGCTTGACCATTACCTTGTGGATAATATGGAGTAGAGAACCTATGTTGGATATGAATTTTTTCACATAGCTCTTTTACATCTTGATTTTTGAATGGTCTTCCATTATCAGTGATAATGGTCATAGGAACTCCATAGCGATAGATTATATAATTTAGAATAAATGATGATATTTGTTTTCCTGTCACTGTTGTTAAAGGTACTACTTCAATCCACTTAGTAAAATATTGAGTAGCAACCAAAATAAACTTATGTCCATTAGAAGATGAGGGATTGATCTTTCCTACCAAATCCAGGCCCCAGTGTGAAAATGGCCATGATCCTATCATAGGATATAACTCTTGTGTTGGTGCATGAATTAGATTTCCATGAATTTGACATTGTTTACACTTTCTAGCATAGGTGAATGAATTTCTTTCTATAGTAGGCCAAAAGTAACCCATACGAATAAGTTTCTTAGCCAATGTTAAACCACTTGAGTGTGTACCACAAATACCTACATGAATGTAATTGAGAACTCTCTCAGATTCATCTTTTTCAAGACATCTCAATAATGTACCATCTAGACCACGCCTATATAGGATATCAGCAATAATGGTATAGCGAAAGGACTGACGGATAAAGTTTCTTTATTGATTACGAGATAATTCCAAAGGAAGGATACGATCTTTCAAATATTGGTAGGTTTGACCATATAGGGATTGACTGGTTCTTGATATATGGCAAATTTGATAGGTATGTTGGGATTGAATGGTAGGGGTTAAGATATCTTCCACAAGAGATTCGTAACATTGTTGATTGTCTTTATTTTGCAAGAGAGATGCTATTGTATCCATTGCATCTGCTACTTTATTCTCATTTCTGGGAATCTGGGTGAGTGTGATTTCTTTAAAATTTCCTTTAAATTCCTCCACTAGCTGTTTGTATGGCATAAGCTTATCATCCTTTGTTTGATATTCATCATTTATTTGATAAATGACAAGTTGTGAATCGCCATAGACATGTAGTTCTTTAACATTTCATTCAATGGCCATTTTGAGCCCTATAACCAATGCTTCATACTCTGCAGTATTATTGGTACATGGAAATCGCAGTCTATACAATTTTGGAATTGTATGTCCTTGAGGTGTGATAAAAAAGATTCCTGCACCTGATTTATATTGAGTATAAGAACCATCAAAGTATAATTCCCAAAAGTTTGTACTTACTATCAAGATATCTGCATCAAGAAATTTGATGTGCAAAAGCATGTTATTTTGTAAAGGTGCATCAGCCAATTGATCAGCAATGACTTGTCCCTTGATGGCTTTTTGGTCAACATATTCTATGTCAAATTCACTCAGTATCATAACCCATTTGGCTAGTCTCCCTGTTAATGTTGACTTTCTCAACAAATATTTGAGAGGATCTATCTTTTCTATTAGTTTTATAGAATGAATCAACATATAATGTCGTAGCTTTTGAGTTGCAAATACAACTGCTAGACATATCTTTTCAATTGATGAATAATTTAACTCATATCCAACAAGTGTTCTACTAATATAATAAACTACTCTTTCTTTTCCTTCATCATCATGTTGAGCTAGGAGAGCACCTATTGATACACTTGTTGCTGAGACATAGAGTAACAATGGTTTCCCTTTGGTTGGTGATATCAGTACTGGAGGACTCGTAAGATATTCTTTTATTTGTAAAAAAGCTTCTTCACATTTTAGATCCCATTTGAATAGAACATTTTTATGTAGAAGATGGGTAAATGGAAGACATCTATTGGCCAATTGGGACACAAATCTTCGGATTGATTGCAGCCTTCCTTGTAAAGATCACAATTGACTTATGTTCTTAGGTGACTCCATCTCCATGATAGCTTTAACTTTCCCAAGATCAACTTCAATGCCACAAGCTGATATAATATACCCAAGGAGCTTTCCAGAGGTTACCCTGAATGCACATTTCTTTGGATTTAATCTCAATTGATATCTTTCCAGCCTATCAAAAATCTTGCTTAGAATGTTCAAATGTTCTTTTCTTGTGTGAGATTTTGCGAGTATGTCATCGACATAATCTTCCATGAATGTATGCATCATGTTATGAAAAATTATCGTCATAGCTCTTTGATATGTCTCTCCTGCATTCTTAAGCCCAAATGGCATAACATTCCAGCAGTATGCTCCCCATGCAGAGGTGAAAGTTGTCTTCTCTTGATCTTTAGATGTGATTCTTATTTGATTATATCCTGAGAAGCCATCCATTAATGAAAACATCTCATGCCCTGTTGACAAGTCTACTATGATATCAATGTTTGGTAGCGGGAAATCATCTTTTGGACATGCTTTATTCAGATCTCTGAAATCTGTGCAGATTCTTATGCTCTTATCTAGTTTTGATACTGGTATAATACTTGAAACCCATTTTGGGTAAGCAACTGGTCTTATGAATCCCACTTCCAATAGTTTCTTGAGCTCAATTTTTACAAGGAGAGCAATATGTGGGTGCATCTTTCTTAGATTCTACTTAACAGGTTTTGCTTTTAAATCCACATTAAGATGATGCATGATAAGATCTGGGTTAAGCCCTGGCATATCTGCATAAGACCAAGCAAAATTTATTTATCGTTGCTTAATGAATTCCATGTATTCTTTCCTCTCTTTTTCTGATAATGAGGCAGCAAAATGAAGTATTTTAGGATCCTTTGATGTATCAATGTTTACTGCTTCTATTGGTTCTATCAGGATAGCAGATCTTTCTTAAAAATATGCAAGAAAAATGTCAAACTTTCCATCTTTTGATGCCTCAAGGAGGTTTTCATCATTAGATACGCCCTTTATTTTCTCTTTTGATTGATCTAATGTTGCCATGAAATGGTTTTGAACAATAGGTCTCTTTCCTTGTTTTATTTCACTTTTGTGACTGAAAATTTTGGCATTCTTCTGACTATGGAAAACATTACTTGATTCTGTAGTAGAAGATATCTTAGGTGGGATGGGTTCAATAGCGTTAAGGTACACAGCTAAGTCATGATCATTGGAAAAGACATTTAGTTTGGGGTTTTCTAAATTATCCCAATCAATTAGTTCAGGATGAAGAAGGGGCAAATCATAATCACTATCATCATTAGGTGTTTCAATATTCATGACATAATAATCATAATTTAGCATAGAATAGGTATTATCATAGATTAGATGTTTTTGAGGATTGTCTTTCTCAAGTGTTTCTGAATTAGTCTCAACAAGATTAATATTAGCATTTTGCAGTTCACACTCAAGTGGTTCTTCAATTGACATTTGTCCCTTAAATGAATGGATTATATCAACACACACGTCTTTGGTACTACAATTTTCTTCTTGATTGACTTCATTTGCATTTTGGAGTTGATAGACTTGTATACATGATAAAGAGGATTCTTTTAATAGATTTTGTCTCCTTTCAAACTCAGCTTCTTTTGGACTAATAGTTAATCCAAATTGACTATCTCTTATTTCTTCTATGGTTCTTGCATATCTGATCCTTGTTTGCACTTCTTGTGGCATTGTGTCGTTGTTTTTGTCATTTGCTTTTCTTTTTGCATACGCCTCTTTTCTCTGAATTCTGAGTTTCTCTTGTCTTCTTTCTAATTTTATCTTTTGTTCTGCAATAGACAAGTCTTCTTTTGTGATAGCTACTTGATCTTCATTGTGTTCTTTGCTTGATGTAATGGATAAGGTATCTGGACTCCATTCATATTCATTGGAATTTGTTTCTGAATCCTCATCTAAGACTACTCCACTATACCATACTGGAATGTCATGTGGTGCAAAAAGTTCCTTGATTTCTGTCATTTCTATTTTTACTGCCTCTGGAATATCTTGTTCAAATTTTGCCTTTGTTTTTATTTTCAGAACTTGTTTGACAAGATTTTTCTTCACCTTTGATAGTAGTCTCTTCTTCTTTCTTTTCATGATCTTCTTGCTTATTTTTCTTATTGACTACTGTTTTGGCCGCTTGATGTAGCTTTTCTTGTCAATTGTCTCCTTTAGAAATTGATTTCTTTCTCCATTTTTGTTGTTGAGTATTGTGTTGCTTTTGATTAGACTTCAGGTATCCCAAACTGGATTTATCTTCTGTGGATTGTGAGTGTGGACAAATAGGTTCTGAAATACCTTGATGTTGCTTACCAATTGGTCCTTTTCCTTCATATCCCATCTTTTGCATGATTTCATATCCTTTGCCATATTGTTTTATGGGAATATTGACTTCTGCTGCTGTTGCTATAGTTTTATCTTCATCTTTGTATAACCAACCAAGAATGTCTTTGTCTTCATTTTCCTGTTCAAGGGTTCCAACACTAACAAAGGTTCCTTTAAACATATGTTTTGATTTGCTTGATGTCTATGACTAAATATTTACAGGTTTTCCATATGACTTAGGGGAAAGTAGAAATTTATTCAAAGAATACTTTCCCATTCCTTCATCATTTAACTTGAGATTTTCTTCAAAAGTTTCCCATAACTTTGCTTGAATTTCTTTAGTAGGATATACTAATTCTCTATTATGTGGAACTCTTGTATCTTGTGTTGGCTTCAAATTATTGCAATATTGACTAGAATTTGCAATTATAGTGATCTCTTGCCCTTCATGAGGAAATTTCACACATTGATGATATGTAGAAGGAACTGCTTGTATCTTGTGAATATAGGGTCTTCCCAGAAGAATGTTGTAGGAGAGATTCAAGTCTAAAACTTGACACAATGTATCTTTTACCATGGGTCCTATCTTTATTGGTAGCACAACAGTTCCTTTAGAAGAATGTTCTACTTCATCGTAAGCCTTGATGGTTATTTTCTTTTTCGAGTCCACTGCATTCTCTGAATATCCCAAAGCTTTTATCAAACTTAATGCACAAATATTTAAGCCAACTCCTCCATCTATGAGTACACATTTGACACGAGTTTTATTAATGGAGACTTCAACATAAAAAGGAGCATTGTGAGGATGTTGTAAAGATGCGTCATCATTTTCAGAAAATGATAAGCAATAAGGGGCTATAAGATGTCTTACCATGTTTTGGAACTGATCTATATCCAAATCTTTTGAAACCGTTGTTTCCACTAAAGCTTTCTCCAAAATTTCCTTATTCATAGGTGAAATCTTGAGAAGTTCCAGAATTGATATTTGAGCAGGTATTCGTTGTAATTGCTCTACTAAATTGTATTGTTGTGATGTGGATGTTGAGTCTTTTGCTATACCTGGAAAGGTAACCTTTACTTTGCTTCTTGTGATAACATTGATTGGTTCTGAAGATTGATTTTCGTTAACAATTATCACATTTACTACATCATCGTATGTATAAGTGTAATTTACTTTGGCTTTTCCTTTGTCATTTTCCAATTGGGATGATTCACCTTTATCATAGTTTGGAAGCGGAGTTTTAAAATCCAAGTGTGATTCATTCGTCTTATGGCTATCCACCATGATGGTTCCATTATCAATTAGATCTTGGATAATGTGTTTCAATCTTTGGCAATAATTTGTTAGGTGTCCTTTATTCCGATGATAATTGCAAAAATGATTGTCATTCCACCAATTTGGCTTGACTGGTGGTTCATAAATTCTTGCTTCGGATAAAATAATTAATTTATTAGCAAGCAAAGTTTTTAGAGCTGATTTTAAAGATTCTCCAATATTTGTGAATTTTCTCCGAGGATTAGAGAAAAATGATTTGGCTTTATTTTTTTCTAGATTGTTGTTGCTTGGGATTTGACTTGATAGATTGAAAATTGGTTGTTGTTGTTTTGCAGTATTGTTATCATCATTTCCTTCATTGCTAACATTCATATTCTTTGACCAGAACTTGGGTTTGTCATTGTTGTTGTTGTTCTTATCATTGTATGAATTATTGTAAAGTTTTAGTTCTCCTTTCTTTACCATTGCATTCTCTATTTTCAGACCATTTTCGATCATTTTGGCAAAAGAGGGAGGACATTGCATCCTTAGTCGATAACTCATTTTACTGATACGTTTATCAATGAATATGTCCATTTTTTCTTGATCAGGTACATCTCGGGGATACCTATTAAACATGCATTTCCATCTTTGTAAAAAGATCATAAAGGATTCTCCATTCTTTTGTTTAACATTGCAAAGATCTAGCATTGTTATTTCATTCCTTATATTGTAGGAATATTGTGAAATAAACCTATTCACAAGTTCTTTAAAGGATTTGATTCCAGATGGCAATCTTGAAAACCACTCCATTGATTGTCCATTTAAACTCCTAGGAAAAAGACACATAAGGTAAGTTTCCTCGTGAGCAAATTCCATGCTCATAGTACAAAACTCCCTAATGTGATCTTGAGGATCAGATTTTCCATCGTATTTGTCATATTTAGGGATCTCGCAATGTTGCAGAAATGACATCATATTCAAATTTTTATCAAAAGGATGTGGGCATATATCTTGTAATGAATATTTCTTTGAGCTTGTCCCATTTTGCATGTCTTATATTTGCTATTTTAGATCTTGTATTTGTTGAGTAAGGTTTGATAAGGGATTATCTGCATAGTCTCTCCTTGTTTCATCATGAGTCTTTTTGTCACTATGCTCTTTTCTTTTATCATCCCTTTCTTTCCTTGTTTCTTCATTGTTCATATCTTCGTTATTTTTCTCATCTATGTTTTGGGTGTTACTTGTCTCCACGTCTTGTTTTAAGCTTTCTATGTTAAAGTCTTGTGGTAGTTTAGCTCCAGATTTTGCCAACATCAAGAGATATTTTTCTTTTTGTTTTGCCAACAATTTTTCCATTAGCTTATCAAACTTGAAATTTTGTTCAAGGTCTCTAATGGTGCTATTGACTACTTCTTCGACAACAGTGGTAAATCCAAAAGTGGCATCTTCTTCCTCCATTTGTTGTTGTTTTCTAAGCTGTTTGTATTGGGCTCTAGTCCAAACTGGCATGTGTTTATTTCAAAGTTGTCAAAAGTTCCCAAGGACAAGGTCAATAGGTGATTATTGGTTTAGGAAGGTATGCTTTATTGATCTTACCACTATTGTTTGTTTGTTGGGATAAAACGTCTCTTTGTTGAAAATCACGTCTTTGTAGAGTTTCACCGTCAAATTCTACACCGCAACCACATAAGTAGTGACAAAAATGGTGTAGGAATGTCCTATATTTTAGTAAGATCTTGTGATTGATATACAAGAGTCTTATTCTCTTTTGAGTAGCTTTGTAACTGGGTTTTCTTTTCTTAAGGTGATACTTAAAATTCATATAAGCATTTGACAGTTTACAAGTTTGATTCCAATATTGGTGCAATTTTGGTTTTGATGTAACCTAAGTTCAAAATAGGAAAGATATATCCAAGATTAGGAACCTAGTATAGATTGATCAAGCTTCATGATAGAGGATTTGATTATCCTGATGAGAGACTTGACAAGGATGTTGATTTTTGCACTTAAGATGTTTGAATCAATAGCTTGTTGAATGTTGATGTTTATAGAACCTTTTGGGAATAACCTATAGGATTAGCAACCTAGTTGTTTGAGCTATTTTGAAAATACGTGATGGTTTAGAGACAAACCTACTTCAAGAATTATTTTGATGTTTTGATGTTCTGATACTTTGATTTTGAGTTGGTGTTTCAAGTGTTGGAATGCTTTTTGTTTTATCCTTTTGATCACACTTTACAGAAATTTGTTGATTTTTGGTCTCCTGTAGATGATAATTTTCTTCAATTTTTGACCATTTGGAACATGTTACAGACATAGAAGACACAATTTTTAATATATGAAAAGCATGAGCAAGTACAAATCCCTATGGCAGGCTGAGACAATAGTTGTTGAATCTCACATGGAGTTTCCCCTGAGGTTATGCTATTCAAAGTGGATATTCAGATGCTTGACCCCACTGGCTGCACCCTCGACACTCACTTCTTTGGGGTAGCCAAGCACCAGTTTCCATGAAATCTCCTCATGGCAAACTTTATATCTCTACTAGGAACCGTATGTGTGTGAGCCGCTTCAGAGGTTCGACCTCCTGTGCCAACAACTAGAAGGTTTTTGGCAACTAGTACAAATAGTTTTTAGTAAAGGCTTCCGGTCATGTGGCCATACATGCGACACTTTCAACTCTATAAATACAGAAGGTTCTCAGCCTATAGAGGTTACGCTCTATAGGGTTTATGGGGAAACATAGTGTCGGTATGAACTTATCAACACATGTTGTTTGAACTTTTGTCACAAACACTATTTATTTATAGTGGATTGGAAGGACTCGGTATTAGCCCGTTTCCAATTTAGTTTGTTCCCCTCTCACTAGCCTCCTCAAGGTAGCTCAGGAAGGCAGGCCCTCTAAAGGATTTAATTGCTTGAAAGTAAAGACAGTGTAAAAGAGTGGGTTTGGCTTTTTTATCAGCCAATTAAGGGGAGAGCATATACCTACCACTTTCGAGACAGAGAATACAAGTGTTCTTTTTAACTTTCCATAGCAATGTGATCTATCCTCTACTTGGAGATGTTTCTCCAACAAGCATGGTGTTTATTTTAGCCCCATATAGCAAATGATTTTCTAAACTAGGAATTGGAAATCCTGATCAACAAAATGAAAATTGTTGCAAAAAGTAACTTGCTTCGTAAGAATAGACAAGTTGATTGTTCTTTTTAACTTGCAAAATATAAGATTGATTGTTCTTTTTACCTTTGCAAGAAAATAAAATATTGTATTTTTTTTAGAGCCCAAAATTTGAGGTGTGAATCCTAACTTTGCAAGAAAGTAAATGTTTGATTTGTTGTTCTTTTTACCTTGCAAAAGTGATTATTTTTAGAGCCCAAAAACAAGTGAGGTACTTTTTAGAACACCAAATTTGAAAAATGAAGTTCTTTTTACCCAAAAGGAAATATGAATTCTTTTTAACCAACTTTGAAAAACCTAGAAAAGAAATCACTAAATCCTAAGTTAACTCCTCCAAATCTGCAAGAAACTGTTAGAAACCTGCAAAAAAGAAAAAGAAGTTAGTGAAAATCCAAAACCTTAGGTGGGCTTCTACAAGCCTAAAACTATCTGTCAAAAGTGCTAACCTGCATTACAAAAGCACTAACCTGCATTACAAAAGCACTACCCTATGATGCAAAAGCGCTGATTTTCAGACAAAAGCGGTAACCTACATGACATATGCACTAACCTGTGATGCAAAAGTGCTGATTTTTCGGAAAAAAGCGCTAACCTACATGACATATGTGCTAAACAATGATGCAAAAGCACTGATTTTCAGACAAAAGCACTAACCTACATGACATATGTGCTAACCAATGATGCAAAAGCGCTAACCTATGATGCAAAAGCGTTGTCAAAATTCACACATGCATGAATCTGCATTACAAAATATGTTACTTTTATTTTTGCGAGATTTTTAAAGATATATGTGAGGTCCAACCCCATGGTGGGTGCCAAAATATGTGAGCTTGAATTTCATCCTTATAATGTTACCTGTAATAAGTTAGTTTCACAAAATACAATGGAAATGCATACAAGAAATCCAAAATCCACCAATCAAACTACATGAAATACATATTAAAATAAAACATTATTTCACCTTCATGATTTATGTCTCATTGTGTCCTAACTCCATTGTTCCTGGTTGTAGATGGTATGCTCTCAGACAATGCACTGTTGGCTTCCAAGATGGCATATGAAGAATGGACTGATAACTTGTAGTTAACTAATAGTATGATATGCAAAGCTACATGATTATGCTAAAATGATAATACTATATGATTATATTGCTAAAATGATATTTTCTATTTGCTCAAAAACTCACGGATGTATAAGATTGGCTTGAAGACTATTTTTGAAGACTAACTTCCTCTCAACTGAAGCTCTTGATTTTATAGACTTTGAGAGGATTAGATGATGTGGCTTAGATCAATGATCATGATCAGATCTATAGATTTGAATGGCTATGAACAAAGGTGAAGGTTGAGAGAAAGGGGGAAGGAGAACACAAGTGTCACTCATCTCACCTTGACTGGGTTGTTGACTGAGGGAACCTAGGGATGGTTGGAGGAAATTTACGCATGGTAGGACAAGTGGACTCAAGTCCTTCCCAACATGTAGGGGGTGTTGGACAAAATATAGGAAATGGTTATGAGATGTGTGTACGTACACAATTTCATTAATTTTGGAGGTTGAAGATAAATTATGAATTAATATTTAAGGAATATTAATTTCTTTAGCCACATGTTTGATGAGTTGGCAAAGGGAAGATGAAGTGGAGATGGAGGGTAAGTTGGAAAAGGGATTAAATAATTTTGAGAATTATTTAATATTTGAGACTATAGGATAGGAGAATAATATTAAATATTGGATATTTAATTGTTTGGAGAAGATAATTAAATATTAGATATTTAATTAATTCAGAAGAATAGGATAATGAATTAATTAATAAAATATTAATTAATAGAAAGATATGAAAATGAATTAAATTTATTAATCTTTTCAAATTAACTATTTAATAGAAGAATAAATATTAAATAAATATAAAATATTTATTTAATTGCTCATAGCCAATTTTTATGTGTATACAATATACTCTATGCAATGTGTTTGGACGGTCGGGATTGGACCGCCTATGTTGTAAACCTAAGATGCTTAGGGTGTAGGGTTTATGCTACCGACCTATCTGTTGTCTATAAGGTCGATGATGTTTGTTATTGTAAAGTTGTTGGAAAATGATTGTGTGTGTATTCGAGTGATGAGAGACTTGCCAGACCAGTAAGAGGAAAACTGCAGAGTGTGATTGCAGAGTAGAGGAAATGAAAAGGATCTGCCTTGGCATGTAGTGTTGTTATCAGATCAAAAGTTTTTCCTGTTGTCTTCTAATCATTTCAACAGATGGAAAATCCCTTTACTGGGTAGCTTTAACAGGCTTATTTTAAAACCTGTAACCAGGTGACTCAAGATCATTAAGTTCATCAAATCCTCTAGTGAGGTAACCTTTAACATGGTTTCAACCTTTAATAGGGTATTAGCCATCCCTTAACCGGGCGATCTCTAATAGGATCGGTTCCTAGCAGAACCTTATTTGTAAAGTCTTTAACCGGACTAGGCTTATAACAGGGCAAGCTTCAAAAGAGTTCAAAAACAAGCTTGTGGGTATTCATCCCCACCGTGGTTTTTCCCATTTGGTTTTCCAAATGAAAAATCTGTGTGTTATGTGTTATGCATTTTTCATGTGATGTTTATGAAGTATTTGGCTGAAAGATTATGCATGCAGAGTTAATAGTTTACGGTATTTCTAGTATACCATATGCATATGTTTATGGGTGAAGTTGATATCGAGTATTGATTGTATTTGAATTGTTTAGACTTATCAGTTTATGGTATCTAATGTCTTACTATGTTTAACTAGTGTTGCCATGGTTAAGTTCTGTAATGGTGACAACCAGTTGGTATTGCATTGACTAGATAAGTTGTTGAGAAAGTTTTTGCCTGTACTGATTCACCCCCCCTCTCAGTATTGGCTGGGGTATCTATTGGTCATCATTATTCATCAATATCACCTATGATCTACATGGCAACAAGAATAATCTACATGGCAACAGGAATAATAGGTCAAAACAAAATAGGATTTAATGGGTTTAGTTAACATCTAGAATGCACATAGTCAAACTCTAATACATCATATGACTCAAATACTCTCCCATTATATGAATTAAAACATGGTAAAAAATTATTTGTTCTAGGAATAAAAGAGCTAATATATCAGCTCATCGTACCCTCCAACTTAATGTCTTGCTAATCCTCCAGCAAGAGGAAAATTTCTCATTCGGGCACTGACTCGTAAGTCGCCAATGGTTCCTTGTCTTGTTCCTCCTGTAGCCAAGTTCAAATAAAACCCTTTCATCTTTTCCAGTCTAGCCCATCTGGCTTCTTCTATGGCCTCCTCATATGGTTTGTCTGTAACCCTGCATCCCATTAATGGTCATATAAGGATAGGTGGCTGAAATATCAAGGGTAGCCAGTTATTGCTCTTTACCCTTGATGTACTTGGGAGCTCTTTGTGCAGCTGCATGAAAATTAGGTAGTGAATGGGGTTCACCCTATTTTAGGTTTTCTGGGAGATTATTCTAGCACCGAACCAAACATTCAATTGCAGTTGCATTTTCATTTTTAATCAAGTGTTCATATTCCTGGAATGTTTCCTCTCTTATCGGTAACACCTGGCTCCTGATATCAGGTCTTGTTAACAATTTCAGCCAGTCATAATAAAGAAGATGTGGATTTTTGGCTTCAGCTCTGAGTGGTAATGGACAATCAAATTCCAAATTTCTATATGTTTAAGCCTAAGACCCCATACTGATTTCATTTTGTATCCATGATATTAATGCTTTTATTTGAATGTCACCAATGTATAATAAGGGATTCCATTCATTGGTAGAAGTCACATCATAATTATGCAAATAAAATTCACATAACAAATTCTTAACAACTGCAGGAGAGTTTTGATACATTATAAAATTCCTCTGGGGTATCTAGAGAAGTACTAAGATCCCTAACAATGTGGTTTAGCTTGAAACTTAAATATTGCTCTTTTAAATATAAATCATAAAGCCTTGGAGGAGCCCTGCATTGCATCAACTCAGGAATGATACTGGCAATTGTGTCCACCTTAGCTTGTAATTCCATAATCTGATTATCCCTCTTTTCAATTTCTTTCTGTTGTTTATCAAAAACTCCATGTAACCTAGCCCTTTCTATCTCCCACTGCCTATAAAATGTAAGTGCAATGGATAAACTAGTGAGAGATGAAGGGGGCTTGCTAGCTGTTACCTGAGGGCATGAGATTTCTTCAACCGGCTCTCCAAACTGTTTCGCTACATGTGCCAAATTTGATAGTCTATCAGCTCCATGTTCTTCCTATGGTTGAATCTCTTTTTGACTTCCATGCCCTTCTTCCGACGTTTCTACATAAATGATTTCACCCACATCCCATGCTACTCAGGTTTTCTATTTACCCCATCAACTCCTTCTTGCATACATTTTCGGAGTGGCTGCAGGAACACTTTCTATGAGAGGTGTTGCTGTAGAAGAATTTTCTTTTACGTTATGCCTTTTAGTTGTAGGAGAAACCTGTGCCGCTTGAGGTTGTTCTATGGTTTCTTCCTCTGCATCAATTGTTTCTATTTATTTGCCTTTCCTTTTAGAAGATCCCGCTCCACTTTAAAAATGAGTGGAGGGCTGCACAATATTTGTTTCAATCACCATTTCTTTTGCAACAGTCAAGGCTTCATTGACAACAAGAGGTTCATTCTCTACAGAAACGCTAGGAGAGGAGGGCCCTCCGATATCTTCCTCTTGAGTTGCTATTTCTTCTAGAGAAGGAACATTTTCCTCCCTAAATTACGAGATATCTTTGAATGCTCCCGATGCCATCTGAGAGACATCTTTGAGAGAACGTTCTACTAATAATTTAATCAAACCATGATGACTAATAGAATGATTTCCACCCCTCTATGTTTCTTTTGCACTAATGGAAATAAGATGATACAAAAAATTGGGAACATTTACCCTTTGGCCATGCCGTAAATGACTAAGCAATTTAAAATGGACCGAATGCAAATTTGAGTACCTTCGGTCATAGGTAATGTATTTCATCACATACAATGCCACCTGGGGCCATTCCATTGGAAGAGATATCCGTCTAGTTCCCTACTTGTCCACAGTTAGGGGTCCATCTGTTGGGTGTGTAAACTCTGCCCTAGCACTTCTCACATCCTTAGAATCAGAAAATAGTTCTCCTTCCTGTAGCAACCCAATAACTTCAGCTATCCGTTTCTCTGTGGCAATGAATATTTACTATTTATTTGATTATTTAACCATCAGTAATCAATTAATTAAATTATTATTTAATTAATTTCATCCTCAAACTCTTCTCCTATTAATTAAATAAATTATTTAATTTACTTAAACTAATTCATTAAGCCACACTCAAAATCAATAAAATGAATAAAGCACATTTATTTAATTTAGCCCCCTTTCCTCTTTTAAATAAATAATAAAACATTTATTTAAATCCCTAAACTACCCCCCCCCCCCCACTTGCAGTCTCCTACAAATGCAAGTTGCACCTATTTTGTTGAAATAAAGCAATTTTATTTTAATTAAAATCCTATTTTCTCTCACCCACCAAACCCACTTGCATCCTGAACCCATTCTAGATTCTTTTAAACCATTCTTAATTATCCTAAACCCATCCCCTAATTATTGTCACATTCCTAAGCAACTTGAAGTCACTTCTCAAAGCCTCCAAAGTCTTTGAAAAGCATTTCATGCTTTATGTCTCCAGCATGTTAACCCCTAAAGTCTTCCAAACCATTAATGGTTCTTACATAACCTTTTATGGCTCTTACACAATTATTAATGGTCAACTCAACTCATCCACATGGCTAGAGGCTTTTCCTCTAACTCAACCTCCATTTAACTCATGGGTCCCTTCAAGCCTTTATTGCTTTGACCATGGTTATCCCCACTAACTTTTGCACAAGAGTTTGACCACT
This sequence comes from Cryptomeria japonica, assembly GCF_030272615.1. Taxonomy (NCBI): domain Eukaryota; kingdom Viridiplantae; phylum Streptophyta; class Pinopsida; order Cupressales; family Cupressaceae; genus Cryptomeria; species Cryptomeria japonica. The sequence continues at coordinate 423,169,499 of NC_081414.1, forward strand.
AGATAAAGGCATTATTCATTCAACTCAAGCCTAACCTTACCTCCTAAGATAACCTTCATGTCATTTCAAGCATTTAATGATTCTTCCCTCTCCTCTCAAGCCATCTCATGTTGACATTTGTCATCCTAGGATTGGGTTGAAAGACTTCACATGTTTCCTACAGAGAAGGTATATTGTGATCAAATGAATTTTTTTTTGGAAAAATGCCCGCTTTCATCAGAATTCCTACGATAATGTAACATTTGATTTCGATGGAGAAGGAATTGGCAATGACATTTGTGTTTTTTAGAAAAAGTACCCACGTTTGTCAAAATTCTGATGACCGCGGGCATTACTTAAAAAAAAAGAAGAAAAGACCAAGTCATTTCATAAATCCTGCCTCTTCATCCCGTCGACCTCTGCCATTACAAAATCCCACCTCTTCGTCCCATTGAACTTTGCCATTACAAAATCTTGCCTCTTCGTCTCATGGACCTCTGCCATTACAAAAGCTCCAGCTTGGATAAGTCTCCTCTGGTAGGAAACCTGTGGGTTTAATCACTGCAGGATGTAGGAATGGTCAGATATCGTAGTGTCGCTTTCCTTTCCTTTCGTATTTGAGCCAAATGATGTGTTTGTCAAGGCGTCCATTTCAATTATCATCGCTTCACTCTAAATTGGGCATTACAAGATCTGATTGAAGAAAAAAGGTAGGGTATAATCAGCCAATTCATTGTTATACATTTTCAAATATTTAGATTCAAAGTTTATTATAGATTTATCAGATTAATTGCCAATAGCACAGATGGTGAGAGGTTTCTATAATATGATATGATCGATTTAAAAGAAGATTTTCTTACAAGACCTAAACCCTTGAACAATTCTACAATCATGTATTAATTAAACACTGCATTTTAAATAATGAACAATATAGTAAGCATGAAACATATTAACACTACTTTCCATATTTGAAACATATCCTAATTAAGGAGAGGGATGACCTAAACTTGCATGATCGAGTGCCATTATGTAAAATATATCCTAATTATGGATGTTGGTATATATGGTTATGACAAAAAATCCTTGCTGCAGAACCGTGAGAGCACTGTGTAGTGATCGAGTACTATTTTTTGTCGGTGTTTTGCAAGGGAGTATAAGTGTATCGTTAGGAAGGTGGTATAAAATGGAAGCTGAGAGGTATAAGGTTATGAGGTGTGGGTTAGGATAAGATAAGGAGGTAAGTGATGAAGGATGTAATGGTGAAAGAGTAAGTTAGGATATGTTAGGGGTTTGGAAGGTAGGAAAGTGAATGGGGGGAGATAAAAGGATGCGAAGGATGGAATGGGGTTAGGTAGGTGAAGTAAAAGTAAGTGTGTATGAGGTTAAGGATTAGGATAGGATTTAGGAAAGTGAAGGAGGTTAAGATAGGGGATATGAAAGGTATATGGAAGGTAATAATGATAGGAAGTGAGGTAAAGGTTATGAGGTGTGGGTTAGAAAATTTGGGTGTAGGAAATGGAAGGAAGGGTCATATCACTTTGAGAGTTTTCACCAAGATGAGTAGCCTGAGTATGGACCTCAGATGTTACAAGCCATGAGGATTCACTTGTAGTAGAGGAGCATATACTTGCATCTTGGGAGCTTATTAGGAGTTCGCCTTGAATTTGGGAAATACACATAGAGGAGATAGAATATTGATCAATACACATTACCTAGCCATATCATGCATAAATACAAGAGGTATAGACTATAGAAAGCACATATCATGAGCCAAAGGATCATATTTGAGAGTTGCTTCATCTCCAATCCTCTACATTTTTAAGATCCACAAATGGGGTTGAGGATAAGTCTTGGTTACTTAGCTTGGACTTATGCTTTGGGTTGAATCTATATGTGAGCAACCTAAAGGCATAATTTTCAATACAATTTTTGAGAGGACTTGCTTCCACCTTGTGGTACTGGGAGGATAAAATGCACCAACTCAAATTGGAAACCCTCTCCAGATACCATTTTGGAGTGCTTCAAAGTGTGTTCTATTTCAAAATATTTTTGACAGAGATGCATAGATGAGTTTCACAATTTAAATAATAAGGTTTCATAGTGGCTCAGCATGAGAGTTAGTTTTTGGAGTTCCTGTAGTTTGTAGATTACATTCAAGACAAGTTACTTGTCAATTATTTCATTAAGGGTGGAAAGCCCAAAATTTCAATTTTCCTACACATGGCCAATCCAAATGACTTTAGGGTTGCTATGGCAAAGTCTCTTATGGAAAAGGAGGTACATGGAAGGACACAAGGGGCATGAGAGAAGTTTGTAACCTTGATGAAGGGACTAAAGTGTCCATAGGCCTCTGCATCCTTCAAAGGATAATTTAGACTTACTATATGATTTACAAAGAAAAACCCAATAGTATCAATGTTAGGGACAAAGGTCTAGAGCATAGTAGGGGCCATAGGGTAGTCACATGTGACCATCATCGACACAAGGATATTTTAGGTATGAGAGACTATAGGTCTATCAAGATAGGCCTTCTATGACTCAACAACCTTTTAGGGGAGAATCTAGTGTTTTTAGTAGTTAGGATCTTCTAATTATGGTGGGGGCTAGCCAACATAGGGTTATATGAGATGCACATGTTATGTATATGTTAGTATTAGACAAAGAGTGCCCACAAGGTTTTAGAGTAGGTGGACACCATCCTAGGATGTCAAAGTAGATAGTTGATATGTGGGTCTTTACCCTCCCAACCACTCAACATATGCCACCATGGGTCTTTACCCTCCCAAACACCCAAAGGTTAAAGGAAGATTCACTACTGCAGCACTCACTTTTTGTGACAGTCTCAAGCACTTAGGACAATCACTCCTTTCATGGCCATTCTTCTTCACACAAAACTCTAACATTAATTATGATGATAGTGTACCTCCTTAAACCTTCCACAAACACCTAACTCAATACCAAACTCTTTCCCAATCTCGCTAATGGACTAACTCAACTCACTGTGAAATTGTGACGGTCAATGCAAGGTTTAGGACAATAGTAATTAGGATCTTCTAATTATGGTGGGGCCTAGCCAACATAGGGTTATATGAGATAGGGGTAAGTTCAACAATGATGTGTATTAGATTGTCATCAAAGTTTCCTGTTAGTGTTACTTTGCATTAGCATTAACCACTTATTGTCATGAGAATCAACTAATAGACAACATAGATATTTATCATCAACCTCCTTTTTTTTCACCAAAGGGATAAAAATTTATTAAACACAATGAGAATTACAAAGCAAGAAAGTAGATACATAACCTGATGAGTACTAAGAGGGGGGAGTGAATTAGTATACCAAAAAATACTTAACGCAAACTCTTAAACAATTTAGCAGATAACCGATATAATAGATTCACTGATAAACATTCACCCACAAAACCACAATCACCATCACACAAGATATTTGACGTGGAAACCCAAATGGGAAAAACCACGGTGAGCAAAAACTCACAAGTAACTATCTGCAGAATAGAAACCAGACTGGTTAAGGTCAGACCGGTTAAGGTCATACAATATTCTTCACCATAACAAATCCTATTAGGAATCTAGATCTCTGTTAGGAGATAAGTCTTGTTAAAGACTACCTTGTTAAAGGATTTCAGATCCATAGTTGTGAACCACCTTGTTAGAGGATTTACAAAGGCTTTGCTGGGCCTACCCAATTAAGGGTTTCAGACTTGTCGAAGATGTGAGTAATCAACGAGTGATCTAGATACTAGGACAATATTCTTGGTTAGATCCTTGATAGCTCATTATTAATGCATTTCAACATTACTTCAGTCTTCAATATCTCCACACTCTAACTCTTCACACAAACCTAATCTTCTCTGCAAAGATCACACATAACCTTCTCATACATCATACATCTCTCATCCATACAAACCCTAGACATGATGTCCTTATAAAGGGAATTGATTTCATGTCGGTCCAATAGGATTAAACTACAAGTTTCTAGGTTCAATGCATCTAAACACATTTGGTAACATGGCACAAAATCACCGCCAAAGTGTCGGTGGATGATAACTCATCACAGAAATACTGGTTGGTAACTCATCATAGAAATACCAGTTGGTAACTCGTCACAGAGTAATACCGGTTCATATAATATACCGATTATTTTTCGTCAAAAATGAAGACTGGAAAATGTTAACTACTACTTTGTTCCTTCATACCGCTTGAGATCCTTGAACTGCTTGAGGTCTTCATACAACTTGGGTTCTCCATACCGCTTGAGGTCTTCAGTCAATTTGTGACCGATAAACATCTTCTACAAAACACCGATAGTCTAAAGACTATAATACATAATACCGGTTGAGCATAACTCATACATAAAGAAAGTGTGTGTCCATCAATGACAATCAAAACATCATCAAAATGCCAACAATCTCCCCCTTTGGCATTGATGGCAACACTTAGGAAAATTTTGACATTTAAGTGTTTTTACAACAAAAATATGCCATAATCAAAATTACTCCCCCTAAGCATATACACTATCCCTTTTACAGAAATTACAATGTATACTATTCCCCCAAAGTGGTAACATGAAAGTATACATGAAATTGTAACATTCACCAAAATTTTAAATACTACTCCCCCTTTGCCAACAATGAAAAAGTAATGCAGAATAACCCATGTTTCCTTATATATAAAAAAAGTAAATGTTTATGACAATAAGGAATAAAACTTATCAAAAACAGATTTAAAATCCTTCATAAACGTTTTCATGGCCAATATCCATGACTCAAGTAATGAGGTAGCAACCTCACTTTCTGTCTACATCTGGAATACCAGTTCTTCCATAGCATCAATGGCACTCATCTCTTGAGTTACAGTGAAAGCTTCCAGATTGAGAAAACATTTCTGAATAATCTGTAGTCTGGGTAATAAGACCAGTTGAAGCTCCTGCAAATCTTTTGTTCGGTTGTAGATTTCTGATTCCACCCTGGCAGCCTGTAGCTGATAATGATGAACCATTTTCCCATATGTAGTAAATGAATCATATGGCAGCTTGATGGTGCTGATGTATGCTTGGAACTCCGATTGGAGTTTATCTTTCTGCTTAAGCACATCATCACAAAATAGATGGGGCTGGCAGATTTTACTCAACAGTAATTTTCCCTCATCCATAGCACCCATGATATCCTTCTGCTACTTCAGAAGTTGTGACTGGAGCTCATTCAGTTTCTTGACTAAGGCAGTATTGAGTGTCTTTTCATGATTCTTCTTAACAATGGCTGCAGCAACATCTTCCAAGCATTGTACTTGCTCCTCTACTACAGTGCAAAGGATTTTCAGCTTGGATAGAGAGGAATCAGTACTGGGGAGGTTAGTACCAGGAATCAAACTGGTAAGGGTGTCAATCACAGTTTGTATGACATCCCTTTCCTTCTTCCTTCGCAACTCTTCTAGTCTTTCTTGTGCCAGTTTGATGCCTCATAGCAGCTCGGACTCATCTATTGATTGAAGGTTAATCGGACTGGTGGTGTCAACCGGTTTGGCTTGACCACCGGTTGCCTTGGGAGTCTCTGCTTGTTTGGTTTTCTCTGCTACCTTCGCCTCTACTACTCTTTTCTTTTCCTCTTCTTTCTTCTTTTGCTCCTCTTCCTGTTTCTTCTTCAGTTCTTCCTTCTTCTTGTCTTCTTCCTGCTTTTTCTTTTCTTCCTTCTTTTTCTCCTCTTCTTTCCTCTTCTCTTCTTTTCTCTTCTCCTCTTCTTTTCTTTTCTTTTCTTCTTGTTTCCTCTTCTCCTCCTCTTTATTTTTCTCTTCCTCTTTCCTCTTGTCTTCCTCTTTCTTTTTCTCTTCTTCTTTCCTCTTGTCTTCCTCTTTCTTTTTCTCTTCCTCTTTCCTCTTGTCTTCCTCTTTCTTTTTCTCTTCCTCTTTCCTCTTGTCTTCCTCTTTCTTTTTCTCTTCCTCTTTCCTCTTGTCTTCCTCTTTCTTTTTCTCTTCCTCTTTTTCAGATTTTTCCTTGTACTATTTCTCTTTCTCTTCTTTTTCTTTGTCCTATTTCTCCTTCTCTATTTCCAGAGTGACATCCTCAACATCTAATGCATCCACATCAATGGGATCATTTTTCTCTGTCACTCTTCCCCCTTCACTGTCAAATGCTTCATCCGGTTTGCCTGATGTTATATCAGGTGCTTGTTCAGCCTTTAGATTGGCCTTAGACACTTGGTGTAGCCGGACAACAAATTTGGCATGTAAACGTGTGTCCTTCTCCACTTCAGAAGCTTTACCTTCCAGTAGCCCAAGTCTTCTTCTTCTCGAGAATAAGAGGCCTTTGTTCTTATCCATTGTCTCAAATAATTCAGAATTAGAGGCATCGGGAAAGTATTGTGCAAAAACTCTCTCCCTTATTTCCTGTTCCTTTTCAATGGCAATGCACCATTTGTTATCTAAAGAATTGTATAAAGAATTTGGTGTGACCGATCTGATTTCAGATGGCGACCGGTCATTGACACACAAATATCTAATAACCTCTTGTTCTACTTCATCTTTCTCATTATCATTAAAATCGTTAAAATGCTCTTTTAAATCATCAAGCAATTTTCTCGTAATGTTCTTGATTGTCCTTTGACAATGTGTCATAGGCTTATAGGAGGAAATATCTATGTTTACCAGTGCTAAAGTTGCAGGTGCACTACTAGTAGATTTTGCCTTCTTGCTTGATTGTCTTGTCTTCTTAGGTTGAATTTCTGGTTCAGTATCCTCTGACTTTGGGTGAGCTAGTTTTGGTTTTTCGCTTCCTCTCAAATACTTAAGTGGGAGCAACCTCAGGTTTCTTCTTGGCAGGTGACCGCTTGGTCACTTTTTGAATGGTTGAGGTAACCGGTGCTGATACCGATGGCACTACCTTGCCCTTTTTTGTGTAGGATCTTCAATCGGTGTTAACCTCTCTAAGTAGGTGCCAGTTCTCTTTTTCTTAGCATCTAGTGGTGAGGCAAGTAGGGTAGAGGCATACTCGATCAACATTTCATACATCACTTCATACCCCATTGGTTCAACTACTTCCTTTCTTGGTTCCACTACTTCCATTATGCATTCATCTACCTTTATGGTGAAGCAGATTCCATCTTCACATTTATTCAGAATATCTCCAAATATCCTCATCCTCTAGCTCATTTTCCACTTGAATTCATTGAAGTATTTGTTCAAAACCTCAAGATTTGAAGTTCCCACTACTTGAAGACTTTCCTTGATTTGTCTGGAGACCCATAAGTCAGTAGACCATTGCACATCACCTATTCCAGGGAATAACCTTGAAAGTATAAGATTAGGCCGACTAGAAGTTGTCCAAACCTGAACCTTAAAGCATTATCCTATTTAATGGACTTTAGGTTTAGTAGCAATTGCCTCTGCAAACAGGTACACAAATAAAATGAGGTGTCTTCCTTAATCATTCTGTAGGTGGCATTCACTGCAGCAGCAGGGATAGAGTTCATTCTGTTGGCATAAAACATCCGGTAGCCAATCACCATGCAAGCATACCTAACCAAATCATCTTTGATGGTGTTGATGATCATCGCCCGTTGGTCACTTAGAGAACTGGTGAACTTAGTCATTTCAGTCATGGTGACCTTCCTTAGAGCTGGTGCCTCTCCAATGTTACAGAAACTGGTGACAACATGAATTTCTTCCGGTGTGATGTCGTGCATTCACTCGAGATGCATTTTATCACCATGCACTCTGCTAAAGATGATGCGGATGTGATCTTCAGTGAACTCTTCCAGAAAATAAACAACATTGTGCAGTTTCTTCCTCTCTAGGATGCTATATTCAGGTTTGATTTTCTTGTCATCCCCATAGAACAAACCTAGCTGAGAATGAATCACTAAGGATCCTAGGTCTTCTAGTTTACAATCTATATATCCTGAAATGTCTTCCTCGACAATAACTTCGACGGGTATCTAGGATAGGGCATTGTATTTCATCTTCTTTTGAAGAAACTCAGCTAAATCCATAGGTACACTAGAACTAGAGTGCGATGTAGAAGCCATGATTAAATGACAAACAAGAATTTCAAAAAATACCTTCACAATTCAAAATTTAGGGTTTGCCAATGTCGCTCACAACACACCACTTTGGTTGCTTGGAACACCTCTTAGTGTTCTTCACTGATAGATTGAAAATCTGATGGATTCCTCTGCAAGATTTTTGGATTCACTTTGAATTGCTAGGTGAATCGCTCTTTGTCGTTCTGCTCTTTGAAAGTTCTTCTTTCATAAACTAATAAGTGAAAATGATGACAAAAATCCCTTTTAAACAATCTTTCCCCTACCATAATAAATGCATCATCGCTAGGGTATAAACCCTAATTTTGCCTTTTACCATTTCAAGTCTTTTGTCTATTGATAGGTAACGTATAACGGTTAATGTCTTTACCGATATAAACTGGGGGTTCAAATATTTCACCGATATGCTCCCCCTGAGATTTTCTAAAGCTCAGTTTGTCGGTTCAAAGACTTCCATACTAGGTGCAGAAACTGGTTCATCCTGTGACACTTCTTCAGGTTTCTTTTTCCAAGATTTATTCATTCCCACTTGAATGGTTTCAACATCAATCTTCCCTTCTGGAGTGATCGGTATATCATCCGATAGGTTCTTTCTCATTCTGTAGGTTTTGGCAGTGTGTCCCGGTTTGTTGCAATGATAGCATACCATTCCAGTTGTTCTCCATGGTCCATTATTCATACTACCATTCTTCCTTCTACATGTTGCAGTAGTGTGACTGCTACAATGATAGATCAAACAGGTTGCTCTCCAACCAATTGCCGCTTGATAGCCACCTGACCGATGGTCCTAGGTATTATACCAGTTGGGATTCTAATTCACAGAGGGTTTTGGGATAACTCCTTGAGTCCTTGGAGGGTATCTCCTAGTGTTGTGCAAAATAGACCTGCATTCAAATGCTCTATGCCCAAACTTGTTGCATTCATAGTAGTTTCCATTGAATCTATTGGATCTAGGCATATTATTTAGAAAATAAGGAAAATTATTGTAGGCCTTGCTTCTACACACATTAGTAGTATGTCCTTCCTAAATACAATTGAAGCAAACAGGTTTAAAATTTTGCTTACCTTTATCCTTGGATGTTGGTTGCTTCTTTGATGCTTCAACTTTTGTTCCAGAGGTTTCACCTTCCTCATACCCAGAGAAACCAAGTCCAGTGGTATTCTTTACCGGTTTTACCGATTCTAGCTTTTGCTCTAGCTTAGCAGTACTCTGATTGAATTTGGCAAGTATCTCCTTTAACTCAGTAAGTTCCTTGGAAATAGCAGTATTAGATTCCATCAAGGTTGCATTCTCAGAAATAGCCATGTTTAGTTCACCTTGCATTTCTTCTTTTTTCCACTTTACTCTCTTGGAGATGAGTGGTAAGGGCACTGATTTCTTGCTTAAGCTTGGAGATCTCATGATCTTTGTCTTTTACCAGATCTTCAGCTTTCCTTCAATTCTCAAGCTCGTGACACATTATGATAGTCAGTCCTTCCAACTCCTTTCTCAAGTTGGCTTTGGATTCATTCAGTTTTTCAACTTCGTCAACTAGGGCATCCATGTCAACTTCATCAAAAGAGCTATTTTCAGTAAGTTCCATCAGTTTCTTAGTATGCTCTCTTCTCTTGGCCAAAAAGGCTTTATACTTGACTTTGAGTTCATCATAGGCTCTCTCAATCTGAGTGAGATAATGAGTAAGTTCCCTCACAGCGTATTCCCCCATATCTCCTTCCAAGTGGTTAGACTTATAGAAAGGTTGGCTCTGATACCAATTGATGAGTACTAAGAGGGGGGGGGGTGAATTAGTATACCAAAAAATATTGAACTCAAACTCTTAAACAATTTAGCAGATAACAGATTCACTAATAAACTGGTTAAGATAAATGCAAACCAAATAGCAAATAAAGAATTCACCCATGAAACTACAATCACCATAACACAAGATATTTGATGTGGAAACCCAAATGGGAAAAACCATGGTGAGTCGAAACTCACAAGTAACTATCTATAGAATAAAAACCAGACCGGTTAAGGTCATACAATATTCTTCACCAGAACAGATCCTGTTAGGAATCTAGATCTCTGTTAGGAGATAAGTCCTATTAAAGACTACCTTGTTAAAGGATTTCAGATCCACAATTGTGAACCACCTTGTTATAGGATTTACAAAGGCTTTGCTGGGCCTACCCAGTTAAGGGTTTCAGACTTGTCCAAGATGTGAGTAATCAACAAGTGAGTGATCTAGATTCTAGCACAGCATGCTTGGTTAGATCCTTGATAGCTCATTGTTAATGCATTTCAACATTACTTCAGTCTTCAATATCTCCACACTCTAGCTCTTCACACAAACCTAATCTTCTTAGCAAAGATCCCACATAACCTTCTCATACATCATACATCTCTCATCCATACAAACCCTAGACATGATATCCTTATAAAGGGAACTGATTTCATGTCGGTCCAATAGGATTAAACTACAAGTTCCTAGGTTCAGTGCATCTAGACACATTTGGTAACATGGCACAAAATCACCACCAAAGTGTCGGTGGATGATAACTCATCACATAAATACCAGTTGGTAACTCATCACAAAGTAATACCAGTTCATACAATATACCAATTACCAGTTGTCAAAAATGAAGACTGGAAAATGTTAACTACCGCTTTGTTCCTTTGTACCGCTTGAGATCCTTGAACTGCTTGAGGTCTTCATACTGCTTGGATTCTCCATACCGCTTGAGGTCTTCAGTCAATTTGTGACCAGTAAACATCTTCTGCAAAACACCAATAGTCTAAAGAATATAATACATAATACTGGTTGGAACAATTACTAGTTGAGCATAACTCATACATAAAGAAAGTGTGTGTCCATCAATGACAATCAAAACATCATCAAAATGCCAACATAACCTAATCTAATCTCCATTTGCATAACCTAAGAAGGTAGATATAACTAAATAATCTTGAAAGAATTGCATATAAAGGACACTATTAGAAAAGAACTTATGTACCATGCTAGTCTATGTAGATACTACTAATTATTGCATAGAAATAGATACATGTGTTAGAATGTGTTGAAATAGTAGCTAGCTCGAATAGGACAAACCCTATAAATGTAACTTGTGGTCCTATATTGAATGTAACTTGTAGATAGGGTGATGTAACTTGTGGTCCTATATTGAATGTAACTTGTAATTTGGTTTGAATGTAACCAAGGATAAATATTCAAAAAGTATAATAATTACACTAATACATATATCACTCTCATGCCTTCCTTAATTTGATATAAGGTCCCTGTATCCTAAAAATGCATGATAGCCTCGGTAAGATAAATGATTGAATGAGAGATAAATGAAGTCTCTCATTCAATCATCTATCCCATCGATAAACTATGATGAAGACTTCAAGCTATTGTTCCTTCATTTGATCGATGATCATTCTTAAATTTGTATATATTGAACCATACTTGAAAAGTTCAATCAATGCTTAACTACCGATATTCATCAGTTGTAATTCTCATAGCATAGAATACCAATTGGTATCGATTTATATTAAAACCAATGCACTCTGATTAATAGCGGTTAACATATTAACTATGGACACTAATTGTTATCGAGCTTAACCAATGCACTCCGATTAATATTAGTTAATATATTAACTATGAACATTGATTGTTATCGGGCTTAACTAATACATACTGATTAGTATCCATTGTCTTGCATATGATAGACATGTCGATTAAGTATTAGGTGGTTTGTTAAGTGATATATACACCGATAAAATATTTGGGCATAAAAAAGATGAAATGCACTCCGTACTATTGCTGCACAATATTTTGGTCGATGATATTTTAAAAATAGTAAAGGAAGGTGTATGAAACTGGCCTACTCTTCTGATTTTCATGCCATCAAAATTTGAGTTTGATTGTCATCATTTACTCTGCCAAATTCTTCACACGTAACTCCTGAATCAATTTCCTACACACAAAATGACAAAAATAGGTTTGTTGATGGGGGCTTTCCTAGGTCAAATAGGTTTGAATATACCTTGAAGTGTGCAATATGGAAGGTTTGTATTCTTAATCTCCTGCCCATTTCTTAATTTAAAAGATGATATCTTTATTAAATATCTCCTCTATTTTTGGAGGTAATTTAATGTTCTTTCATATTTTTGTATAGATTCTTTATAATAGCCTATTATAGTGATTTGTTCTATTATGGATAATGTTGTGGGTTAGACGGCTTTGTCGTTAGTGCATGAAAGCATAGTATGAGTTCTACATTTAAAAATTGCATAAAACATTTGTAATTTATTTGATTCAATGTTATTTGAAAAAAAGTTTATCAATGATGTTTCCTTTCTCCAAGAATTGGATCTAGGATCTTTCTGTCAAATAATATGTAACATCCAATGACTAAATATTTTCTTTACAAATGCTTATTTTATTTTATTATCATCTAAGTGTGAATTATAATTTATATCTATGCGGTAGCAGAAGATACAAGCTGAAGACTCATGCGCATGTAAATTTTGTAAAAGAAAGCAAGCATTATCTTGAATGACATGGAAAAAAGCTCATCAGCTGCCTAGAAGAGAGAAATTGGAGAAAAGCAGAGGTCAGTGTTAAAGGGTGATAAATACATAGAGAGTAGTATGCAATATAAACAAACAATGTCTGTAGTGTGTGATGTGATGTCTCTAATTTATGTCCGAAGGGACTAACTGGTTTTAGAGTTCCTAGGAAACCTATTGGGCCATGCTTGGAGGAAATCAATGTGTTCATGCAAGGGCCACCTTTTTTCTATTATGAGAATGATGATTTTTCATCGAATGATATTTGGAAGGAAATATTCAATAATTTCTATAGTGTGGAACTAGAGTTGGTGGACTCGAAGTACGTTTTGACTTCCAGAAGACCAAGAGGTTATGTACACAATCTCGCATAGAAGGGCAATTTCAAGCATTACCTCTCCCCCCCATGACTATTCAGGAAGCACTTCCTCAGACAAAGGACTATTGGCCTCCATGGGATGAAAGAAAAAATTGAATTGCTAGACTGTAGACAATGTGGTGGTGTCCTTTGTGAAGAACTCTACACTATAATTGAAAATTCATGAGGGAAACTGCAAGATAGTGAATAGAAATACATTCTTGAAAAGTGGGAAGAATAGATCTTGGTTTGGGTGGGGCTAGGTCAGGTGGCTCCTCTAGAGGTTGACAAGATAGAAATAATATTAGGATTTGAAACAGATCACACTCGTGGAACTTCGTGTGCGATTGATCGATTGCATTGTTTGGGCAATGCATTCCAAATAGATACAGTATCCAAACAACGCAATCAATCAGTTGCACATGAAGTTCCACGAGTGTGATCTTTTTCAAATCCTAATATTATTTCTATCTCGTCAACCTCTAGAGGAGCCAACTGACCTGGCCCCACCCAAACCAAGATCCATTCGTCCCACTTTTCAAGAATGTATTTCTATTCACTATCTTGCAGTTTCCCTCATGAATTTTCAATTATAGTGCAGAGTTATTCATGAAGAACACCACCACATCATCTATAGTCTATCAATTCAATTTTTTTCTTTCATCCCATGGAGGCCAATAGTCCTTTGTCTGAGGAAGTGCTTCCTGAATAGTCATGGCGGGGGAGAGGTAATGCTTGAAATCACCATTCTATTGCGAGATTGTGTACATAACCTCTTGGTCTTCTGGAAGCCGAAAAGTGCTTTGAGTCCGCCAACTATGGTTCCACACTATAGAAATTTTTGAATATTGCCTTCCAAATATCCTTCGATGCAAAAGCATCATTATCATAATAGAAAAAAGGTGGCCCTTGCATGAAGTACACATTTATTTCCTCCAAGCATGGCCCAATAGGTTTCCTTGGAACTCCAAAACTAGTTAGTCCCTCCGGACATAAATTAGAGATGTCACATCACACACTCCAGACATTGTTGGTTTGTATTGCATACTAATCTCTATGTATTTATCACCCTTTAACACCATCCTCTGGTTTTCTCCAATTGCTCTCATCTAGGCAGCTGATGAGCTTATTTCCATGTCATTCAAGATAATGCTTTCTTGCTTTCTTTTACGAAATTTACATGCGCATGAGTCTTCATCTTGTATCTTCTGCTACCTCACTGATATAAATTATAATTCACACTAAGACGATAATAAAATAAAATAAGCATTTGTAAAGAAAATATTTAGGCATTGGATGTTACATATTCTCTGACGGAAAGGTCCTAGATCCAATTCTTGGAGAAAGGAAACATCATTGATAAATTTTCTTTCAAATAACACTGAATCAAATAAATTACAGATGTTTTATGCAATTTTTAAAAGTAGAACACATGCAATACTTTCATGCACCGACGACAAAGCCGTCTAACCCATAATATCTGATACTGTTAGAATTCCAACGACAACTAAAGAACATCGGATAAGGATGTTGTATATCTGACGTCACTTCCATGTCGGACTTTTGTCGAGGAGCAAATAGGGTATCCGTCAGAATTTTGATGGTAATTTGTGTAATTTTTTGGTCGGGAGAGCAAATATAGCCACTGTCGAAAGAGTTCATAAAGTTGTCAGAAGTCCGGTGCCAATGGCATCATCGGAAAGACCGACGATGAGTTTTCAATGGTTAAATTTGTCGAAAGTCCAACGTTTTGTCGTCGGACTACTGACAATTGTTCGTCAAAAATTAGGCCCAAATGTACTAGTGGATGCTGAATAGGTATTGTCATCAATAGGACTATTGTCAGAGTCATCAGAGTCATAGGATGAAGTGTGTGACTCATCTTCAAGTGATTGAGTGAATGTATGTATAGCGTCAATACCTACATCTTTGATGTTGCAAGTTCCTTCATGATTTGGTTCATTTATCACTTGTATCTGACATACCTATTCACATAACCTTGATTATTTAGTGAATTTCTATTTTCTACTCCATTTAGCTTCCTCTGGACTAATGACTAGTTTTGTTTCTGTAGCTTCCAATTCTTCTTGTGTAGTTACATACCTGATTTGTTCTACCCTATTAGAGGGAGACATAGTAGGTGAAGAATTTTCTTGTGTCCTTTCTCTTTTCAACTTTTGTTCATAGTCTGCTTGTCTTTTTAGTCTTATTTCTTCTATCTCTATTTGTATTTTTAAGCGTATTAGCTCTTGTGTATCAGATATTTTTCAAAAAATCCTAGCCGTGTAAGAAGATTATAGGTACAATTATTCAACCCAATGCCTCCATCTATCAAAAAATGTTTAACTCGGTGTTAATGGATTATAACTTCAATGTGCAATGGCTGGTTATGTGGGTGATTCAGTGAGTTGTCATCTTCTTCAGAGAAACTAAGATAATGAGGTGAAGTCAGGTGACCCACCATAGATTGAAACTAATCAATATCTAAATCTTTTGGGACATTAGTAGTGAGCAATGCTTTATCCAGGATCTCTTTATGTGTAGAAGAGATTTTGAGCAATTCAAAGATGGAGATTTGAGCATTCGTTCTTTTCAATTGTTCAACAATGCTATAACTAGGAGAGAATGATGAAGCCAGTTGTTTAGATTTAGCCATGGTTGTATCTATTTGTCTATTCGGAGAACTTGGTAGGTTTGATGTTGTTTGATCAGGAGTTGAAGAACTAGCTCCTTGGAGAGTGACTTTCTTTTGAGCGCGGGTCATAGCATTTGCCTTTTATGATTCATTTTATCTTTGATTATGATCACATTGCAATATTCAGGTTGGGAAGACTCAATCATGTTAATCACATTGCCATTTCTAGTATAAGTGTAATTAACTTTGGCACCTCCTTTTGACTTTGAGGAATCACCTTGTTCATAAGAAGGTAAGGGATCTTTAAAATATTTGTGATCAGCATTAGTTGTGTGATTTCCAACAACAATTTTGCTAGCGTTAATGAGATTTTGAATCTCATGCTTAAGCTTCATGCAGTTGTTTGTGTTGTGACCTTTGTTTCGATGGTATTCATAGTAGTTGTTCTCTCTCCACCATTTTGGTTTAACTTTCGGATCATATGGCCTAGAATTGTTTGGTAAGGTTATCAGATCATTTGCAAATAAAGTTTTAAAAGCAGATTTGTATGATTCCTCTAGGGGAGTGAAGTCGCGTTTAGGTTTCGAAAGCCAAGGTTTCTCTTTAAACCACTCTTTTACTTTCTTCAGAGTATTTTCTGCTGCAGTTTCAGCTGCTTTGAGTGCTTGTGTGTCACTAGCCAAGTTAAATATCATGGATTTTGATTTTCCTTTAACAGTGTCTACCACTCCATCATTAACAACATTTCTATTGTTGTCTTTGCCATATTTCCAATATTTGTTCTTTTCTTTGGAACTAGAACCTTGTTGTGTTTCTTGCCAAATTGAGATATCTCCTTTCTTTATAAGCACATCTTCCATTCTGAGGGCACTGTCTACCATTTTGTTGAATGAAGGGTATACTTGCATTTGGATACTGTATTTCAATTTAGGGATCAAGTTGTCGATGAAGATATCCAGCTTCTCAGAATCTGGAATAGGCTATGAATATCTAGAGAACATCTTTCTCCATCGTTGGAGGAAAGTGAGAAAGGGCTCTCTTATTTTCTGTTTGGTATTGCAAAGCTCAATCATAGTGACTGGATGATGAATATCATAGGAGTTTTGTTGTAGAAACAATTGGATTAATTATTCAAAAGCTTTTATTCCCATAGGTAGGCTTGAAAACCATTCCATAGCTTGCCCTCCTAAACTTCTCGGGAAAAGGCGCATGAGATATGTTTGTTCATGCATGAACTCCATACATAAAGAACAAAATTCTCTGACATGGTCTTAAGGATCTGAATTGCCACCATATTTGTCAAATTTTGGGATCTCCACTCATGAAGGAATTGAAGGCATGTAAAGGTTTTTATAAAATGGAAATGGGCATATCGTGTCCAAAGAATATTGTTTTGATGATTTATCCTTGTTTTTCAGTCCTATGATCTCAGTTCGTAATGCGTGTAATTGTTTGTTTACCATTGCTAAGGGTTTCTCTTTCTCTTTAGTGATGAGGGCCTCAATGTTATAACCAATATGAAGTTTAGCGCCTTGCTTTGCTAGTTCTAGAAAATAGTCTTCTTTTTCTCTAGCCATGATAATCTTCATCATTTTTTAGAAATCTTTATCCTTTTGACATTTATGAATATTAGTTTTGGTAGGTTCAGAGACTTTAGATTCATCTGATGAGGAATCACTGTCAGTAGCTTGGATACTAAGATCTTCATAAATATTGTGTTTATCAGCTCGTCTTGTTTTATTCCTAATATGGTGGGAGACAAGGGTTGATCATAAAATGGTATATCTGATGATGAAGGTTTATTAGTGATAAGATCCTCTACATAAAATGAATTATCTTGATATGAAAAGGATGGTCCTTTGCCTTTTTTATCTTTCTTATGAGAACTTGTGGTTTGAATAGAAATTTTTATTAACTAATGTGACCTAAAGTTATTTGTGTTGCAGAAGTCAAGATCAAATTTGGAGCTAGTTGTTCATTTAACGTATCGATTGAGAGAAGCAACTAAGATTTAGTCTGGTTTCAGGAAAGATCTATCCTGTGTAAGATGTGATCTAAGTAACTTAGTTTGATTTAAGACAAGTGACTAAGACTCAATCTAGTTTCAGGAACGATCTATCCTATGTAAGACGTGATCTAAGTAACTTAAGTTTGATAAATGGTTGATTGAACTAGCTAAAGGATGATCGACAAAATCGTGCAACACAATGAAAAAAGTGCACTGTTTAGATTTGTTTATGCTCAGAATGATGATAACCAGTTTTATACTCGCTGTAGACTATTTTTAGGCAAGTTTGACTATTCTAGACTGACAAAATTAGAGATTCATACGACAGGTTTTACAGGACCAGATGACAGTTTAATAACTTTAGGATGATAAAAACATAATTTCGTACGAGTTGCTGCTTATGTTTGCATGGTAGATAGGTATAACTTAGATGACAAACTGATGAATATGATGTTTTTTCGTACAACACAAGACCTGAGATCAGACGATACTTCCCTAAGCAAGACAATAGTTTATCAGATTTCATACGACATAGAATAAGGACCTAGATGACAAACTGTAAGACTTAATGAAATTTTGTACGACAATAGTTATGTAGCAGGACGATAAATCAAAAGACTTGTATGATAGTTTACTAGACAGAGACAAAATTCTGACAGACAAGGTTTTCAAAGATTGATGATGACCAGTTTTGAGATGGATTGAGTTTTTGATAGTTGATGTAGACTAGTTTTTGACATGGACAAAGTTTTGACCACTAAGTTGTTTATTGTTTTCTCCAATTTTTGGTATTTTAGTTTCAATTTCAGGGATGAAAACACATTAAACATGCAATATGTATAATGACTTCAATCACAACATGCTAACCCTATGGAAATTGGTGAGAGAAGAAAACCTTTGCTTGCAAACTTAGGTACACACCCAATAGCTAATTAGAATATGGCCACTGAGTCTCACACAATGGATTCTCAACGCTGTATTAGCTAACTCCAAATGCTAATGGGGGCACAAAATGGCAAGTATCTTGGGAGAGTTACTATCTCTCTTGCACAAAGATTATCCCCGCTTTTGGAGGTGAACCGAGTAGCTTCTAATCCTAATTGGAACTAGTAAGAAATCCGTTCAGCGCGTCGGGATATAAACTCAATTAAGAGGTCTCCTAGCCTTGAAAACCAAGGCTTGATATACCCGAAGGTACAAAGGAGAGCTATTCCTGAGCATTGTCGTTGACTTGATCATTTTCATCAAATCATGTTTATTTTATAGTGGGTTGGAGTACTTGCCATTAGCCGTTCTCAATTGGGTCGTTCCCCTCTGACCAACCTTAATGGCTTTGGCCTTATAGGATCCTCGGGAGGGCAGGCCCGCTAAAGGTTCACAAATCTCAAACTTAGAAAAAGCCTCAAGGGTCTGGATTTCTGATTGTCTATGTAGACAACAACATACTCTCCTACCTCTCAGAATTTTCTTAAAACACTAAAGACAGATTTGTTCATTAACTAGATAGAAATTTAGGTGCCTAAAAATGAATTTAAAGAATACACAATGTTTACTCGAATCTCCTCAGGTAACTTGCAAAGACAATGAATTAGTAGTCATATTGTCTTTGTTTGACAAGCATATTCTTCGACAAGCGTTCTGCAAATAATGATTAGGCTATGAAAATTCCTCAGACAGATGAACAACAAGCCAGGGTCAATGTTAGTATGATAAAAAATGAATAAGAAAACCTAAAGAATGAAATCTTCTTTTAACCCAAAAACACAGAATATCATACAACTATTCTCACCGAGTCGTATAATAATTCATACGAGTTCATGCGATACTTGCAATTTGTCATTCAACACTGTGGGAAATCTCGTACGATATTTCGCAGTAATTGTACAGACGAAAAATCCAAAAAAATAAAAATTTGAAAAATAAGAAAAAGTTAGTCTTCGAGGTCGAAAGATGTAGTCTTCTGCCCCACGGTGGGCGCCATAAATGTGTGTGTGAAAAGTCGAATAATCATCTGTAAGCTATAAGACACAAGACTTCAATTAAGTCATTACATGTATGGTTAGTCAGATATAAGCATGAGTAATAAAACCATAACAAATCGACCGATTGCCTTCTAAAAGATGTAGGTATAGACTTGCTCTTAGATTTGTATAAGCAATACCAGTGACTAGACTACACCAAGATGAAGGATTTAATCTATATGAGTATGATATTAAGCTAAATGGATGCAAGGTTATGCTAGATGGATGAATAGTAAGCTATATGAATTCAAACAATCATAATTGAACTAAATATGCAAAAAGAAAAGCTAAGATGCAATAAACTAAAAAAAAGAAAGCACAATATCTTCAATGACTCCAGAGCAAAAACTATATAATAAAAATAAATCTCTAGGGTGTTTTGAATGAGAGATGAAGGCTGAATTTATAAAGAATCACAAGAAAGACCAACGGTCAAGATCAATTAGCAATGAGTGGTTGAGATTATTCAAGAAACAACACAATTTTGGATAATTGAAATAATTGTGAGATCAGATTGAGTTAACCTTCAGATAGATTCCAATTATAGTTTGATTGAAATGCATTCAGATTATAAGTTTGAGTTTACATTAGAGATATAATTCAATTAATTCCATGCACTTGAGATGAAAATAGGTAATTCCACGCATATTTCTTTGATTTATTCAAGAGAAAAGTCTTTTCAATGCAACTGAATTTCCTTTCTCAAAAGCTTTGAGTTTCAATTTTAGAGAATGATTAAATTCATTTAATTGCTTTTCTGATTTCAAGTTTTCTCAATTTAGAAGAAGAAATAATATCTCAAGTTTTATTTCTTTTTCAATTCAATTCTTTTATTTTATTTCCAATTTAACTCTTGCTTTGCATATTGATTCCTCTTTTATGATAAATTAATTCTTTTTTTATGATTAATGGAAAATTTATTAACTAATTAAATATGTTAGGATATTTAATAAATTAAATAGGATAATTGATCAAAATGATTTTATTGGAATGATTTAATTAATTAAATAAATATTTAATTAATATAGAATAATTCACTTGCCATGTGATATTTAATGATTGAAGAATTAATTAATCGTGTGCTCAAACTTGATTTAATTGCCTTTGGTTAAGACCTTGGTGATGCTATCGAGATTAGGGGTCCATGGTTTAGGTGACCATTTTTAGGGTATTACACTAGTTTATCTTCCAAATAAGATTACTTATAACAATATTATCTCATGACACCATTTTCTACAATAAGGATATACATAGCTATCCATTTCAAATCTTATTCCCATATAGATCTCAATCTCTTTTCTACATAATGAACATTCTTATAACATGAACCATACAATGATTACAACGTCTTATACCATTACAAGATCATAGTCTCTAAATCATCATGTCCTATTATATAAGAATACAAGGTATAAGAGTACATAATATTTTGTATTCATAATATCATCATGATATAATATACTATCTCAAATACATAGAAATCACCTCCAAAACTATCCACATAATGAAGAATCATAGAATCCATATCCATCCAATGAAGAACATCCCAATGGAAAAAGGCATCAAACCACTCAACCATGTGGAACCAAATAGGAACCACCCCCCATGCTAGGAGATGACATGGGGTTCCAAATCACACTCAAGACCTAGGATGACACCTAACAACCAAGAGGCTTAACATGAAATCCACTAGATAACATCCAATGACAATGAATCGAATTAGATCACAAGGCTAATCACAAATCAATAAACTCCCAGAGGCATAATCCACAACAATGGCATAAGGATCATGGACGCATTAATGGAAATATTGTAATTACATGTTATCCTCACAAAGAAGGGGCCAAGCCACACCTTGATAGACATGTGGAGTCATCTCAACCTATGTGCAATCAAGGGAGTTTGGCTTATTATCGCAACTGTCTTCCCAATCCCATCCTGAGTCTCTCCTCAAGGGATATGAGTGGGGCATAACAACTATTATTTATCTTGATTAAGTGAATCCTAATTACCCATTCCCACTAATCAAATTATTATGATTATCACTTGAAATTAACATAAACTTCTCATGTGGTCCCATGATAGGTCTAGACCCTAAGCGTCCTCTCTAGGAACCTCTTAGAAGCTTATTACTCATGACCCAGGTCCTACACATGCAAGAGACCACTCTCCCTATCCATGTACCAAGACCTTAGGGTAGAACATAAATTAAAATAACATCATAATAACATCATGAAGTCTCAACAAGAGATGGATACAAAATCACAACATAATTGATATAATAGTGAAACATACAAGAACCACAAAGCCATCATACAAGCAAGAGAATTCACCAATCAAAGCATACAATAAACAAGGGTAAGGCATGCATTCCTATTACTCAAAAAATAATATAACACATCCTCAATAGTGAGGTACAATCCTCTCACTAGAGTTTAGATTAAACATCCCTCAAAAACAAGGCATTCTCCCTCTTATTTGAGCTAAGCAACACATATACAAAATTGTCAATGGTAAGGCACAAACCATATAACATACCTATCATGCATAAAATCAAGGTAAGTAATTTTACACACCTAAAAATGTCTCATTGATCATGTACTAATTATTCGTCTTTATTAGTAAAAATAATTCTTTAATTATTTAATTCAACTAATTATTCATTCTTCTCAAATTAATTTTAACCATCATTTCATCATATTCTAATTATTCAATTTCATATTAATCAATTAATCATTTAACCCTTTTCTAAATATTAATTAAAAATTTATTATTTGTTTAATTATGATTTAATTCTTTTGATTAAATAATTTTTATTATTTAATTAAATTCAATTTCTAAATAATTAAATAATTTCTTTAAATTATTTAATTATTTAATTAATTATTCAATTCCAAATCCCAAATTCTAATTTAATCTAATTTCAATATTCTTCTAATTCAAATTCAAATTTAATTTGAATTTTCCCAAATTCTAATTTTGTCTAATTTCAAATACATGTGCATTTCAATTTCATGATTTTTGAAATCAAAGTCAAAGGCATGCACAACTCAAATTGAATTCCTAAATCATGTTTTCATGAATTCAAAGATCAAATTGAATTTAAAATAAATTCAATATCATGCAAAAATCAAATTGAATTCCTAAATCAAGTTCAACTATCATGCAAATAAAAATTAAATTCAAATTTAAATTTTCTGCAACACATGCTAAATTAATAATTAATTGATCAATTTAATTAATTGATTAATTAAATCTTTTCTTTAATTTTCCTCCAATCATTCTTTTTCTATCTCCTAATTAGCTTTTTCTAAATAAAGCTTTCTTTGTCATCAATCAGTTAACTATTCAATCTCCTTTCCTATCTTTGAATCAGTTTTTTCGAAATTAGTCATCTTCCCAGTTAACTCAATTAATTATTCAATTTATTCAGTCAACAATTCAATTAATTGAGCTCCACCTCTCAATCAACATGCTAACTATCTGTAAAGACGTAAATCGAGCTAACTTCAATAATGCGCCGAAATACTCTTTATTCTTAAATAAACTCAAAAATCGGTTGATAAGTCTATTTCATTCCATTTTTCCATTCATAGCTTCAATTGAATATTCCATTTAGATTGTAATAAACACCAAAATTTCTATAATAGATAATGATTCTTCATTCAATAAATCGATATAAGTAGTTTTTCAATCATACAATACTTACGCATTTCAAGTTGTCGTAAGTTCAATAACAAAATAATATAAGTAAAGGGTGAGATGCGTCCGTTGATCTGCAACCCAAGCTATCGCCAATGCAATCTTTAACATGAAGACGAGAAAAAGATTCAAGTGCTTTTTCCGCTCAACCTTGAAGCTTACGCTTCCCCAGAATTCTTGGTCAATCAAGAATACCCGACCCTGCACGAATTGATTAGCAAAAGAATTTGAAAGGCAAGATGGAATCTGGTGCATGCCTAGATGATACATGCATTTTCAATTTTCTACTTCTATTAAGAAACAAGCATTCATTATCAATCTAGGATATGGTAGAGAGGATAAAATAAAATAATTCCATTATTTCAATGGTTAATTCAATTTGATTACTCGGGCGAGTATAATGCCATGCACAGCAAAAATAGATAGTTGGAAAAACAACTATACTCTCTATAATCCACATTCAGCACCCGTCCTGGAAGGTAACTTTCCACAAACACAAGTCTATCTAGCTTTGTTCACATAAATTCATACAGAAGATAATCTTTTGCCTTTTAATTCTAGGTTCCTATTTCTTATAAGATAAAAATACTATGCTAAGAAGATAATCTTTCATTTGAATAGAAATTGATAAAATAAATCTTTTATTACAACCAATCCTATCTGATAGGAAACAATCTTTTATGGATAATCAAATATACATCTAAAAGAAGACAATCTTTCCCTTCTATCTTTCAAGCAATTTAAAGACAAGATTAAAAATATCAAGAAGGTGTAACACATGTATGTACCTTACATATAAATTGAATAAAATGAGTACACATTCCTTTATTCAATTATTAAAATATTTAAATGGCATAATCATTAACATGCATTCCATTCTTATGGTTTAGAATTCTAAGTTTATCTCCTCTAAACTCTCTCTAAATCTTTCCAAGTGTCGTGGTTCATTTACCTCTTTTCTCAAAACATCATATTTAGTTTAAATACTAATATGTGACTTTTCATGATTTAAAACTTAACACACTGACTTCACTAATTTACTATAACGACAATCTAATATGATACAAGTTCATAAAACACCTATCTATAAGGCTTTTCAAATGAGACACTCGATAACCATCATTATTTTTCTTGCAAAATTTGAAAGTCTAAGTCTTTCCTTCTGATATCAAAATAACTTCATTATTTATAAGTCGTTATCCTATTATTTCATCTTCTTCGTGGTTCAATCTCAAAGTTTCTCTCTCTATCCTCTTACTTAATTTCTAGAGGATTGGATAATCTCATTTATGAGAGTTTTACTATGTTTATCAACAACCTTTGAGAAATTATTTCACTATTGTATCTCTATTTACATGAACGTAATTTTTGAACAATTAACAATGATTCCTCTTTTGACTCTAACTCTTCCATTAGTATATTGCATAGGTCTAAAACTAGATCATCCTTTAGAGAATATGTAAAGCAACCTATAATGCAATTCCTACTACTTTTTAACATCTTCCATGCATGTTCTTAGTTATTTTATCATATATACCTCATAATACATTTCTCTATAAGACTATTCAAAAGCGAGTTCAAACAATTTTGTTCTAATCATGGCTTGACTCAATCAAACTTTATTCTAATAAATAATTATATATAACTTCATTAATCACTCACTATCCTTGCATAATGATCAAAGAATTAAGGTAGATCCTACCTCCTTATGCTCTTTTTATTGGCTTGAGGTGATGGACTTGCTTCCCTCTTCACATTTGCCAACTTTCTTTCAAGATGGTTCACAAACTCTTTGTCGCTCTCCATCTATCGATTCTTCTACTAACTCCATCCTTCCTATCACTCTTTTCTATCTCTTTTATCTCTAACTTTACTCTGAAATTCGACTCTAAATCTGAGATGATTATGACTTGATCGTAAAACACATCTAAATTTCACTACTTTTCTCTTCTTCATTCCATTCTCTAATCCTTAGTTGCATCTCTTTCTTTTTCCTCTTCCATCTCCCTCCCCTCTCTTCTAACTCAATGGTCTATATATAGTGTTGTTGTCTACCTTCCTTTCCTACTTTCGAGCTATCTCTCCTAGAGGTGGATTGATTCTAAGTGACACCACTCATGATCTAATTGCAACAATCCTCTAATTGCAACATAACAATCCTAAATGGTTTTGAACACTTATGTGTTCTCCATACAATGTTATCCATTATCCATTTCATGACACCACACAACTAAGCTGTTAAATTCATAATTATTGGTTATCTGTGTGGCTTTTAATTCCAAGACTATGTCCACTTTACTAAAAATGACTTCCCTAAAATACGCAAAGCTTAAATAACTAACTTATACATGTTGATCAAGGTGTTTACGTGGGATGATAACCCATGTCTTTTATTAATTCATGCCACATCACGTGTAATAGTCATCACGGTTTATGTTTGCAATGTGGTCGATGTGAAACCAAAGTTGACTATGACTGAAATAATCCCTTAAACTACGCCTACTACCATATTGGATCTGCACGTGGAGTATCCTTTAATAGGAGTTTCATGCAACGTGGTGTTTGGTTTATAAATAGGGAGGAGGGTTGGTCGGTGGTAATACCGACCACTCCCTTTTATTAAGGGGGGTGGTCGATATTACTATCGACCACCCTCTCTATCATTTAATTCTCTTAAAAACTTACTTCACCGCACTTTATTTAATTTTCATTTTTATTATATTTTTAATATATATTTAATGACCTTTCATTAATATATATATATTAAACATTAAACTTTATTTAATTAATTCTTTAATAACCACTTTCTATAATTAAATATGTATGTAAATATATATTTTGGTTATTCATCAAATGACTTAATTTCCTAAATTGGTTACTTATATTTTTACATATTCAAGAATTACATACGCATTTACCATAACATGATCTAATACGTATAAATTTTTATTTTAATCTCAAATGATTACGTATATGTATAAACAAAATTCTTGATGAAATCAAATTTCACTATAATTGGATATTGATATATGTATATGATTGAATAAATTTCTCATATATATATATATATATATATATATATATATATACTATTATTCTTTTTACAAAAGTAAACTCATAAGTACGCTTTTCATACATTTATACATGTCTAAAAAGAATATAAAACCTAGGGTTGATATTCCTTTTCGAATCATCTACACATTTTATCTCTTTTAACAATAAAGCATAATATTTCACAATCACTCACATAACTTAGATTTATTTCAAACACTACTCACATCATGCAATTAATGCACATGTATAAACATTTAAATCAATCTACTTCTGATTCCAAATTCATCATTTCAATTTGAACAAACACTCAAATAAGGTCATTTAAATCATCCATATTTTCAAGATGCAAATTATAAATCCTAATGTGGTGTGTGAGAGATTCCATCTATCCTAACGAAATACAAGAGCTAAGGCAACTATACCTGAACCATGTTCTTGTCTTCATCATTGTTCACCTGTTCTTGCATTCACTTTGCACTCAATCCCTCATTAGCAATGACGATCCCAATTTACAATAAAAATTATTAGTGTTCATTCAGTTGTATATAAATCATATCAGTATATTTGATATCCTTTCTTATTTCATTAACAGTTCTATTTCATTTCAATTTCATTTGAAAAATAAACATTAGTTTCCTAATTAAATAATTATGGAAAAATAGGGTTTGTGACATCCTTCCCCTCTTAAAAGAGACATCATCTCGATGTCTTATTATTCTATCACTAAGCACATACTTTCTCAATATCATAAACATTAACCATTCATTATGATCTCAAATATAGCAATAATAGTATCATCTATACTATCCAAATTTACAACATGCAAATCAAAATCAGAGTATTCAAGTATTTCATGCATCAAGCAAATACTACTCTAAGAAAAAAAAAGATGAATATGATAGTCAACCATCGCATCATCCTCCCAAATAGCACTATCATCAGAATATCAGTCCACTGGATCCAATATTGAGTGAAATCTCTGCTAAGTAGTCTTAACGCTACTTCGATCAAGAATTTGGATGTGCTCCACTAGCACTATTCCTGGATCCTATATCCATAAGCAATTGGATTCATACTTCCGGCACATCGAAGGGTCCCACATATCTTGGTACCAACCTTGATGATTTTCTCTATAAAATAAAGCTCTTATGAGGCTTCTCCCTTAAAAGAATTTCTTCTTCAGTAACAATTATCTGAGAGTCTTGTTTCTATTATCATATCTTTTCTTGTCTATCGACTATCTCTTCCAATATATTCTTGATCAATTTCATTTGCTCATTCATTTCTTTTAAGCATATTAGATCCAATGATGATCCTATCTTTATTCTATCCCAACTGACAAATGTTTGTCATTTATGTCATAAGCATCATAAAAACATATGAAAAGATTTTGTTGTATGCCAACTCAGTCCAAAGGCAAATATTTCTTCCATTCCTATTTCTAATTCATGAGATACATCAAAATGAATTTTCCACAACCTGATTAACTCTTTCTATTTTTTTAAATTTTTTTTTATTTTTCCATTCAGTCATCTATGTCATGCCGATTTAATTTAGTTCCCAAAGATATATTCAATATTGTCCAATTCCAAAATGTCATCCAAACATTCCTATTTGATATTTCTATTTTTGAAACTCTATGCAATTGATAAGTTGAATGAGTAAATGTCTTCACAAGATTCAATGATTCATCTTTATATATATCCAATTACAAAATATCCAATCTCTGTCAATCCGTTGACACTATCCAACTATAATATCATGCTTGTTCTTACTCAAAAGAAATTCTTGAATAAATTACATATTGATTTTCAACCACCTATACTTAGGTTTGATATAAAAGTCCTATTATACGATCTTTCTCAACTTTCGATTGCTAAACATTGTGTTACATACCCAACTATCTTTTCCAAAGTTCTTAGGTTCATCACATCTTTATCAACAATCTCTAGATTAACTAGATATTTCCAAATGTTTTAAATAGAGTGCAATATTAACTTGTTCAAGTTTCCGCCTCTAAGTGTGTACATCCTTCATTGACATTCTTAATTACCCTCAAGTTCTTTTCTCAAATCTATCAAATCTATGATCCAAAATATCTACTTTCTAAAACCTCAATAATGTTTTTCTTCCACGTGATTTTGCATCTATTGCTATCTCAAGTTTGAATTTATAGTAAACATGGTAGATAAAATTTTCTCTATGAGAACCCATCATTTGACTTCCTTTTTATTTCCAACTATACCAACCAACTCAATCTGCATCATACCTTAAACTTCTATCAATCCATAAGATTTCCGAATTACTATGTATGCTCTTAATCGACAAACGACAAGGCAACCATGATGACAAAAAAATTCCTAACATCATAACATATGTTATTCAACTACTAACACAACCTTATACTCAATTATGTCAAATGTGTTTTTATGCCAAAGGCCATATATTCTTGAATGTTTAAGACTCCAAAACCTATTTTAGCAAAAGGCATCTTTCATGGTCACTTGATCTCGAAGGTAAAAACTAAGTAAGATCTCATATAATTGATGAGCTAATTTGAATTTGTCTATCTATTAAATATGTAAAATTTATTTTCTTTTGCAAGGTCTATTCTCTTATTCCACATATTAAATTTACTCAAACAAAAATTACACAACACATAGTATTATTGCCCTAACTGACATAATACCTATGTTTGGTACACTCTTTGTTCTTACTCTCTTGAACATACCATCAGGGGTTCACTATGATCATGATAAGGATGAAATGCAATATGCAACCAAAAGACAACTAGTCTAAAAACCAATGATCAAATAATTCATCAATAAACCCAATAAAGCATCAAACTGAATATATATCAAATGTACTGTGTATCTAGGACTAATCACATATGAAGGGGTGTTACAACACCTTGGGGTATTTTTTTCTAGAGTGTGAAACATAGTACCTACAATTTCATGTTTTTAAGATAAGGACACAAAACTAGAATACATAGTCCTATGGAGATTTCATCATATCATCCATAATTCCTATCCATAAAGTACCTACCCAGTACACTATAGACATAGAATAATATCTTTCGCAAGAGATAAGTTAGAATAATTATCAGTCAAACATCTCAAGCATCTAGGTTCTAATAACAACCATCATTTGTACATCAATTAAATCTCAACCACAACTTACTATATAAGCACCCAACTCTTACTCAATAACTATCTTCCGACGAATGTGTCCATTAAGTTTGTCATTCTAGGAGATACTCTTTCTCCATCTATCTGGACACCATGTTAATTTCACAAAAAGCAACTTTACTTATCGATTGTTCATAAATGATATCACCCAAATTTATATCTCTTCTCATGGAGTCAATGGGGTACATCCTTTCAATTTATCTGAACTAAATATATAGTTGACAAAATAGGGAGATTCTCATATAGATATTCTTCGTCTATCTCCTCAATAGGGTAGTCCAAGTATTCTTATCTCCCAAGGGAATGGTAGATGAGATTTTCATTACCCTACTCAGCTTGCTTAGCTATTTCTTCTTTCTTGGCTTAGGAGTTTATTCCCTTCTTCTTTCATCCTAGAAGTAAACAACTACCTTCCTTGACCTTATAATTCTCATCTTGATTATTTTGAATACATTTCATAGTAGGAGGGAAATTTTTCTTCCTTAATCAACCATCCTCCTTCTTCTAGGTTGTTGTCATCAATTGACCTTGAAAAGGCTCTATGCTCCTTTATTTGCAAATTTCATGCATTAAATATCCAATAGTGAATTTGTCAAGCACATGACTTCATTCATGAAGCGGACTCATAGGCCCTAGAGTTATAAACCGTGCTCTGATACCAAAATGTAAAGACATAAATCGAGCTAACTTCAATAATGAGCTGAAATACTCTTTATTCTTAAATAAAATCAAAAATCGGTTGATAAGTCTATTTCATTCTATTTTTCCATTCATAGCTTCAATTGAACATTCCAATTAAATTGTAATAAACACAAAATTTTCTATAATAGATAATGATTCTTCATTCAATAAATCGATATAAGTAGTTTTTCAATCATATAATACTTATGCATTTCAAGTTGTCATAAGTTCAATAACAAAATAATATAAGTAAAGGGTGAGATGCATCCATTGATCTGCAACCCAAGCTATCGCCAATGTCATCTTTAGAATGAAGATGAGAATAAGATTCAGGCGCTTTTTCCGCCCAACCTTGAAGCTTACGCTTCCCTGAAATTCTTGGTCAATCAAGAATACCCGACCCTGCACGAATTGCTTAGCAAAAGAATTCGAAAGGCAAGATGGAATCTGGTGCGTGCCTAGATGATACATGCATTTTCAATTTTCTACTTCTATTAAGAAACAAGCATTCATTATCAATCTAGGATATGGTAGAGAGGATAAAATAAAATAATTCCATTATTTCAATGGTTAATTCAATTTGATTACTCGGGTGAGTATAATGCCATGGACAAAGAAAATAGATAGTTGGAAAAACAACTACACTCTCTATAATCCACATTCGACACCCATCCTGGAAGGTAACTTTCCACAAACACAAGTCTATCTAGCTTTGTTCACATAAATTCATACAGAAGACAATCTTTCGCCTTTTAATTCTAGCTTCCTATTTCTTATAAGATAAAAATACTATGCTAAGAAGATAATCTTTCGTTTGAATAGAAATTGATAAAATAAATCTTTTATTACAACCAATCCTATCTGACAGGAAACAATCTTTTATGGATAATCAAATATACATCTAAAAGAAGACAATCTTTCCCTTCTATCTTCCAAGCAATTTAAAGACAAGATTAAAAATATTAAGAAGGTGTAACACATGTATGTACCTTACATATAAATTGAATAAAATGAGTACACATTCTTTTATTCAATTATTAAAACGTTTAAATAGCATAATCATTAACATGCATTCCATTCTTATGGTTTAGAATTCTAAGTTTATCTCCTCTAAACTCTCTCTAAATCTTTCCAAGTGTCGTGGTTCATTTACCTCTTTTCTCAAAACATCATATTTAGTTTAAATACTAATATGTGACTTTTCATGATTTAAAACTTA
The DNA here is from genome assembly GCF_030272615.1 of Cryptomeria japonica. Lineage (NCBI taxonomy): Eukaryota > Viridiplantae > Streptophyta > Pinopsida > Cupressales > Cupressaceae > Cryptomeria > Cryptomeria japonica. The sequence continues at coordinate 423,200,955 of NC_081414.1, forward strand.
ACACATCGACTTCACTAGTTTACTATAATGACAATCTAATATGATACAAGTTCGTAAAACACCTATCTATAAGGCTTTTCAAATGAGACACTCGATAACCATCATTATTTTGCTTGCAAAATTTGAAAGTCTAAGTCTTTCCTTGTGATATCAAAATAACTTCATTATTTATAAGTCGTTATCTTATTATTTCATCTTCTTCGTGGTTCAATCTCAAAGTTTCTCTCTCTATCCTCTTACTTAATTTCTAGAGGATTGGATAATCTCATTTATGAGAGTTTTACTATGTTTATCAACAACCTTTGAGAAATTATTTCACTATTGTATCTCTATTTACATGAACGTAATTTTTGAACAATTAACAATGATTCCTCTTTCGACTCTAACTCTTCCATTAGTATATTGCATAGGTCTAAAACTAGATCATCCTTTAGAGAATATGTAAAGCAATCTATAATGCAATTCTTACTACTTTTTAACATCTTCCATGAATGTTCTTAGTTATTTTATCATATATACCTGATAATACATTTCTCTATAAGACTATTCAAAAGCGAGTTCAAACAATTTTGTTCTAATCATGGCTTGACTCAAGCAAACTTTATTCTAATAAATAATTATATATAACTTCATTAATCACTCACTATCCTTACATAATGATCAAAGAATTAAGGTAGATCCTACCACCTTATGCTCTTGTTACTGGCTTGAGGTGATGGACTTGCTTCCCTCTTCACATTTGCCCACTTTCTTTCAAGATGGTTGACAAACTCTTTGTCGCTCTCCATCTGTCGATTCTTCTACTAACTCCATCCTTCCTATCACTCTTTTCTATCTCTTTTATCTCTAACTTTACTCTAAAATTTGACTCTAAATCTGAGATGATTACAACTTGATCGTAAAACACATCTAAATCTCACTACTTTTCTCTTCTTCATTCCATTCTCTAATCCTGAGTTGCATCTCCTTCTTTTTCCTCTTCCATCTCCCTCCCCTCTCTTCCAACTCAATGGTCTATATATAGTGTTGTTGTCTACCTTCCTTTCCTACTTTCGAGCTTTCTCTTCTAGAGGTGGATTGATTCTAAGTGAAACCACTCATGATCTAATTGCAACATAACAATCGTAAATGGTTTTGAACACTTATGTGTTCTCCATGCAATGTTATCCATTATCCATTTCATGACACCACACAGCTAAGCTGGTAAATTCATAATTATTGGTTATCCGTGTGGCTTTTAATTCCAAGACTATGTCCACTTTACTAAAAATGACTTCCCTAAAATATGCAAAGTGTAAATAACTAACTTATACATGTCGATCAAGGTGTTTACATGGGATGATAACCCATGTCTTTTATTAATTCATGCCACCTCACATGTAATAGTCATCACGGTTTATGTTTGCAACGTGGTCGATGTGAAACCAAAGTTTACTATGACTGAAATAATCCCTTAAACTACGCCTACTACCATATTGGATCTGCATGTGGAGTATCCTTTAATACGGTTTCATGCAACATGGTGTTTGGTTTATAAATAGGGAGGAGGGTTGTTCAGTGGTAATACCGACCACTCCCTTTTATTAAGGGGGGTGGTCGATATAGTAATATCAACCACCCTCTGTATCATTTAATTCTCTTAAAAAACTTACTTCACCGCACTTTATTTAATTTTCATTTTTATTATATTTTTAATATATATTTAATGACCTTTCATTAATATATATATATATATATATTAAACATTAAACTTTGTTTAATTAATTCTTTAATAACCACTTTCTATAATTAAATATGTATGTAAATATATATTTTGGTTATTCATCAAATGACTTAATTTCCTAAATTGGTTACTTATATTTTTACATATTCGATAATTACATACACATTTACCATAACATGATCTAATACGTATAAATTTTTATTTTAATCTCAAATGATTATGTATATGTATAAACAAAATTCTTGATGAAATCAAATTTCACTATAATTGGATATTGATATATGTATATGATTGAATAAATTTCTCATATATATATATATATATATATACATTATACTATTATTCTATTTACAAAAGTAAACTCATAAGTACGCTTTTCATAATTTATACATGTCTAAAAAGAACATAAAACCTAGGGTCGATATTCCTTTTCGAATCATCTACACATTTGATCTCTTTTAACAATAAAGCATAATATTTCACAATCACTCACATAACTTAGATTTAATTCAAACACTACTCACATCATGCAATTAATGCACATGTATAAACATTTAAATCAATCTACTTCTCATTCCAAATTCATCTTTTCAATTTGAACAAACACTCAAATAAGGTCATTTAAATCATCCATATTTTCACGATGCAAATTATAAATCCTAATGTGGTGTGTGAGAGATTCCATCTATCCTAACGAAATACAAGAGCTAAGGAAACTCTACCTGAACCATGTTCTCGTCTTCATCATTGTTCACCTGTTCCTGCATTCACTTTGCAAACAATCCCTCATTAGCAATGACAATCCCAATTTACAATAAAAATTATTAGTGTTCATTCAATTGTATATAAATCACATCAGTATATTCGATATCCTTTCTTATTTCATTAACAGTTCTATTTCATTTCAATTTCATTTGAAAAATAAACATTATTTTCCTAATTAAATAATTATGGAAAAATAGGGTTCGTTACACTATCAATCAGCATGTGAGTTCACTTTAGTTACACCTCTTATTCAATCCTCTCCAAAAATCTCTAAATTCAGTATGAATTCTCTATTTTCAACAATCACGAACTTTGAATCTTTGTGTCATATTTATGCAGGTTAGAAACACAATATCTGAGAGTTAGCATCAATACTCAAAGAGGAGAAGAGAAATGTAAGCGACATGCGATCATGGAATACAGAGTTTTGAATTAATATTTTATATCCTAATTGTTTTGGATTAAGGAAAAGACAAGTTTTGAAGGGGCCCTGAAACCCTTTTCAAAGAAGATTCTAAAAGGATTAGAATCAAAACATCAAAACAAAATCCAAAACAAGACATGCTGCATAAGTTAGAACAATACAAATGGCAGCCAAAGACCCAGTAAAAAAATAGATGAGCTACAAAAAACCAGCAATGAACCACAAAACAACAAGAAAAAGAGCCAACATAAGAAAAAATAGACGACAAAACCTACATAAGGTTCTTAAGGGTCTCAACTACCTCAACCTCTAGGAGACTCATATTATCAGTAATTGACCTCAGCTCCTTTTAGTCCACACTTTGAGTGGCAACTTTCTTTTTCAAAATTACCCTTGTCCGTTTACAGGGGCCAAAGTCCTTTTGATTCTTATCTTTATCCTCATCCAAGTTGATCAACATTTTGTCCTGTTGAGCACTGTTAAGGTTATTCACCATGATATTCATAGCATCTATCATCTGTTTGACAATTTTATGGCTATTGGACATAATGGTAATGAGGGTGGCTTGAATTTCTTGTAATTCTCCTCAACATGGATGAATCTTTCTTCAAAACCCTTCTTCATTTGATCAATACCAGCAACAACTCTATTGATACAGTCCACAACCAATTTTTTCCCATCCTCAATCCACTGATCATTGCCTCTCTATTTATCTTGGCTAATAGTGATAGGCATAGCATCCAACTTACTTCTCAAGGTCCTCTAGTTGAGTTTAACCTCTTTGATTTCATGAAACAGCCATTTGAAAAGACTAAAAGTATCAATGGCATGGTCTCTAGCCATACCCAAAATGTCCACATAATCGTCCCTTTTATCATTGAGATCAACACTTTTGGCATGAAGGTCCTTCTCAACTACAACCCCAGTAGTATTATAAGTCTCTCGATGAGGAGGCAAAGGGGGTATCTCGTAATTTTGACTCCTAGGCTTTAGGATGACTCTCTTATTGGCCACAATATCCTCAGATTCCCCCTATGGCCACCAAAAAAAGAATCTTCATTATCAATAGAGGTAGAAGAGGAAGAGACAACAACTCACTTCAAACCCTTCTTTCCCTTTCCTAGAATAGGTTTGGTTTTGGGGGTATTCTTAGTTTTAGCTTTTTTATTGGGGGAGAAGGTTTCATCCTCTCAATCCGACATGGATTCATCATCCTCTGATTCCCTTGTACTAGTATTTTCATCTAAAGAAGTGAGGATACAGGAAGAAGGGGCACGAAGGGCATGAAAGTGCCTATCAATTAACACAAGCAACCCTTCATCAAGGATAGGGTGCTTGGCCAGGTTCTTCCTATGAGCTTTGAAGCTAGCTCGAAGTGAAGACAACAAGAATAAAGGAAATTAGACCTTAACATTATGGCATAAATGATTTAACATAACAAAATGGTGGCCATAAACCCTGGTAAAACATCCATCAAGTGTAAAATAATCCATTATTACCTTAAGGAGTTGGGCCCAGATTTCCATAGAGAACACCAATATCATAGTAGCTGACAGTCTTCTTCATCAGCTTCCCCCTTTCCTTCTCAAATTTCAGAAAATTCTGCACCGCAGTCTCTATATAATTCTTATCTTTGTAATATTTCATGTTGTCAGAGGAGAGACCTGTAATTTCAGCTATCAAGCTCTCATCCACTACAACCTTGCGCCCATGCAGAATAATGGTGTCATCCTTCCAATTCTTATCAAAATAAGTCATAACATCCTTGTTAACCCCCTACATTTTCTCAATGAAGGGGGTAACACCCCCTTTCACAAGAAGCTTCCAAATTTTCTAGTTCTTCTTCAACTGCTCACAAATCGACAGCTCAACCCGTTTTTTGGCTCCCCCCATGATGCTCAAAGAAATCACAATAGTAGCTCTGTGAAGAAAGGTCTGGGCATAAGCAATATCAACCCACAAAGCATGTGAAATAATAGCTTCATAATTACATCATTCGCAGCCAACACATGCCAAAAGGAGAAAAAAGGTGATCTTTGTAGAATCACTTCTTGTAATAAAAGCGGTATTACTCATTGTCTTTACTGCCTCGAAGTCTATCATGAAAAATAAACATGTAGAGCTCAGTATCCACCCTATCTTCATTGGTCCACATCACTTGACTAGCACTATTGACCCCTTTATTAGCAAGGTAGTCAGCCACAACATTGGACTCCCTATAAATATGAGAGATAATACACATGTCAAAAGAATTGATGATTTCCCTAGCTTTATTTATCCACACTTAGACATTCCAAGATGGTTTAGGGACACCTTTGATTAAAATCACCCTCAATCTAGACATGTTTAAAATTATATTTCCTAGCAAGATTAAGACTTTGGAAGGCCCCAATGGCTTCAACAAGGTGGTTAGTTTGGGTTCCCAAGGGGAGCACATTTTATATCCTTATTGTTATCTCACATACTTTCATTGATTTATTTAAAATTCTTTAGCTATAATAGGGATTTATGTTTTCCTTATTATTTCTAGTTAATTATGATGAATTTTTCTAATAAACATTTGATGAACCTGATGTGAATCTACAATTGACTATCTTCTGTGTTTGTTCTTTTTATGTTTTTACATATTTGTACGGATTTTTACCGATTTGTATGATTTTTCGTAAGTTGCGGGTTCTATATGGATTTTCACATACGTTATTAATTATTTTGCATTCATCTAGACCCTGCATCGCATTTAACCTAACATAAATTCACATATTCCTTGACAAAAATTTGCATATGGGGTAAGTGCACAAAGATGGTGGTAAAAAAGGGGGGTATAAGTGGACACTTTTTTTTTTTTTTTTTTCTGAAATTAGGTGAACCTAAACTTGGAGACAAATTTTGAAAGTCATCCACTCAAGATATGAAGATAATCAAAGAAAAAATATTGCAATTCTCTGAATCTAGTTTCCAAACTACTAAATTTTTTTAAAATTGGATAAAATTAAGGGGGTCAAATCCTTTGCACACAAAAAACAGACCCTGATTTTTTCTGAAAAACATAACATAGTGTCTGACGTGCGCATCAAAAAAGTCATAGTTAGATTTAGTATTTTGACAAATCCTTTGGCATAAATATAGTTAAGAGTGAGCACTAGAAGAATTGTATTTTTTTGTGAATTTTTGTTGATTATTTTTTTTAATGATTTTTCCAATCAAGCACATCCTGAAAATTAGGTACCTGTTCGTGCATGAAGCATAAGTTGCACTAAACAAATCAAAAATACAAATTTTTTTTAAAATTGTAAATAATCAAGTGCACTACAATAATATATAATTTTTTAAAAATTTGGATAAGTATGTCAAAAGTTAATAAAAAAATGGTGCACCTATGTTTGTGAGAACTATGGAGACACTGGTAAAAGAAATTCAATAATAATATGTTATTGTTGTTCAAATTTTAAAAAAATTATATGGTTAGAAAGCTCAGAAGATGGATGAAAATATGGTGGCAATTATAGAAATACCCACTTGATGAAGTGTAAACCTGATGATGACAAAGTCGATAAACCAAGTTGATAAAATAAAACACGTCAAAATTGAGAGAAATGGAGGGAAATCAAACTTCCAAACTGTAGCTTTGTCATCCAGGCCTATTTCCAAGCCTAAACAATCAAAAGCGCGTACAGGGTACTTATGGTATCAAAAGAGCATATGGGGTACTTATGGTGTAAGAAGCACGTACGCGCTCTTTTTACTATAAACAACGTGTACGCGCTCTTTTTACTATAAATAGTGCGTACGCGTTAAGTTTGTTTAAATTTTGGGTGTGTGTATAATATGATATTGTATATATAATATGTGTATATACATATAATAGATAATATTTATATATATATGTATATACTAATATATAATATACTAAGTATATATATACACATATAAGTGTATTGTCTCCCCCTCTCAAGCACATACAAGGTCTCTCTCTCTCTCTCTCTCTCTCTCTCTCTCTCTCTCTCTCTCTCTCTCTCTCTCTCTCTCTCTCTCTCTCTCTCCTCCCTTCCTCCATACCCCATCCCTCTCTCCTCCCTCCCTCTCTCTCCTTCTCCCTTCCTCCATACCCCATCCCTCTCTCTCTCCCCTTCTCCCTTCCTCCATACACCATCCCTCTCTCTCCATTTCTCCCCTTCTCCCTTCCTCCATCCCTCTCTCTCTCCATCTCTCCCCTTCTCCCTTCCTCCATACCCCATCCCTCTCTCTCTCCCTCCCTCTCTCTCCCTTCTCCCTTCCTCCATACCCCATCCCTCCATCTCTCCCCTTCTCCCTTCCTCCATACACCATCCCTATCTCTCTCTCCCTCTCTCCCCTCTCCCTTCCTCCATACCCCATACCTCTTTCTCTTATTCTCTCCCTCCCTCCCTCCATACCCCACTGCAACCATGTCTGCACTTCTATAGAATAAGTGAATTTATTTCTTGTCTGCAACTTCCTCTTTGATTTTTATCATGTATGCTCTCCTAAGAAAATTGACTGATGGATTTGTGTGTGTATATTGAATAGGAGGAATATGGTTTGAAATTGAACCATGGGTGCATTACCGTGACAAACAAGGAAACCTGCAGCAATATTCTTCTTGAATGTGTTTTTAATGAGCAGAGCAGATGTGGAAAATACTGTCAACAAAGCAAAATGATGAGTCAGAGTACCTGCAGTATGTTTTTCATAAGGAAACAACCGGTAGGAAGAGAAAGAGGGAGAGTAACACAGATGATGTCCTAGAGAATGATAATGGTGGGTACGCGAGAGTTCCCATGTTGTTACACAATGCCTGTCACCTAAATAAATTAAAGTTTGTTTAATGTGTGGCAATGGTAGTATATGATGATCATCACTTGTCAAAAGGCTTGAACTGGTACATACCCATGAAAGAAATCAAGTGTGTAATTCCTATAGTCACAATCGAGATCAGTCCTATAGCCTTGTAGATTTAATAGCATCATATGTTTTAGAACTTAGGCAGTACTCTTAGGGTTAGGTCAAGCTCTTACACTTTCTTTTTAGCGAAGCCTCATTGTTTGTTCACTTGGAGTCTCTCTTATGTTGACAATGGTCTAACTTAACTATATCAAAACTAAACTAGTGATATGTTCTATTGTATGATGTTCTATTCATAACTTTAAACAATATATCATTTTATTAGCCCACCATATGACCCTTTAGGTGTCATTAGAGTTCATATTGTTTCCTAAGAGGTCATATGGTGTCATGCGACCCCTCAGGACACCATATGAACCCTTAAGACACCATACGACCCATAACAACACCATATGGTGTCCTAAGGGGTCATAGGATTCCATATGACCCCTTAGGACACCATATGACCCCTTAAGACACCATACGACCCATAACAACACCATATGGTGTCCTAAGGGGTCATAGGATTCCATATGACCCCTCGAGACACCATACGACCCATAACAACACCATATGTGTTCTAAAGGGTCATATGGTGTTCTATGACCCCTTAGGACACTATTTGGTGTTTTTATAGGTCCTATGGTGTGCTAAGGGATAATATAGTGTCATATGACCCCTTAGGACACCCTATGACCCCTTAGATGTTATTAGGGGTCATATTGTGTTATGGTCTCTCACTCTTCCTCTCCCTCCCCCCTCCTCTCTCTCTCTCTCTCTATCTCTATCTCTCTCTCTCCCCTCTCTTTCTCTCCCTCTCTCCCTCTCCCTCCTCTCCCTCCTTCTCTCTCCCTTCCCCTACTCTCCCCTCTCTCTCTTTCTCTCTCCCTCTCCCTTCCTCCATACCCCTTCTTCTCTCCCTCCCTCCTCCGCCCCCCCCCCTCTCTCTCTCTCTCTCCTTCCCTCCTCTCTCCCTCCCCCTACCCCTACTCTAGATTGGATTCTAAAGGATATTCTCATAATAAAGGAATTGATTATGGTGAAAATTTTGCACGAGTAGCTAGAATTGAAGCTGTTAGACTATTTCTTGCCTATGCAACCTATAAGAACTACAAGGTCTATCAAATGAATATTAAGTGTGAATTTCTAAATGGAGAACTTGAAGAGGAAGTCTTTATTGAGAAACTTGATGGATTTTCATTGATAGATGATAAAAACATGGTTTACAAATTGAGGAAAGCCCTATATGGATTAAAACAGGCTCCTAGAGATTGGCATGCAAGGTTGGACACGTATCTTTTGAAGCTTAATTTAAAAAAAGGTAATGTTGATAGTAACATATATTATAAGATCACTAATGATGATATTCTGATTATTGAAGTATTTGTTGATGATATCATTTTTGGAGGTGAAGACAAATTATGCATGGAATTCTTTGACAATATGAAGAATGAATTTGAAATGTCTATGAATGCTGAAATAAGATTTTTTCTAGGTTTACAGATTAATCAAACTGACAAAGGCATCTTTATCTGTCAAACTAAATATCTAAGGGAATTATTGAAGAAATTTGGTATGGAAAACTCAAAACTGGTTAGTAATCCTACGGTAACAAATGAAAAGTTCTCAATTAAAGATGTATCCCCACCAATAAATCATACAAGATACAAATCCAAGATTGGTGGTTTTCTATATCTAACTCAAACTAGACCGGATATAATCAATGTAGTTAGTATTGTATCGAGATATCAAATTAATCCAAGAGAAAATCATGAAAGTGCAGTAAAAAGGATATTCTGGTATTTACAAGGAACAACTGAATTGGTTTATCGTACCCTAAAGATGATGACTTCACCTTATGTGCATATACAGATGCAAAATTGGGCAGGAGATGTTGATGACCAGAAGAGAACTTCTGGTGGAGCATTCTTTCTTGGGAAGGAGTTAGTTTCATGGATCAGCAAGAAGCAGTCATGCATTTCATTATCTACTGCTGAAGTTGAATATGTTACAGCAGCAACCAATTGCACTCAAGTTTTATGGATGAAGCAGATGCTAAAGGATATAAAAGTAAGTTGTGATGATCCTGTTATTATTCATTGTGATAATTCTTCAGCTATTGACATATCAAAGAATCTTGTATTTCACTCCAAAACTAAGCACATATCAATCAAGTATAACTTTTTAAAGGAAAAGTTAGAAACAAATGAAGTCAGATTGGTTTATGTGAACACTAAAGAACAAATAGCAGACATCTTCACTAAACCTTTGTCCCGGGAATCATTTAAGAAATTGAGAGATAGATTAGGGGTTTCTACCCTTCCGGTAGAGACTGAATTGATGTAGATGTGCATCAGTCTGGTATGCATTATCAGAGCTATCTTCTCCTCTGGATGATGAATTTATGCTACTACTCAGGGGGAGTAGTCATCCTTGTGATTTGGAGATTTTATATTCTATTTGATGTCTATGCCATATCTTTGGCATTGATGTCAAAGGGGAATAGATTTATGAGAAAAATAGGGAGACATTGATTATACTCCTTAGGGGGAGCTTTGGTGGTATTGTGTGGTGGTATTTGGTTTCCTAATTCAGAACTGGTTTAGAGCTTTATTGCTATATTCTCTAGAAGTGATTGTTGGCATTTCTTGGCACTTGGATGTTTTTTTTTTCACATCTAGTGTTGCCATCAATGTCAAAGAGGAAGATTGTTGGCAAAATGAAGGAATTGATTATGTGTTGCATTGATGTCAACACTAGCTGTTATGACTATTTATCAGCTTCCGGTAGAAGGATTGGATTGCGAAGGTTATCAGTTGATTGTTACCAGTGTGATCTGGATGATGGAATAAGTTTGTATGGATGGTTCATATGCTTCTGAAGTGTGTTTCAGTCATTTGGTATTGACCTGATGATCAGATGCTATCTTATATTCTAGTATGCCTGCTTTCTTGATGCAGTAAGGGTTTCACCGACAGAGCCTTATTGAAGATTCTTTCTATTACACATAAGTGGTGTTGGTGTGGCTTCTAGAAGGGATTCAGGATTCTGATGGTGATTGTGTTCGTGCCTCAACTAACTAGAATCATTGTAGCATGTGTGGATCTATTTAGGTCTGGTACTATCTAGGTTTTAGACTGGTTTCATAAAACATGTTGTTGGATCTTTTTGATACATCTCTGAGATATTTTATTGGTTGGGTGACATTTATTTGGCCCCAGGCCGACATGCCTTATGATTTTAATTTGGCATTATATAATGGATTTATTGTATTAGCATTTGAGTGGCTGACCTAATTGTTTAGGTCCCATTTTTGTATAAATGTGTAAGATCCCATTGTAGATCATATGTATGGAGTGAATAATGTAATAATTATATGAGAAGAGGGTTTGGTCGATCATAGGTGATCGAGTTGGGTTTATGCAAGATGTTTTAGACCTCTGGTATTGAGCTTAACCGAAACTGTAATCTGGCATGATTGATGCTAACTCTGGTAGTTCATCTTTCCGGATTGTTGTCCGAATTATTTTTAGGTGGCTAACCTCTTTTGTAGTCAGTGAGACTCCATTGTGATGATCAATGTGCTTTAGGTAGTGTGCCTTCCTGCATGTGTAAGCCCCTATTGTAATCATATACTTACTGCAAAAGTATTATCTGACTGTGGGTAGGGTTTCCCACTGTGGTTTTTCCCTTTACCAGTTTTTCCACATAAAAATCATGGTGTTATGTGGTATGGTTGTATGTTATTGATTCATTGGTTTATTGTTATGCTTTAATGCTCAATTTTCTATATCGATATATGTTTTCTGCTATTCTAGTAAAAGGTTCTTAGTGCTTGAATTCCTGACAATTTGTCGATAGCTGATTCACCCTCCCTCTCTCAGTTGTCCATCGATTATCATAATATTAACAACTACACATCAATAAGTGATAATGTATACTCAAATTTACCAATTACACTCCAAAGCATAATACCACAATAACACATCACAATCACAATAAATCAACCATCCATGTAAGCCACATAAAATTCAACCTTGGTCAACGAGGTCAAAAAGGGTATGAACAGGGTAGGGTTACTACACGGATTGAATGCTGGAAGTTTTTGAGGGCCTAATTTGGCTAGTTTTCATTTTTGGTTAGGTTCAGGCTTGGTTTGTTGTGGACTAGAGATGTTACAGGTAATGGGAGCCTGGGATCACCCTTCCTGTTGGCTGAGGGTGCTTGTTAAACCCTTGATATATGTTCTCTGAGGTCTATTGTTTTGTGCCAAGTAGTTTACTCTATTTCTCGTTGATAGCTCTTTTGTTGTATAGGGTTTTGGAGCCCCTTCAAAACCTGCTTTATCCTAATAAAAAACAATGTAATAATATTATGTTATTTTATGTTATAAGAATATGAAAATCCAAAGTGAACATCTCCTTTATAATGTTAGGTATATTTTCCTCCTTTAAACTGCTGTTGAAATTTTCTTTCAAAAACACCTTTTTATGGGATAAATCTTTGTTTCTATTACTTTTTTTAAAATATATTCATTTTTTAATAAAAAAACTAGGTTATTGGCCCCATGTTAGCCTTATCTACCTTTTTCTCTTTTTATTTTGGTTTTAATTTCTTTAATACTCCTCCTTTTTTGTTCTAATATATCACTTAAAAATCCAAAATTCTATCTTATGAAGAATTTTCCCCTCTCCAATATAGAAGAATATTGATCATCAAATATAGATCTCTCCAACCCTTATAGACTTTATCATTGTCTATTGGAGAGTTCAAACTATTTTTAGTAGAATATCATACTGATAAAATTATTTTCCAACAATATATATAAATATGCGTATATTTATATGATAAGTATATGCCACCCAAATTGACTTAGCGACATATATAGACTAGATAAATCATGTAACTTGATAAAGGGTTATACTAGCTTGAAGTTATCAATACATATACTCATCCGTACTATAGGTTAAAATATAGAATAATGGTGGTGGACCCAACATGATTTGTTATCAAGCTCATTAACATTTAAAAAGGTAGATGATTATAAAAGAAAAAGATGATGTGAGATATTTATTGCATTGAATAAAACCTTATTATAAACTAAGATACTTCATGCATGTCTGTTTCATCCAATACACAACATTTTTTATCTTCTTTGATGATCAATGTCGACCATTGATCCTTCACAAATTTGTGGTCTCCAAATAAATACTTCTCTTTTCATTAGTGCACCTAACTATATCATCTTTTTTGTAGCATCTTATTTTAGATATATTTTTATGGTATTAATCTTTTTTCATTCATTTATTGATTGAAATATATTTCTCTTGGAAGACACGTATTTGGCACATCCCCCATTCTTTTTGTAAACCATCCTATCTACTTCTATAATATGTTTCTTTTTTGTCTTCATTATTCAAATAATCTATGTACCATTCTTTTATTCAACTCAATGGATTTAAAATACTAGGAAATTATTTATGTATGTATCTTATCATCTTACACACAAGCTAAAAAATTCACACATTTACATATTGTCATTCTCTCCACACATTAATATGCAAATTCATGATCCTTTTCATTATCTCCATAACTTATCATCTATTCCACCATTGGAGTCAATTATAGTATTATTGTTGTAGTGCATATTGTGGTTGGGGGACATATACTTTTTTAGTGGTGTATTGGTTCTAAGGTCCATGCATCTAAAACATTGCTACAATGTAGCATGAAGAAAATGTTTTTCTTAAGCTTCTTGTAGATTTTGAACAACCTTACACTGGTATTTTGGGTTATGTTCACACAAACATCTCACCAATAATTCAATTTGGTAACATATAATTCTTGTAATAGTATGTTTGGAGAAGTGTAACGGTGCTCATGTTAAATTTCACATTCTAAAATGTGCAATATTTTTTTAGTAGCACTAGCAACCTAAACCCTCAAGATTAAATAGTTATCCATTTCACCTTTTAGATCATTTCACACTATCAACCATTCCATGCATGTAGGGCCATGTGAACTATATTTTCCTTCAACCATTTTATTGCCCCATATGCTTGTGACACATTAAGTCCTCGAATAACTATTCATATTAATTAATTGATTCTTTTTTATTATTGTCTATATTATTTTAATGCCAATATTTTCATATGTTCAAGCTCTAAATATTCAAACTCATATAAGAATTCTAGTTTTACTTCATCAAGATCAACCAGAATAATATTTGGTTCATACTTACCATGTTGATCTCACTCAAACCCTTCAAGCATAATATCAAATATTTGAATCTTCTATACATTGTAAGACTCTTGTGTGTTGACTCGTAACATTTGATGGTACAACTCTCTTAGTAGTCTAGACTAGGAAAATGAATTTTTAAGGACACTCATCTATTTCAAGAGAAGGTTATGAAAAAATATTTTTATTGAGGCTTGATATCAAAATGGTCATCAACAATTAGTATTTCTATAATATTTATGATTCATACTAATTTAGGCCCTAATGATACACTATGTTTATTTTTACATGTTATTTTTATTATGAGATTTCTTTTTATGGTCCTTTGATTGTTTCATTTTATAAAGATTCCATAACAACATGTGTGGCTCATTGATTATAAGTAATATTACATGGAGTGATTATCTATGATTGTATTATTCACATAAATAGATACATAAATAAATTATTTGTTGATAATGGTGTATGCATATACACATACATCAATAGAAACTATATAAGTATATAGAAGAACATCTAGAAACTATATAATATGATAAAAAATAACTAAACAATTAATTAAATAGTCGTAACATTGTCAAAGTTCACAGCATAAATCACATGAAAGCTCAACACCATATATTTATGCATTCAATAACAAATACTATCAACATAACAAAATTTAGAACATTAAATTCTTTAGGGGAATTATCTATTAAATTATATTGTAATTTGATCTTTAATGACAAGATTGTCTCCCGTGTAGCTCAACATTAAAAAATAAGAATTTAGATAAAAACAAAAACACACTAAAATACTACTTTATTTTTTTTGTGGGTCCACAATACATGTAAATCACCTAGTTACCTTCAAATTAATTATTGAACTTTCTTTTCCTAGTCTGTTGACTAATTATATATTTTTTATTAGCTAAGAATGCCATTATATAAGATTAAACTAGCTAAGCAACATAGATATGATAAGTTAAGGACATTAGGATAAAATGGCTAAAACCCCATATCCACTTTGAAGGTGGGAATGGCGAAAAGATTCACTTTTCGAGGGATACTTGTTGTAAATGCTTCACTCATATCCAACTGTGATGGATCTTTATTGGCTTCAAGTTTCCAGTCAAAGCAGTGCATTAGTTGAGCCAAAACAAACTCAACGTCCCGAGTGGCAAGGTAAGCCCCAGGACAGCCTCTCCTTCCAGCACCAAATGGTAGCATGTTGAAGTCTCGACCAGTATCATTCTGATTTTTAATCATAAACCTTTCAGGATTAAATGTCAATGGATCTTCCCATATCATTGGATCTCTTCCTATTGCCCATACATTGACAACAAGCCTTGTTTTGTTAGGTATATGGTAGCCAGCAACAGTGCAAGCTTTTGTAGATTCATGGGGCAACATTATAGGTCCTGCTGGATACAATCGAAATGTCTCCTTTACAACACATTGTAGGTATTCCATATTTGCCAAATCACACTCCTTTACCATGCGATGCTTGCCTACTATGGACTCAATCTCTTCTTGCAACTTCTTGGCCATTCGAGGATTTCTTAACATTTCACTCATTGCCCATTCTAATGTAACAATCGTTGTCTCGGTTCCGCCAAGGAACATGTCCTACAAGAAATGAGTAGTTAAGTGCAAGAAGATAAACATAAATGGAATCGAAATTGAAGCATAGAGAGAGAGAGACATACAAAAATAATTGCCTTGATGTGCTCTCGGGTGACCTTAATGCCATTCTCACCATCGGGCTCTTCCTTTTCAATATCCAGGAGAACGTCAACCAAGTCCTTGACATGCTCATTTTCCCCTGCATCCACCTTTGCATTGCGCTCCACATGCTGGTCTATTATCCTCCCCACCACTCGGTCAAAGAAGTCGTGAGCCCTTGTCATTCGACGCTTCATGCCTCTCAGCTGGTCAAGCCACTCTCCATAAGGAAAGAAGTCGCCAATATTAAAAGCACCGACCATATTGATGACCTCGTTGATCATCATCCTAAGCTCATCGCTGCTCCCAAGTAAATCAGAATAGCTGCCGGTGTTGGTGCCCGCCAGAGTTCCCCACATGATAGAGGAGATGATGGAGGAAATGGCGGCTGTGACGTTGACAGGGAGTTTGCCATGCAGACTCCTGTCCCAAATGGAACGCACGCCCACAGCTGCCTCTTCCTCTCGCAGGCAGGCGAATGAGTCGACTCTCTTGACACTCAACAATTGCATGACGCTGATTTTGCGCATGTGCCGCCAGTACGGTCCATACGGAGCCAAGCCTGGATCAATCTCTCCGTATGCTACATATCTTGCAGCCGCCGTCGCCGGCCTGTTTCCGAATACCAAGTCGTGTGTTGTCAATATATCCTTTGCCATTTGCGCAGAGGAAACAACGAGGGTGGGAACAGAGCCGAGTCTCATAAACATCAACTCCCCATATTTTTTTGAGAGCTTTTCCAGAGAACGGTGGGGCAGATCTCCCAGCTGATGGAGATTTCCTATGGCAGGCCATGCAAATGGCCCAGGTGGTAATGCCAATCTCTTTGCATTTTTCTTTCCTCTCTTTAGTACCCACCACAAGAAAATTACTATTAACACTGAGAATCCAATTGTCATGAGAGGTGCTGCTTTAAATGAAAAGAAGGCCATTTCTGCAATTGAAAGACCTGAGGAATTCAATTCGCTTGCCTCTCTTTTTGTCTGGGCTTCAATTTATAGTTCACTTGCACCCATCGTTTCTTCTTTGGTACGATAAACGACACAACGGAATCAGAATTGAAAAATTCAGACCCACCGTTATTCTAGA
Organism: Cryptomeria japonica; assembly: GCF_030272615.1. Classification (NCBI taxonomy): domain Eukaryota; kingdom Viridiplantae; phylum Streptophyta; class Pinopsida; order Cupressales; family Cupressaceae; genus Cryptomeria; species Cryptomeria japonica. The sequence goes on from NC_081414.1 coordinate 423,217,798, forward strand.
ATCCTTCTTTTTCTCCAATGTTTTTGGATTATGACAGAAGGGCATCTAAGTTGAAAACGCACCCACATTTAACAGTTATTGTTCAACTGCTCTCACTCTCACTTCAAATTCGTATTTAATCTACGACGACCCTTTCTCTTCAAATTTTTACCACCTCTCATTTGCTATTTAAAAGGACAAAATAGCATCAAGTTTCGAAAAACGCACATATCAATTTCTCTACTGCTTGGTGCTATTGGCTAAAATACACGTAGCACATAATGACTGAACCGAATCCCAACTTTCGTATATCTTGATGAATCCTTACACCATGAGTTAACATATCTTTACAAAGTCTTCTTGATGAATCCTTACACCATCAATCAAATTTCTCGAACTTTTAATCAAGCCAGATCAAATTTTATTAGTAAATTTATATCTACCCAGTCTTCTATCTTGTTCACAATGTCACTCTCTTATATTGGAGGCAGCAAAATCTAAAAACTGTTTCTCAAAAAGATCTTTGATGTACCTTCAAGCTTGTCTAGATTCTTAGAAGTTGCATCTCATCTCCCAAAGCCTCTATGGACTTCTATCTTGACTCTGGGGGCTATAGAGTTTTTTTTTCTATGTCATTCCCTACATGCATGAAATGAGTTTCTCTTTCGGCATCAGAATCAAAGAACATAGTGCCAGCATCATATATGAGTGTATCTTTAAATCAGCCCTTGCCAAACAGTCCTCCTCTACCAAGCACAACAACTGCTTAGAAAATATTCAAACCTTATCCAAAAAAGACAAATAATTCAAATGATGTATAAAGAGACTATAGAATAAACAAACACCTCTCCAACCTTAAAAATGACAAAGGTCAGAACCTTAATTTCTCTTGACATCTTCTTTTATCCCACCTTAGAACCCCTATTTACCCTCTTCTTAACTTTTCCTTCAATTTCATTTTGGAACCCCCTTTCATTTTCCTAGCTCTCTTCCCCTCTTATTCCCTTGTTTCAGCCCCCCTTTAGTCATTCTCTGGCCTCCTTTTTTCTCTTTCATCCTTTCTTCTCTTCCTTCCATTTATTTAATTCATCTTTCCTTCAACAATTCTGTAACTTTTACACTTTCTCCTTCTCTCATTCTTTATTAATTTATTTATTTTTCTCATTTGTATATATGTTGTTTGTATGTATGTCAGTTTGTATGTTTATATTTAAAATATTTGAAAAAAATCATATATATATATATGTGTGTACATACATACATACATACATATATACATATATATATATATATATATATATGTATGTATATATATGTATATATATATATGTATGTATATATATGTATATATATATGTATGTATATATATATGTGTGTGTGTATATATACATACACACACACATATATATACATACATATATATATATACACACACACATATATATACATACATATACATATATATATATATACATATATATATATATATATACACATATACATACATATATATATACATACATATACATATATATATGTGTGTGTGTGTGTGTGTGTGTGTGTGTGTGTGTGTACATACATACATACATACATACATGTGTATATGTATATATGTGTATATGTATACCGGGAGTAAACTGAGAGGGGGGGTGAATCAGTTTACCATCAGAAATCAAAACTTATGCATATTAAAACCATTAAACCAGAGCACAAAGAAACCAACAATTAGATAATACTTCTACATCACTATGTGAAATTACAATGGGGAATGCACTTGCAATCAGGCCAACCGCCTAGAGCTCACTACTGATCACAAAAAGAAGTCTCACTGACTTACAAAAACATCGGACTACAATTCAGAAAGAATGAATTGTGAAAGTAGCATCTCCTAATGCTTGATACAGTTTCGGTTAAGCACAGATGTATGCCCTACAATACAAAAACCTTCACCGAATGATATATCACTTGTTCACACATAAACCTTCCTCTGATAATACAGACATAACCATCGATCCCATCCATCCATAGATATTCAAATTACATGAATAAGTCACCTATAAATGCAGATCATCAACCTTATTGACAAAGTTGGCTAAACCCTAAACCCATAAACCAATAATAATAAAAATTATATTACACGGTATCATTGGACCAATATTATGATTTACATTACATAACATGGACCTAAATCAATTAACCAAACAATTCCATCTGCCCGAAATTCTTCTAAGATCAAAATTCAACACGCTTCACCAACCGGTAGAAACTCTTAGTTAAGTAACATAGAAAGCCTAACCGGATCCAAATAGGACCACCATTACTGCACTCTAGCCAAAGCAAAGTCACTAAACACTCAGAATATGATCAAGAAGCACCTTCAACATGATAGAAATCGATTCTATAAGTCGGACCAAAATTGTTTGACCTAAACACTAAATATCACTTACAGGTAAAGCTAACTGGTACCGAGAAATACCAACTGAGAACATAAGCGATAGTTACCAAAGCACCAAAACATGAACTGACATAATATGGCAAATAAATAACCATCTAGAGTAAGCATCCAAAACCAATTCCATAGATTTGATCATACTAGATCAGAATCATAGCCAAAACCAAGATGATCACCAAGACTAACCGGGATAGGTCCAACCAGGATATCCTCCAACCGAGATATAGTGTTGACATCAATGACAACACTTAACCAAATCCAATATATTGCCAACAATTAACATGACTGGTAATGGTGGTGGAGTTCTCTAATGCAAACGTGTTTCGACCCGATCCTTTGCTGGTGGTCTGCATGGTGTGCGGCCTTCTGGAAAGTTGTTGAATGTTGCCGCTAGTGCGGTTGTGTCTGGTGAGCAGAAGGATTAAATTTCATGACAAGGGAGATGGTCATTTGATGGTGGGTTCATTCCTATTGCAAATGCCATTTATGTTAATTTAAAAGTAGAAACAAAAGAGGAAATAGATCATAATGCTTATGTTCTTTCGTTACATGGTGTAATTTGTCAGTTTAGGGGTTTTCGGCCTAGCCTCCCTCAGCTGCACACCTAGATCTTAGAATAGTGGGAGCCTCTTATTACTAGTAAAGTTCATATTTTCCGCATGGCTAAGGGGTTTCTTATTACTAAGTTTGATAATGGTCAAGATAGAAACAAAATTTTATGTGATCATTAGTTTAGCTGGGAGGAAGATTCTGATTTGGTTTTGACTTCCTGATTTTCCCCTTCAATTATGGGTTGATCCTCTTTTAGACGAAGTAGGTGATGCCCTTGGAGATTTTTTGATGCTGGATGATGAATCCTATGATATTTTTCACTCCACCTTTTCCCGTATTTTGCTTGAAATGGATGTTTAAAAAGGGTTTCCTATTGAGATTTTAATTAAATCCTCTAAGAGTTCTTGGGTTCAATCTTTGGAAGTGCCTTTACAAAAATTCATAATCGTCCAAAATCCATGTCGCAATCTTCCTTAAGATGATTCCCATCCGTTTAGGTCAATTTTCCATTCATATAGATTAATCATTTAGGGTTGTAATTCTATCTTCTGTCTAACCCCATCATTAGTTTGTCAATTCCTGAAATCATTACTTTCACATGCTTCGTAAAATACATGACATCTTATGGTAGATAAAGTAAGGTTTAAAATTTCAGGTTCCAGAACGACAACAAATGCGAACATTAGAGAAAAGAATCCAAAACCTGGAAGATCAAATTGCCTTATCTAAATACCATAATAGGGTGCAAAATTACATTATGAGATACAATATGATAAATAAAGATGAAGTAATGGTTAATTTCATTCTTGAATAATTCTTTGTTTTGCAAGTTCCTTTATTTTTGTAGGTTTTCTCTTTTGCATGTCGCATTCATCTACTTAGAAATTCACAATCATTTAGACAGTAACTCACATTAGTTTTGTCAGTAATTCACATTCTTCTTGATAGGGTTTCTCATTCATTAAAATATTGTGTCACAATCATCTGTTAAAATAGGAATCTTTCTATTTTTGAGATATTTCTATTTACCTCTGGTTTTCTGGTTTTACTAATGTTCTATTTGTAGCATGTGACAAAAGAAAATAGAGAAGTCTCAATCGGTCCAAGCTCTTTGAAATTACTGATATCTTTTGTAGGATCTCATAGACTTTAATTTACTTTTGGATTTGGTGCTTAAAATTGACGTGCATGATTTCACTTTTGGATTTGGTGCTTAAAATTGACATGAGATGCAAGTAAAATTGACATGCAATGCAATTTTACATTAAGACTTTGGTTCTTAAAATTGATATGAACATGTGTATCTCACACCTCAGTTTTGGGTTCTAAAATAGATGTGAATATGGCTTTTGATTAGACTACATCACACATTGCCATATTTTAAAGGCAAATAACTTTTTTGTGTCTGGAGTGGTCCTACTGCTAACACACACTATCCTCTCCCCTGGCTACTATGTTTTTTTTTCTATCACTCATTTATACATAGTGTTCTCAAATAAGAAAAAATTGTAACTAAAACAAAGTTACGTCAACCAGTTTGTCTAAAACACAAACATTAAAAACAAGGTAAAAAACATTCACAACAAAAACATCTTACTACTTGCGATTACAAGTTTACCTAGAGTCATGGGTCTTGCATAAGTCCTTGAATAGTCATCATAATCTTGGTACCATTCCTTACATAGTCCTTGCATAGTCCAAGTATAGTCCTCATATAGATTTCCCATCTTCGTCGTCGTAATCTTCATATAAATTCTTTCTTGGTCTTTGCATAATCCTTATAGGGTCATCATTTTCAACCTATTTAGGTCTTCATAAGTCTTAAGCATTGTCATTATAGAGTCTTAATTTATATCCCAATTGCATCCTCAAAATCTTTGCATAGGTCCTAGCATAGTCATTATAATCTTTACATTAGTCCTTGTCTAGTCTCCATTTATGTTTATCACAGTTCTTCACTAGCTATATAATCATATTAGGTCATAGCATGAGTCATCATGGTTCTACTAGGTGATGGTTTGTTCCCCTTTTAACAACCTAATCTAGTGTCGAATGACGGTCAACAAGAAATTCTTGACGGCTTAGATAACATGGCTTGGGAGTTAAAAACAAGTGCCCCTCAATACATAAGAGTTGAGTTTGAGATAGATCAAGAGTATAAGAAGGCTTGTAGAATTCACAAAAAAATTACACAAGGACTTCTTCAAGAAAGACTTGAGAGGCTGAAATTACAACAACAATGTTCTCAACAGTCACCTCAATAAGGTCCTCAATAACTACCTCATCCTAATCCCCAATAGAGCACGTCGGTATATATTGCATGCTTTATAGTCCTCTAGTCTTAAGTCTTGCATTTACATCCTAGGAACATCGTAGTCTTGCATCATAGTGTCCTTAATGTCTGTCACAAGACCGTATAAAGAAAAAAGTAAGATGGATCCAACAGTGACTCATTGTATAACTGTACATGGAATATGGACATATCAAATAGTCAACCCCACAGACAATTATATTTTAACAACATGCCAATGATACAAGAAACTCAATAAAACTTGACACATGAAGAACTTGAGGCCGCTTGACAAAAATTGCATGTCCTTATGATCCTTAATGAACTTATCAATCATGACAAGAGTAGGTATCTCGCCCTATTATTATAAAATGGTGCTAAGCTACCACAAGATTTTGATGTTACAATAATTTTACCATCAAGAGTTACTTTGATTCAAAATGCTAGTCAAACATCAAATACACCACAAATGCAAGCTGCGGCTTTAAGTTCTACACAAAATGCTACCCAAAGAACACAAGTATCATCCACCCAAGAAGTTGTAGCTCCAACTAATAGCTCACAAACTGGCATGGCATCATCAAATATAAGTGTCAACACACAAACAAAGACTAGTGTCACTTCTGAAACTGGATCAACTATATCAAGTACTTCCACACAAGGTCAAACACAAACATCAAAAGTTTCAAATCCGACAAGTGCAATACAACCTGCAATTTCCCATTCAGTGGGCTCCACGTATAGCCATCAAAATATAAATCCAGGTTCCGCTAATATAATTGGTATAACTCAACCAAATACTAGTACACAATTTGCTTATTTCACACCACCTAGCGGAACCTAGGACACGCAAAATTAAAACTATGGTATATTTCAACAACCTCCCATCTATACTACTGCTAATCCATTTATTGGGAATATGTATGCACAAAATGTACCATTAACTCAAACAAATATCCTTGCTCAGCAAGTCCAAAATATCCAACAAAAGATGAAAATATCCAAACCGGTAATGACAGGAAAACTATACGATGCAGGACTTAAATCCATATCCTTTTGATCATACACTATACATGTTGGCTTTTCCTCCTCACTTTGAAACACCTAAATTTGACAGATATCGAGGAAAAGGCGATCCTAGGGATTATATTGGAGTTTTTTACTGTTAGACAGATCTGATACTAGGAGAAAATTGAGAGGGGGGGGGGGGTGAATCGGTTTACCATCAGAAATAAGAACTTATGCATATCAAAACATTAAATCAGAGCACAAAGAAACCAACATAATGCCAACAATCTCCCTCAAAGATATGACTGATTTTCACATGAATACCACCTCTCCCCCTTTGACATCAATGACAAAGGACCAATACAAAAAACTTACTAAACCAAATAGCTGACTACTCCCCCTAAGTAGTAGCATCATCTCATCAACCCAGATCAAAGAAAATATCTGATAAGCTTACCGGATTGATGCTTTCCTGCATCTCTAAGTCTCTTCTGGAGGGTTGGTAACCCCCAACTAATCTCTAAGATATTCAAAAGTATCTTCAGGAAATGGTTTAGTTAAAATATCTGCAATCTGCTCCTTAGTAGGCACATAAACCAATTTGACTTCCTTTGCTTCAACCTTTTCCTTCAAGAAGTTGTACCTTATACAAATGTGTTTTGATTTGGAATGAAATACCGAATTCTTTGACATATCAATAGAAGCAGTATTATCACAGTGAATAACAATAGGCTCATCATAACTTACGCTTAAATCTTTTAATATTTGTTTCATCCATAAAATCTGAGTAAAGTTGGTAGCATCAGCTACATATTCTGCTTCAATAGTAGGTAATGAAGTACATGATTGTTTCTTGCTAAGCCATAAAACCAAAGTCTTCCCAAGAAAGAATGCACTGCCTATAGTGCTCTTCCTATCATCCACATCTCTTGCCCAATCAGAATTTGTATATGCACATAATTTGAAGTCATCACTCTTTGGATACCATAACCCAAGGTCTTTTGTACCTGCCAAATACTTGAATATCCTCTTAACAATAGTATCATGAGTTTCTCTAGGACTTGACTAAAATCTAGATGCAATATAAACACCATTCATAATATTAGGTCTATTCTCAGTTAAGTACAACAATCCACCAATCATTGATTTGTATCTACTTGGATCCACTTTACGGGATTCATAATCCTTTGACAATTTGTAACTGGTTATCATAGGAGTACCGACATGTTTGGAATTCTCAAGTCCAAATTTCTTAGGTAAATCCTTCACATACTTAGTTTGACAAATGAAAATACCTTTATCAGTCTGAGTAATCTGAAAACCTAAGAAAAATTTCATCTCACCAACCATAAACATTTCAAATTCATTCTTCATATCATCAACAAATATCATGCATAGACTATCTTCTCCTCCAAAAATGATATCATCCACAAAGAATTCAATGATCAGTATGTCATCATGCTCAATTTTCTAATATAGGTTACTATTAGCATTACCTTTTCTAAAACCAAGCTTAGAAAGATATTTGTCCAATCTAGCATACCATGCCCTAGGGGCTTGTTTTAGTCCATATAAAGCTTTCTTCAATCTGCAAACCATGTCCTTGTCTTCTGATAAATAAAATCCATCAAGTTGCTCAATGTAGACTTCCTCTTCAAGATTTCCATTCAGAAATGCACATTTGACATCTATTTGATATACTTTGTAGTTCTTGTGTGTAACATAAGCAAGGAAAAGTCTTACCGCTTCAATTCTTCCAATCGGGGCATAAGTATCGCCATAATCAACTCCTTCTTCTTGTGAATAACCTTTGCAAACCAATCTAGCCTTGTTCCTCATAATTTGACCTTTCTCATTTAATATATTCTTGTAGACCCATTTAGTTCCAATAATGTTCTTGTCTTTAGGTCTAGGAACTAGTTCCCATGTCTTATTCTTTTCAATTTGATCTAATTCTTCTTACATTACTTCTATCCAATTTTCATCTTTACTTGCTTCAATAAATGATTCTGGTTCAATTTGAGAAATCAAACATACCTCTTCAGTAGCTAGCCTTCTCCTAGTCATCACACCTTTTTATTTTATCTCCAATGATTTGATCTTTAGAATGATTTAGTTTCACATACCTAGGAGTCTTTGAATTTTCTTGATTTACTGACTCTTTTTGTTTTTCCTCTGTCACAGTTGAGTTTTTTGATGTTATTGGAGTGACAGGTTCACTGTTCTGAGCAACTTCACACATTACCGGTTCAGGTCTGATAAATTCATCTTCTGTTCCACAGCTATATGATCTGATCTGATTACTGCCATGTTCATCAACTTTGGCATTTATGCTCTTCGTTATCCTCTTCAATCTTTTGTTATAACATTTGTATGCTTTGCTCTTGGTAGAATAACCCAAAAATATTCCTTCATCACTTCTAGGATCAAATTTTCCCAATGCATCATCTCTTCTAATGTAACATTTACTTCCAAAAATTTGGAAATATGTGACAGTAGGAGTATGACCAAACCATAATTCATAAGGAGTCTTACCAGTATCACCTTTTATGTGTACTTTGTTGAAAGTGTATACAACTATATTGACAGCTTCCCTCCAATAAATATCAGACAATTTAGCTTTTGTCATCATAGTCCTTGCCACATCCAATATGGTCTTATTCTTCCTTTCCACCAATCCATTTTGTCATGGAGTCCTAGGTGCAAAAAGTTGTCTTCTGATTCTATTCTTCTCACAAAAGTTGTTGAATTCACCAGATGTAAACTCACCGTCGTGATCCGATCTCAAACACTTTATCTTTAGTCTCGTCTCAGTCTCAACCATAGCTTTAAAGATTTTGAATTTCTCAAAAGCTTCAGATTTTTCTTTCAAAAATGCTACCCACATCATTATAGAATAGTCATCAATAAGTAACATGAAGTATCTATCACCTTGAAAACTTTTAGTCCTTTCCGGTCCACACATATTAGTATGAATAAGATTAATAATTTTATTAGATTTATCATGTATGCTTCTAATTTAAGTTTTGACTTGCTTACCCATTTGACATTCTCTACATACCAGATTATGAGGTTTGACAATTTTGGGCAAATCTCTGATAGCCTGTGTTGAACAGATCTTCACTATGCAATCAAAATTTACATGACACATCCTCTTATGCCATAACCAACTTTCATCAATCTGAGCAATCAAGCAAGCTTTCTCATCAGAGTTAAAATGAAATATGTTTCCATTAGTTTGAGTTCTGGAAGCAATTTCCAATCCAGATCTATTGATGATCTTACATTTTCCATCCTTGAATTGTAAATAAAATCCTCTATCCACCATCTGACCTACACTTAGAAGATTATGCTTTAAGCCTTCAACATAATAAATATTATTAGTGTTAGTCTTACCATCCAATGATATTGTTCCCATGCCTTTGGTCCTACATGCCTTGTTGTCTCCAAATTTGGCTAATCCGCCATCAAATTCTTGTAGTGATAGAAATTTTCTCTTGTCAGTAGTCATGTGATGTGAGCATCCACTATCTATAACCCATTCATCCTTTTCTTCAATTTTAGCAGCTAAAGCATTTTCCTCAGTATGAGTTGTTTCAATGACAGGTTTCGAAGAATCATCCTTGATAGAAATAAAAACCCAATCCTTACCGGAGGAAGCTCCATTACCGGGTCCACTCATAGGTTCATCATCAACATCAGTAATACCAAAATAATCATCACCAAAATAATAGCATGATTTATCCTTATTCCTTCTGAATCTAGGTATGTTCTGATATTCTGGATTAGGCTTATAACTCTTCATAAATTTTTCATGATTGCTAAAAGCTCTTTCAGGGTATCTAGAAGAAAAATGACCAATCTTATTGCATGAAAAACATTTAAAATGGACTTTTCCTTCATACTTACTTCCAACTGGTCCTTTAGGAATTCTTCTAGAAATCAAGGCTTCCAACTCTTCAAGTTCTCTTTCTTCTCTTTCAATGTCCATATATTTAGCATACATATCCTTCCAGTCTATCTTCTTCTTACTGAAGGCAAATACTTTAAATGTAGAGTAGCACTCTAATCTCCAAGTTCCTCAAGCTCAAAAGTAGTCAATTAACCAAGTAGTGTATATCTGGTAATAAGGGTACTTGACATTGTCCAGAGTTCATTGATTGCATTATCCTTCATCTTATAAGCTGAAGGTAGAACTCTCAGAACCTTTGACACTATCTCATCCTCACTAACTGATTCACCGCAACATTTGATTCCCATAACAATCTCATTTACTCTATCCATGAAAGAACTTATCTTCTCATCTTCTTCCATCTTCAAAGTTTCATACCTTACCCAGAAACCTTCAAGTTTTGCAATTTTCAAAACCTGGTTGCCTTCATAAAGCGTTTCAAGCTTTGTCTAGATCAGCTTTGCATTCTTCAACTCTATGACATTCAATAGCTTTTCATTAGATAGCAAACTTAACAATGCTTCTTTAGCTCTGACATCATTTTCAACCTTCTTTTGTTCTTCAGTAGGTGTTGCTGTTCCAGAATCAGGATCATGAGGTATTACCCTTTCTCCACTATCTCCCAAACTTCAGCTCCAAGACATCTGAGATGAATCTTCATTCACTCCTTCCATATTTTGTAATTTATACCATCAAATATGGGACTCTCCTTTCCATAGTGATTGAATGTAGAACTAGATGTAGTTGACATCAGATCTCCTCAAGAATTTAAGATTCTGCAGAGAGGACCTCACTCTGATACCAATTATTAGACAAATCTGATACCAGGAGTAAACTGAGAGGGGGGGTGGGCTGAATCAGTTTACCACCAGAAATAAGAATTTATGCATATCAAAACCATTAAACCAAAGAACAAAGAAACCAACACAATGAAGGATAGAAAATGAAAGCATAGTACACACAACACCAATATTTTGACATGGAAAACTAGATAAAGGGAAAAAACATGGTGGGAAACTCTACCCACAATCAGATAATACTTCTACAATAGTATGTGAAATGACAATGGGGATTGCACTTGCAATCAAGCCAATCGCTTAGAGCTCACTGCTAATCACAAAAAGAAGTCTCACTGACTTACAAAAAATGAAGAGGGGAAAAACCAACAAGGTGAGATTAGATGGTTAGTATGCAAATGGAGCATTCAAACACACAAAAACATAAAACATCTAAGAAACCATATAAAAACACAAAACAAACTGTTTATACCTTGCAAATCTATACCTTCTCCTTCAGATTGAGCCTTTGATGAAGCCAAATATGTGCCCCTCCTTAACTTGATTGTATTGGGTCCCTTGTTGAATGTGGATGGCTCTCCAAGATTGTGCACAAGATGATTAGATGGAATGGATGAGGGATTTTGACTAAGTGATGGATAAGTGGAAAATTGAGTAGAGTTTGGATGCTATGGAAGATTTCTTTGACTTAATTGGAAAACATAAACTTAACTAGTTTGGAAATGTGAAATAAGGGGATGGAGTCCTCAATTTATAGGAGAATAGGAGAAGAAATGGAGGGCTAGGATTGATCTGAGATGAAGGGTTAGGATTCCATGTGAGCCCACACATGGCCCAAGAGGAGGTGATAAGACAAGTGTGGAGACCAAGATATATGCCTTAAAAGCATTTCTTGTCTCCACACTCCTCAAGGCTCATTGGGAAGACTTCCCAATGTTCCGAGGGAAGAGAAAGGAATAAAATGTTCCTTAAGAGATGGGGATGAGGAATGAAAAATTCCTTAAAAAGGATAGTCATAAGGATTGGATGAATAAGGAGGAATTAAAAATTCCTTGGAGGAGGAGATGTCTAGAGGAATGTGAGATTTTGAAAATCTCACATTCACCTAGGAAAAGGGCATTTAAGGAAGGTGGTTGGATGGAAGAGACAAGGAGTTGAATTTGTGGCTAATCATGAGGATTAGCCACTAGCAACTCATTAGGAGAGGGATTAGAATAATGATTAGGTGAGCTTAGGGAAAATGGGATTTGTAGGAGGATTTGTCTAGGAGAGAGAATGAGTGGAGGGAATTAAAAATTAGAAGAATAATGATAAGTGAGATTAGGGGGCTTCTAGAAGAATTCATTAGGTTAATGATGGATTAGGAAAAAAGTGATTTGTAGGAATCACCTAGATTAATTAATTAATTGAAATTAATTAATTAAAGGGGGGATTTAGAGAGAATTAATTTTAGGTTTTTTAGAAGAATAAAGGTAGATTGATTTATTAAATAAATCAATCAACTAGACTATAGTGACAATATTAATTATATTTAATTAATATTGAGAAACTATAGGGATTGACATAATTTATAAATTAATTATGCAAGGAAATTAAATTAATTAATTTAAGTTTCTACATTTTGCCCCTCTTTTACACAATGACAAATTTGGTGATGGGTAAAAGATAGAAGAAAAAATATGCCCTAGTGTAAAACACCGATGGTGTATACCCCCTTCTTTCTTCTTCTTTTCGAGAATTTTATGTCAATTTTCTAAAAAAATTCCAAAAAAATTCTCTCATTGGCCCTAGTCTATAAGTTCGGGATGGACAAGATGTAGCTCATGTGGAATGAGGAGGGGTTATGGGAGTGATGGTGTTTATGTTGGTTTCAAATAAGATGTCATCTTTGTATTCTAAAGGGATTTCATGGAACTCCTCTTCATCAAAGTCTTCGACATCCAAAGGACTTGAAGGGGCACCAGTGTTAGTGATCTTAGGCACTGGAGTGTACCCCAATCCCCTATTATATTTGTATGAGATAGGATTTATTGGTGCTTTTCTTCCTTTCTCCTCTAGTCCCAAGCCGTGTCCTTTGTAACGCATCTTTTCTACTATAGATGATGCTTTTGGATACATTTTTTAAGGTATTTTTGCTGGGTCTTCATCTTCTTCCTAGTACAACCATGAAGAGACATTTGTCTCAAGGCATTCCTCATCAAGTGGACCCCATTGCTGAAAGGTGGTAGCTTTGCATTGTATAACAGGTTTTTGATCTTTTTTTATTTCTTTTGGTTTGCCGAATTACTTGGAGATGAGGCAATAAGACATCCGCAAGTTTGTATTCTCCGCAGCCATATCTAGGATCTTGATTTCAGGCTCTTCTTGGGATGAGGTGGAGGAGACGTTTGATGTGTCAAATGGAGGAGTTGAAGAGGGTCTATTTAGTGGGAAATGATATGGATTCTTCCCCTCTAAGAGCTTGAAATATTGAAAGGGTTGTGGATCACCTTTGATAGTGATCTCTCTTCCATTGAAGGGGAATTTAATGCATTGATGATAAGTGGAGGGGCCTACAAGGAATGAATCAATGGGTGACCGAGGAGAATATTGTAAGGGAGATCAAGATTTAGGACTTGGAAATGGGTCTCAATTGTAATAGGGCCCACTTGAAGAGGAAAGGTCATCATGCCTTTAGAAACTCTTTCTACATCATCATATGCTTTTATTGTGATTCTTCTTGACGTATCTACCAGGTCCTCTGAAAGCCCCAATTGTTTTATTAACTTGTATGTACACAAATTGAGTCTGGATCCACCATCTATCAAGATACATTTGACCTTGAGCTTTTGGATAAGGGCTTTGATGTACAAATGTTTATTATGGTCTTCATCTACAGGAGTGTCATTGGAAGTGAACACAAGGCTTTGCTAGGCGACAAGCTTTCCAATGAGAGCTTGAAATTGGGCAAAATTGATATTATCGGGAATGCGAGACTCAAGGAGGGATCGTTCTAAAATTATCTTGTGGACAAGGGAAGTCTTGATAAGTTCTAGGATGGAGATCTACGTGGGCTTCTTCCCAATCTGGTCAAGGAGGTCATATCGACGGGTGTAAGACATGGGAGGGGAGGGTTTGGTGGGGGAGGGGCTCCTTGGATAGTGACTCTACCTTGACGGCTGGTTACATTGTAGTCATTCTGAGAGTAGAAAGTGGAAGGTCTAGTGCCTTGAATGAATATCTTAGTAGGGTTAGGTCCTCTTTGGGAAGGGGGAGGGTTAGTTCCTTGGATAGTTATGACATTGGCATGGCTGTCTGCAGGCTCAATGCGACCCACTAAAAAGTCAAAGCCCATTATATGATTAGTTTAATCATAGTTCACAGTGTTAGATGATAAGCCTTTACCTTTATCATGTTTTGGGAAGGGTTCCTAGTACATTTTGAGTTTGTCATTGTTGTTACTAGTTTTGAAGTTGCTACCTCAATCTCACCTCTATCAATGAGATCTTACATGTAGATTTTAAGATTCATACACTTTCGTGTATCATGCCCATTGATATGATGATACTCACAATACTCATTCTCATTATACCACCTAGGTTTGGGTTGATTAGGGTCGAACAGGCGAGTTATTGGGAAGACCAATGCGCTTGCTTGGACAAGCTTTTAAAACACCTCTTCAATGGGCTCAACAAGAGGAGTAAAATCTCTTGGAGTCTTGTTATTGGATCGGGGTGGTCGCCCCTGGATTGAGACATTGTTAGGGGGTTTTTGAGATTGATTTTGATTATTTTGATTGTTGAATTGGCGATTGGTGGTGGTGGGCTTTGTAGGAGTGGCCACGGTCTAGACCCGTTTTGTATTAGTCACACCATCAAGGACAATGCTCTTATTTTTGGAGAAAAATTTTGGTTTATCGTTATGGTAAGAGGAAGAATTTTAACTTTATTTTTGGTAATGTTTTAAGGTTCCTTCCTCTAACAAGACACATTCAAGAGCTAGGCCCTTGTCAGTCAATTTTCAGAAAGATTTGATACATTGAGATGTCAAAGGACTTGATAGTTTGGGCACCAGATTCTTTTGAAATAATTCAATTTGGTGTTGTTCTAGCACGTCCCACTAGAATTTCTTTATAAGATGTTGCCATCTTTGCAAGAAGTTAGCAAAAGTCTCTCCAGGCCTTTATTTCATGTTACAAAGGTCCATCATGGAAACATCATTGGCAATGTTGTAGGCATAGTGAGCAACAAAATTCTCTGCTAAGTCTAGGAAGGAGGTGAAAGAACCTCGAGGTAAGGATGAGAATCATGCAAGAGCATCTCCCATGAGACTCTTAGGGAAGAGAATTTGAAGGTATAAGTCACTATAGGAGACTTCTTGACATAAGATGTGAAACTCACGAACATGGTCTCACGGGTCCCCTTTGCCCTCATACTTTGTGAACTTAGGCATCTCAAACCCTGGTGGGTATGGTGCAAATGATATATATGGGTCATAAGGACAAGACAAAATTCCTCAAACAAGTAAGGTTTCCTCTTGTTAGTCCCTTCCTTCATGTCTTTGATAATGTTTTTCATGTCCTGGATTTCTTTAATGAGGTCTTGTTGTGGATTTTGGACATGATGAATTGTGTTTTCCCCTAGAATTGGATGTGTCATAGAAGTTGGACCACCACCACTAATGTATTGATGTGATGAGGAAGTGGGGATGTGAGATGTGATGATCAATGTCACAGGGAATTGAGTGATAGTTGGTTGCGACCCACAAATTGTTGCGACAAGAGCAAGTGAAGCTCAAATGAAGTTAGCGACATTTTTGAGAGGAATGGAGGATTGTGGAATAGAAACGTATGGTCAGGTAGAGGAAGATGGCATAGAAGTCTGTTGGAGAATAGACGAGATCAAATTTGATATTGGCATAGATGCTAAGAAGGAAGAAGGAAGAATGGAGACCATGGGGATAGATGTCGTGAGCGCTATTGATTGGGGTTGAATGATGGGCGGGGGTGCAATTCAATGAGGTTGAAGAATAGGTGTGATGATATGAGTAGGAGCAAGGTCTCCTTGTGGTTGTTGACCAAGAATGGATCTATCAAAATTGGGGGGAGTTGAGCTCTATTTTTCAAGGAGAGTCTTTAGAAGAGCACTAGGATTATGTCAGATAAATTTCTTCAACATTTATTGATTATAAGTCTTCTAAGAATGTTCGCACTTCCGGAGAGAGTTCGTCTTGATTAACCATATTAGGGTGTTGTGGTTGATTTTGGATGTTGGGTTGCATACTTTGTGTAAGATCTTGTGTAGAGTCTTCTTATAGGACATTAATGTCCATCATGCCATATTTTTGTTCGGCCATATTTTTCTTTTGAGATCGAGTTGTGACCATACAAGAATAGCATTAGAAAGGTTGATTAGAGGAAGAAGAAATTTGATGAAAGGTCTTAGCAAGGATCTTGGATTTTGGATTTAATTTGGATTTGATGAAATTGGATTTGATTGATTAGTAGAGTCCTTGGATTAGGACATGGGTTTGATTAAGATTACACCTTAGTCCTTGGATGAGGATTTTAGGCAGGAGATGTTGATGAAACCATAAGCAAGGTAATGACCAAGCTGGGTAAAATTTAGACCTTAGGATAATGATCAAAGTATTTCTTCTACTAAGGATTGACTAATGATCCTAAGCAAAGTAAAGATGTGAGATAATATTCTTGATCGACTCAAAGGATAGGGCAAAGGTACTTGGAGAGGATTCTTCTTCAAGCACGAAGCCAAATTATTGATTGATTAAGGATGAGGTCTAAATAAAACTTCACCAGGCATAAAACCTTAACGTGAGGCTAAATTGGATTAAAGGATGATTTGATTAAGGACGTTTGATTTGAGGATTGATTTGCAATCAATTGATGTGCTAAGTCCTTAGGAAAGATTGAGAATGATTAATCAAAGAGAGGTGATAGTGATAATTAGACAAAATTTGATGACTAGGCTATTCTTGGCATGAACATGATTCAATAGATGATTGGTTCGGATGGTAAGTTGTATGAAGAAATGCGACCACCCCGATTCTGATGATAGCTGGTGTTAAAAGATAAACTTGAACCTTGATGGAGGGCACATACTCTTAATTCATCACTAGCATCAAACTCATTGCTATTACAATACGGCCGCTGGGTCTCATGCAATGGATTTCCAACGATGTATTAGCCGACTCCAAACACTAATGGGGGCATGATATGGAAAGTCTCTTGGGGGAGTTACTATCTCCCTTGCACAAAGATTATCCACCTTTCAGAGGTGAATCTGGTGGCCTCTAATCCTACAATTCTTAATATGGATTTCCATTTGAAGACTACTCCTTGTAGTCGTGCAAGTGCAATTGAGGCCTATAGCCCTACAAAGTACCAAGAAAGATGTAGTCACACAAGCATGATTGAGACCTAAAGGCCCTACGAAATTCCAAATATAAGAGTGAACTCCCAAATAGCTTTGTCCTCCAAAACTTTCATCTCAAGAGGCCTATTTATTATAGTGAGCCAAAATGCGCAGGTCCGGTCATACTCACTTGGGTCATTCCCCTCTCACCAATACCTAAGAAAATCAGGAGGGAAGGCCCACTAAAGGAAAGCACACAATCAAACTAGAAAAGTGCCAAAGGTCAAGATTTCTGATTGTCTAGATAGACAAGAGCATACTCCCCTACTTTCACACTTTTCCCAAGCAAAATCAAGCACTTTAGTTCTTTAACCCTCCTAATTAAATCTAGGTGCCTAAGATAAAAAATAAAGACACAAGATTTATTTGTATCTCCTTGGCAACCTACCAAAAAAAATGATTAGTATTTTAATCAATGTATTCTTTGGCAAGTGATCTGGAAAACAATTGTTAGTAGTCTAGGATGATGTCTTGGACTGATTGAAAAACCTACAAAAACTTCAAAATTTTGATTAGTAGACAAAGGTTTGCAGAAACAGTGCTCACGTTGTTCTGCAGACACCCATGCTGAAGCGCTTGTGTAGGCGTTGAAATGCTTGCATACGTGCTAAAGGGGCTGAAAATTAAAAGCAATAGGAACTATACGAAAAAATAAAAAATAACACAATATACCTACGGTCATGCTGATGTAAAGTCGGACGTGCTAAAACACGAGCGTAGGCGCTGAAATAAGTTAGCAACAAAAACAATAGACAAAAACCCAAAAATTTGAAATTTTAAAAAATGAGCGCCAAATCACTAAAGCACCCATGCTCAACCAAAAATCTAGAATGAAAAGATTGTAAAACTACACTAAAAAACAAAAAAAAAAAAAAAATTCCTTTTTTTAGTTTTTTTTTGTTACTGATTAAGTAATAAAACAGAAAATACACTAAAAAGATAAAGCTAAAAGCAAGTATGAAAATGTTGTTGTCAGACGCGTTGTTTCAGTGGTGGTCGCACTGTTATGGGATCCTGTAGAAAAGGCGGGTTAACATTTTAAATTCTGAGCACTCGCGCTAAAGCGTGTGCGCACGTGCTAAAACTCCCTTTACTCACGCTGAACCTGTGGCACTCGCTATTTGCCTCACCAATAAAAATAATAACTAGAGGCTAAATTTTCAACCCGAAGTTTAGACATTCACTCTATGAAGTTATTATCTCCATAACTGAAGTTCATTTATTTGTCAGCCTAGGGACATATTACTTGAAATGGGTCTGCACTATATATGCACTAAGTTCCTGCAATAGCTATTCTGCATTGCTGCAACAACTAAACCTATTTGAATTTAGCAAGC
Source organism: Cryptomeria japonica (assembly GCF_030272615.1). Classification (NCBI taxonomy): domain Eukaryota; kingdom Viridiplantae; phylum Streptophyta; class Pinopsida; order Cupressales; family Cupressaceae; genus Cryptomeria; species Cryptomeria japonica. The sequence continues at coordinate 423,236,578 of NC_081414.1, forward strand.
AATAATTATAACAATTGAATGGCTACAAGAAAGCTCAACATTAACAGAAAATTCTAATCAAAGAACTTATAACTAAGTTCAAAGTTGTCAAATAGGAGTTACTCTATTTTCTTTGCCTGCAGGAACAATCATAGGATTTGTTTCCAGTTGTTGTAGAACAGTCAATCACCAGAACGTCTACTGTAGCAAAAAGAAAAACTGAATCTAACGAATGCACATGAATACTCACCAAGTGGCCCCCCTTGGATGAGTGTATCCAGACTTCAAAGATAACTCTATATACTCAGAATAGCATCATTTTATTCATTGTTTTTCAAAGGTTGACACAACACATAAAATGAAAGAATATGTTTTTTAATTCTAAAAATACTCTGCAACTCTATTTCTAATCCTCCTATCTCTAACCTCTGAGAAGAGGCGCAAACTCTTATTTAAAAGAAAACTACAACAACTACCTACAATCTAGGTCATGCCAATGAAATGAGGCAGAAAACATTTATGACATAAAATAGATGGAGCTAATCCACTGAAAACGTGGATCTCTACTAAACCACAACCAAGAATATATCATGGCGGCATTACAAGATTGATGTTTGTTGCAGACAAACATAAATGAGTCTTGGTGCACCCTACTATTCCTTTGCCACTTCTTACACCCATTATTGTCTCTATTGTTTTGAATATTTAACCACCCCTTGAATATCTCCAACTGCCTTTATGACGTGACACAATAACTGCATCTGCAACATCTCTTTTATTCCTACAATTAAAAAGATAGAACATACAAGCACACATATATATGTATTTTAATTAATCATAACACTTATACATTTCACACATGATATCTGTTGGATATTGTTGGCATATGGGGAGATTGTTGGATATTGAAGATATGGTGAACCGGTATGTTGATATGATGATAATCTATGTTGTCATTGATGTCAATAAAGTTTAAGTGAACTGGTATGAAGAGGTATGAGGAGATGTAGTGAGCTGGTGTTAGGGTTTCACTAAGTGTGACTACCAGTTGGTATTCTCTGGTCTATGGTTATCAATTTGGCGATCCAGCTTGTGCAATACAACCACTGATACTCTGTGATGAGTTAGCTAAGAGATATGAATGAGATCAAGGTGCCACATTAGCCTTGTGCGCGTGAAGGATTGAGATATGAGAAGATCGACTGTGTTTGAAGTCTACCTCGGGAATGATCATTCTTCTTAGTGGTATGAGAAGAAAGTGTGATGGGTTACTGATTCCCATGAGAGGTGATGAATGAAGGATGTAGATTGTCTTGTGATCTGTTCAAAATTGTAATACTCTATGATATGTGTTTGGACGGTCAATATTGGACCACTTGTGTTGTAAACCTAAGATGCCTAGGGTTTAGGGATTATGCTATCGACCTATCTGTTGTCTATAAGGTCAATGATGTTTGTTATTGTAAAGTTGTTGGCAAATGATTGTGTGTGTATCCGAGTGATGAAATACTTGCTAGACCAGTATGAGGAAAACTACAGAGTGTGATTGCAAAGTAGAGGAAATGAAAAGGATATGCCTTGGCATGTAGTGTTGTTATCAGATTAGAAGTTTTTCCTGTTGTCTTCTAATCATTTAAACAGATGGAAAATCCCTTTACCAAGTAGCTTTAACAGGCTTATTGTAAAACTTGTAACTAGGTGACTCAAGATCATTGAGCTCTTCAAATCCTCTAGCAAGGTAACCTTTAACAGGGTTTCAACCTTTAACAGGGTATATAGCCATCCCTTAACTGGGAGATCTCTAATAGGATCGGTTCCTAGTAGAACCTTATTTGTAGCCTTTAACCAGACTAGGCTCCTAACAGGACAAGCTTCAAAAGAGTTCAAAAAACAAGCTTGTGGGAATTCATCCCCACCATGGTTTTTCCAATTTGGGTTTCCACGTGAAAAATCTGTGTGTTATGTGTTATGCATTTTTCATGTGATGTTTATGAAGTATTTGGTTGAAAGATTATGCATGCAGAGTTAATGGGTTATTGTATTTCTAGTATACCACATGCATATGTTTATGGGTGAAGTTGATATTGAGTATTGATTGTATTTGAAGTGTTCAGACTTATTAGTTTATGGTATCTGATGTCTTACTGTGTTTAACCGGTTTTGCCATGGTTAAGTTCAGTAATGGTGACAACCAGTTGGTATTACGTTGACTAGATAAGTTGTTGAGAAAGTTTTTGCCTGTACTGATTCACCCCCCTCTCAGTACCGGTTGGGGTATCTATTTTTCATCATTATTCATCAATTGGTATTAGAGCACCTCTAGGTCCTCGATGATATAAGCTTAACCGCTTGAGGTAAAAGATCCTACTATAATGATGAAGAGGGAAGGTCCTAAGTTCAATAGAGATAACTTTAAGATATGTAAGGACAGAATAAAGATTTACATCAAGAGTATGAGAGATCAACACTGGAGCTATGTTGAGAATGCCTATGTGGCTCCCACTAGCACTCTGACTGATGATTAGAAGAGATTGATCTAGGAAAATGGGCAAGTCATGGAAGCCCTTATCAGCAGCTTGTCAAATATTGAGTTTATTGATGTACAAGACAAGGACACACCTAAGGATGTATGGGATGCACTAGAAAACATCTATGGTGGTGATGAGCATGTAAAGCAAGCTAAGGAAGAGAGCCTTAGAGGTAAATTTGAGGATATGGGGATGCTTGAAGGTGAGACCATTCGGCAATATGGCATTAGGATTAAGACTATGGTTGGTGATATCAAAAGCACTGGTGGAACTATTGATGATACCACTATTGTTAGTAAAGTCCTTAGATCATTGTTACCACTCTATGCAATTAGAGTTGTTGCTATCCAGGAACTAAGGTCTATTGATAAAACCAAGGTATCCTTAGATTCTATCATTGCAAAGTTAACTGCATATGAGTTGAATAGCTATGATGGTAATGTTTAGAAGACTGAGTCAGCCTTTAAAGCATCTATTGTACTATCCAAAAAAGGAAAAGAAACTAGTACCAGTTATGAATCTAGACAATGCAGAGATATGGATGATGAAGATATTCTGATAGAGTTTGAAGCTCTTCTTGCTAAAAGACTTCTGAAGGGAACTGGAAAATATAGAGGTAAACTTCCTTTGAAATGTTTTTCCTGCAACAAGATAGGACATATAGCTATTAATTGTCCTAACAATGACAATAAGGATAAACCGAAGAGGTTTAGAAAGTATAAAAGAGGAAACAAAAGAAATTGTCTAGTTGTTGTGGATGAAGGTGTCACTGATGAAGAAATAGAAGATGAAGAAAATGAAGGCATAGTGTTTGTAGTAGTAAAGGAAGAAGTGTCTGACAAGAAATATCTTGTCTCTCGCATTGACAACTCTAATGAGTGGATAATTGATAGTGGTTGTTCTCACCACATGACTGGTGACTAGAGAAAGTTTTTGTCTCTGGAGGAATATGATGGAGGTGTTGTCAGATTTGGCAATGATGCACCGTGCTTGGTGAAAGGTAAAGGATCCATCTCACTGAATGGATAGAGCAGTGCAGATGATGTCTACTGGGTAGAAGGTCTTAAGAATAACTTGTTGAGTGTTGCTCTACTAAACGACAAAGGACTAGTTCTGGAATTCAAAGGTGGAGTCTACAGTATAATTAGGAAGAGTGGTGAACTTATTGCCACTGGTAATCAGACCAGAGGTAACTTATTTCAATTGAATGCCAAGATAAGTCGGTGTCTAATGGCTAAGTTTGATGACAGTTGGATATGACATAGGAGACTCTGTCATATGAACTTTGACAACATTGTTAAAGCTGGTAAGTTCAAGGTGGTAAGAGGACTACCTTTGCTGAACAAACCTGAGAATTTTTTGTGCAGAGAATGTCAACTTGGGAAGATGTCTTCCTCAACTTTTAAAGGTAAGTCTTTCTTAGCAGAAAATTTACTTGATCTTGTGCATACTGATCTGTGTGGTCCTATGAAAACTAGAAGTATTCAGGGAGATAGGTATTTTATGATTCTTACTAATGACTGCTCAAGAATGATGTGGGTCACATTCTTGAAAGACAAGTCTAAAGCATTTGGAAAATTCAAAGCTTTCAGAGCATTAGTAGAGAAAGAAAGTGGTAAAAAGATAAAATATCCGAGAACTAATCAATGAGGAGAATTCACTTCTGATGAATTCAATAAGTAGTGTGAAGATAATGGTATCAAGAGGTAGTTGTCTACCCCAAGGTCACCACAACAGAATGTCATAGCAGAAAGAAACAATAGGACTATAGTTGAAGTGGCTAGAACAATGCTGATCCAAGGAAAGGTTGCTCACACTTTTTGGAGAGAAGCGATGAGCACTGCAGTCTATACTATGAACTGGGTACTCATCAAGAAAGGCAAAGATAAAACCCTTTATGAGTATTAGACCAATAAAACTCCCAATGTGAGTTACTTTAAAGTGTTTGGTAGTAAGTGCTATATCAAGAGAGGTGAGCATATGAGAAAATTTGATGCAAAATGTGATGAAGGAATATTTTTGGGATATTCCACTAAGAGAAAAGCTCTCAAGTGCTACAACAATAGAACTTGGAAAATTGTTGAAAGTATCAATGTCAGGGTTGATGAATCTGCTGAGGAAACATGCAGTGAAGAAGTGGAAGATGAACAGGGTATATCCTTTTGGGAATCGGTTAAGAAAGAAACTTGTAAACATCTCAGTGTTCCTATATTGGTAGAAGCTACAGTAAGAGAAGAAGAAGAGGTTAGTGAAGAAGAAGAAGAAGAAGAAAAGGTAGCAGATTAGGCTAGAGTCATTCCTAGATATGTGAAGCTACATCATGATCCAAAGAAAATCATAGGAGATAAAGATGCAGGGATACTCACAAGAAGAAAAGTGAAGGAGAAATCTTACATGATTTCTGAATTTGAACCAAAGACTTCCAGAGAAGCTCTTACAGATGAAGACTGGATTAAAGCAATGGAAGAGGAGCTAGACCAAATAGAAAAGAATGCAACATGGTCTTTGGTGCCTAGACTAGAACATAAAAATGTCATAGGTACCAAATGGGTCTTCAAGAATAAGATGAATGAAGAAGGCACAGTTGTAAGAAACAAGGCTAGGCTTGTATGCAAGGGATACGCTCAGGAGGAGGGAGAAGACTATGGAGAAACCGTTGCTCCTATGGCTAGACTAGAAGGTGTTCGAATGCTACTTGCATTTCCAGCATTTAAGGGATTTAAGGTTTATCAGATGGATGTGAAGTTTGCTTTTTTGAATGGAATCCTAGAAGAGGAAGTGTATATAGAGAAACCAAAAGGGTTTTCCTTATCAGAAGATAGTGACATGGTGTGTAGGTTACACAAAGCCCTGTATGGACTGAAACAGACACCTAGGGTATGGTATGAAAGACTACACTCTCATCTTGTGAATATTGGATTTCAGAGAACAAGTGAAGATAGCAACATCTACTTGAAATTAGAAGGTGATCAGATTCTGATTTGTGAAGTGTTTGTGGATGACATAATCTTTGGAGGAGATGATATAATGAGTCATGCGTTTGTAGATGAAATGAAGAAAGAGTTTGAGATGTCTTTGATAGGAGAGATAAAGTTCTTCATTGGTTTACAGTTTCAGCAAATGAAAGAGGGTATTTTTATTGCCCAATCCAAGTATGTCAAAGAGGTATTGAAGACTTTTTCCATGGAGGAAAGCAAACCAATTGGTACACCAATGGTGACTAGCTATAAACTAAGGAAGATGATTCAACACTAGTGAATGAAAAGGAGTACTGGTCAATGACCGTTAAACTACACTATGTGGTGCACAACAAACCAGATATTGCTCATGCAGTGGGCATAGTAGCTCATTTTCAAAAATGTCCAAGAGAAACCCACTTGGTAGTTGTCAAAAGGATTCTTAGATATCTGAAAGGAACAATTTATTATGGATTGTGGTATCTATATAATGGTGACTATAATCTCAAGGTATATACTGATGTAGATTGGGTAGGTAATGTGGACGACCAAAAAACAACAACCGGTGGAGCGTTCTTTCTCGGTGGAAGATTAGTATCATGGACAAGTAAGAAGCAGAGCTGTATTTCCCAATCTACAACTGAAGTAGAATATGTGGCAGCATTTATGAATTGCACTCACATAATTTGGATGAAGCATGTATTGGAAGGTTTCAAAGTACCTGTATTTGAACCGGTGAATATATTTTATGATAACACAAGTGCAATAAATATTTCCATGAATCTAGTATTGCATGCTAGAACTAAGCATATTGAGCTTAAATATCACTTCTTGAGAGAGAAAGTTCAGAATAAGGAGGTTGTACTACAACATGTTTCTAGTAAGGAGCAACTAGCAGATATATTCACTAAGCCCTTACCGAAGATTACATTTACCTTTTTGAGAGGTGAATTAGGGGTTTTGCCCCTTCATGAAATCAATTAAAGATGTGTGCTCCACATCAGTCAAGTACTACAGCGACAAATTCTTCAAGATTGATGTGTTGAAGGATGCTACTCCTTAGGGGGAGCAACATAGTAGATTTTGGAAGCTTGTGCCTCTACTTTGGCATTGTTGTCAAAGGGGGAGAAGATATATGATGTAAGGGGAGAAGATATCTGATGTATGGGGAGAAGATATATGATGAGAAGATATCTGATAATGCAGGTACACTAGTCTATGAGGTTTTCAGTTGCAATGATATACTGAGTATTTCCATCAATGCCAAAGGGGGAGATTGTTGGATTTTGTTGGCATATGGGGAGATTTTTGGATATTGAAGATAGGGTGAACCAATATGTTGATATGATGATAATGTATGCTGTCATTGATGTCAATAAAGTTCAAGTGAACTGGTATGAAGAGGTATGAGGAGATGCAGTGAACCGGTGTCAGGGTTTCACTAAGTGTGACTACCCGTTAGTAGTCTCAGCTCTATGGTTATTGGTTTGGCTATCCAGCTTGTGCAATGCAATGGATGATACTTAATGATGAGTTAGCTAAGAGATATGAATGAGATCAAGGTGCCATGTCAGTCTTGTGCGCGTGAAGGATTGAGATATGAGAAGATCGAATGCGTTTGAAGTCTACCTTAGGAATGATCATTCTTATTAGTGGTATGAGAATAAAGTGTGATGGGTTACTGATTCCCATGAGAGGTGATGAATGAACGATGCAATTTGTCTTGTGATCTGTTCAAAATTATAATTGCGTGAGCTTGAATTTCATCCTTAGAATGTTACCTGTAATAAGTTAGTTTCATAAAATACAATGGAAATGCATACAGGAAATCCAAAATCCACCAATGAAACTACATGAAATACATATTAAAATAAAACATTATTTCACCTTTATGGTTTATGTCTCATTGTGTCCTAACTCCACTGTTCCTGGTTGCAAATGGTGTGCTCTCAGACAATGCACTATTGGCTTCCAAGATGGCATATGAAGAATGGACTGATAACTTGTAGTTAACTGATAGAATGATATACAAAGCTACATGATTATGCTAAAATGATAATACTATATGATTATATTGCTAAAATGATATTTATTATTTGCTTAAAAAACTCATGGATGCATAAGATTGTCTTGAAGACTATTTTTGAAGACTAACTTCCTCTCAACTGAAGCTCTTGATTTTATAGACTTTGAGAGGATTAGATGATGTGGCTTAGATCAACGGTCATGATTAGATCTACAGATTTGAATGGCTATGATCAAAGGTGAAGGTTGAGAGAAAGGGGGAAGGAGAAGACAAGTGTCACTCATCTCACCTTGACTGGGTTGCTAACTGAGGGAATCTAGGGATGGTTGGAGGAAATTTAGGCATAGTAGGACAAGTGGACTCAAGTCCTTTCCAAGATGTAGGGGGTGTTGGAGAGAATATAGGAAATGGTTATGAAATGTGTGTACGTACACAATTTCATTAATTTTGGAGGTTGAAGATAAATCATGAATTAATATTTAAGGAATATTAATTTCTTTAGCCACATGTTTGATGAGTTGGCAAAGGGAAGATGAAGTGGAGATGGAGGGTGAATTGGAAAAGGGATTAAATAATTTTGAGAATTATTTAATATTTGAGACTATAGGATAGGAGAATAATATTAAATATTGGAGATATTTAATTAATTCGAAAGAATAGGATAATGAATTAATTAATAAAATATTAATTAATAGAAAGATATGAAAATGAATTAAATTAATTAATCTTTTCAAATTAACTATTTAATAGAAGAATAAATATTAAATAAATATAAAATATTTATTTAATTGCTCATAGCCAATTTTTAGGTGTATACATTTTGCCCCTCTTTGAAATGATGTCGAGACAATATTGTTTCAAAGATTAAATCAAGTCTTGATAATGCCTGATAGAAATTGAAAATCTAGATTGTGTGCCCCCTCAGGAGATTGAATCGTGAAATTGTCAAAACTTTTAGTTTGAATGATTAATCTCATGATAATGTGATAAAAAATTTAGTCAATTAAATTCATTTGTAAAAACCAAATTAAATTGCCCCATTGTTGAAATTAATTACTCTTGAAATAGTAAATATGAAATTAACCAAGGTTAATTTTAACTTCATTGTTATCCTTGTCAACTTTTGGAGAGAATATTCTTGCTGAGGTGGCCAAAATGGTGATTCCAGTGGAGTGTCATCGATTCGAGTGAGTTCGGCGATATTAGCGGCCAGCTGAGTATGGGTATTCGATATGTATCTTATCCTGAGCTTTGTTTTCAAGTTTTCGTTCAAAATTTCATGTTTTAGGTGCTCTTTTTTGAATTTTTGAAATTTTTGATTTTTTCGAGTTTTAGATTGGCACATTTACAGTTTAGTTTAGTGCATATACAATTTTGGTTAGCACAAATGAATGTTTTACCACATTTGCTCCATATTTTAGTGCATTTGCATAGAATGTTAGCGCTTTTGCTTAAAGTAGGGCATATGTGTCATTTGTTAGCGCTTATGTTCAATAGGATAGCGCAAATGCACAAAGCAGCGCATATGCATGGTCGATTAGTGCTTTTGTTTAAATTTGATGTTGTTGATAGGTACAAAAGCTAAAAAATCACTTTGATGATTAGTTTTAACGTGTTTGATACGCATGTATGATAAAATAGAGTCGTGATTGAGTGATTGCATGATTGATAGATCGATATATAGTCTTTGATTACTGGATTGAGTAGCTCTGATTAGCTTGGTTTGATAGATGTGATATTTGAGTAGCTCTAATTAGCTTGATGGATAGATTTGATGATTAAGTAGCTCTGATTAGCTTGATTGATAGATTTTGATGATTAAGTAGCTCTGATTAGCTTGATTGATAGATTTTGATGATTAAGTAGCTTGATAGAAATCGATTTAATTTCTGATGCAAGAGTTTACCAGAGTTTTTGATCAAACTCAATGATTGATAATAAACCATGATTGATAGGTTTAAAATGATTTGATAGCTTACGCTGCTTCAATTTGATTTGATTGATTGATTTGATTGATAGATTGATTGATTTGATTGATTGATTGATTTAGTTTGATTTGATTGATTGATAATTGATGATTGAGTCAGTTTGATTTGATTGATTGATTGATTCATTTTGATTTGATTGATTGATTTCTCTTAAAAAACAGGAGAAACTTGATGTTCTCCAGTGTCGGGAGAAATTACCGGCCATACGTCATTTAGTTCCAGAGTTGTCCCAGGTTGAGATTAGACATATAGATGCCTATGGTTTATGTCATTTATTATTTATGCCTAAGATTACACATAATAGAGGATTGTTGACTGCATTAGCCGAGAGATGGCACAACGAGCATAACACTTTCCACCTACCGACGAGTGAGATTAGTGTTACTCTTGAGGATGTCTATAGGATTCTGTACATCCCGATGACTGGTGAGCTAGTGCAGTATGATTATCAGGATCGAGTTGGTACAGAGGCTTGCAGAGTCATTTTTGCTGATGAGAGCATTGGTAGAGGAGAGATCTGATGGGTAGATATGGTGATGTACTACGAGACTCTTCCTGTTATTCTGGCTAGTTTGATTGGAGGATTCATATGTCCTAATAGGCGATCACGAGGTTTTTCTGTTGGATGGGGTGAGGTTCTTCTCAGCATGATGTAGCATCGGACACGATATGCTTGGGGTGTTTGCATGTTGGCACATTTATATCATGATCTACACCAGGTTGTGTATGATGCGAGTGCTAGTTTATCAACATGATGTACTTTATTACAGATCTGGTGTTGGGAGCACATTGCTATTACATGGCCTATCCATCATAGATTTCATGGAGAGAGGCATCCATATGTTTATTTTTATGCAGGTATCCTTACTCAGCATAAGCTAGGTAAGATGGAGTATTGGTGTTGGGTGCTTGATTCTTTAGATAGCATTACTTGGAGACCATATGTTGATTGTGAGCCATGGATGATGCACAGACATTACCACTTATTATGCAGAGTAGATATCTTATTGGTCGAATACTTTTTATTGTTGAGCAACAGTTGATTGGTCAGATTTTGAGATAGTTTGGTATCATTCAGCCTATGCCTACTGGTGTGACTATATATGCGCGGTGATATAGAGATAGGCGAGATTGGGGACCATCTTTGTCATTTGAGATTGCTCATGCAGAGTTTATTAGTACTCCAAGAGTGGCATATGATATGAGATTACACATTCTGGATCCTGGGGTTACTACAGAGTATGCTCAGTATTTATTAGCTCATCCATTTCCTCAAATTACAAATCCAATAGATCCTCCTCCTAGATCAGGAGATGATGATGATGATTCAGATGATCCTATTATCAGGAGACAGAGACGTAGATGAGAGCTTAGAGTTGCTCATGAGGCTAGGAGAGGTGGAGATGATGGTGGGGAAGGAGGTGGTGGTGGTGGAGCTGGACAGAGAGGACGTCGATTGAGAGTCCATGGAGGACCATTTGGACCAGCTGGTAGGATTGAGAGACCTCATCCTATGGGTGGGAGAGATAGTGGATGGATTGGGAGGGATACTGGCAGGGTAGGGATGAGATCACCTAGAGGATTTCCATTGAGAGGAGTTAGAGTGACTGGATTGGATGAGGGTTGCAGGAGAGGTATTGATTTTGGACAGATTCAGCCAGATCCTAGAGTTATTGCAGCTCATGGTGGTGATGATGAGGATCCTAAGGTTCATATTCCCCTGATTAGATGATGAGTTCAGAGAGTTACTCGGACTGAGGTTCTAATAGTTGGACAGGTTGGTGGTGAGGGAATTGGGATTCATGCACCATAGCAGGATCTACCAGACCAGGTTGCACCAGTGCAGGATATGCCAGATGTAGTTATACCAGAGCATGATGTGCCAGGGCATGATACTATTGACAGTCTGAGAGCACAGATTAATCAGCTTTGAGCACAGATACAGACTCTTATGACTGAGAGAGACACAACTATTAGGAGACAGCAGGATACTCAGGGTCTTATTGATCATATTCAACAGGTTGGATCAGGTACTCTCTCAGCGGACACTGTTAGAGCATTATTTTGGGTCGGGAAGGAGACTTCTTACTGGTGACAATGATATGAGGAGGTAGTTGCAGAGAGCCAAAGAGCAGGTAGTTATCAGGCCACTGTGTTGATAGATACTAGCAGTGGTGGGGTCATGGGACCTCCTCAGAGGAGTGGTGAGCATGGTAGACAGGCATCTGGAGGATCTTCTCGCCCACAACCATAGAGACAGACAGATTCAGGTGGTAGTGGTATAGGACAGCCGTGATTTGATTTGGAGCATTTGTATTTTTTATTTTATATCATTGTATACTTGGACTTTTATTGTTTTATGATGATCTATATGCAGACATGGATTCTATAAGATGATTCTTTTTATTATGCATGTTATTTTATATGATGATCTATATGCTTATATGCTTTGATTTTATGGATGCAAATGAGTAGATGAATAATGATATGATGATAATAACTTACATGATGTAATGATAAATGTTTTTGCTTTGATTTTGATGATTTTGGATGCAAATGAAAAATGATTACTTAACTTAAATGATGCAAATGCAAATGATCTATATGAAAATGCAAATGAATGATTGTTTAATGCTTACGATGATGTACATACAAATGATCTGTATGAAATGTTTCTTTTGAAATTTTATGCATGCAACTAAATGATAAAATGGAATAATGATGATATACTCTATTTGATGATTTATACGGATTTGTACATGAATGATTGATTTGTTTTGTATTTATATGTTATGCTTATAATGATTATGAATCTAAGTGAAAAAGATGCAACTAAATGATCTTTATTAAATGATAATGATGATACTTTACATGGTTAATGAAATGCACTTAATTGAATGCAATTTATGCAATGATAAAATGCAACTAAAATGAAATGGATAATGATTAAAATGAATGCACCTACAATGATTAAATGCAAATTGTTTTTGTTTGTCCAAGTATACTCAATCTTTATTTATGACCGTTGATCTATTAATGAAATGATATGGTTATAATACAATGAATAAATGAATGTTTTTAATGCAACGGATAATGAGCTAGTGAAATGATCTAACTAAAATTTATACTGCCATTCTTCATATGCTATCTTGTGACAGTGCTTGATTTCATCATTGAGCTTTAAAATGTTGTAAGAAAAATACAAGCGACTTGACATAATGATTCAAGATGACCTGAGTATTCCTTACATGGATTTTGATATAGCAAGTTAATACAAGCAACTTGATATAATGGATCAAGTTGACCTGAGTATTGCTTGCAGAACAGACAAGGATTATCTCCTTTCATGCATGACTTGGAACGTCCTCCTTGATCTTTTGTCAATCATATCCTGAGACAAGTTCATACCATAGTAAGAGATAAACCACAGACAGCAATCAAAGAAAAATAATCATGCCCCATCATAGCTTCTCTAGTCATGGACATCCTTGAGTTGCATAGAGTACATGATTAGCAATAAAATCAAGATATAAACACTGAATCTTGTATGTCATTCACATGTTCTAATGGTCATTAATTGATATAATCATTTTAATGAATGATCTTGGATAATCTCGTATTGGTTGTTGATTGATTCTTTGGTTTTTGAGTTTCATGATTCAGTTGTTGATGAAATGCCTTGATTTTCGTTTCTTTGTTGCTCGTTATCTGTTTCAAAATCCTAGGTGTTTCTGGATTTTCTAAATTTTTTGAATGTTTTTGGATTTCCAAAGATTCAAAAGATCACCTTAGCAAAAGGAATTTGTATTTTGCCCCCAGTGAAAACAAAAATTTATTATGGATGTATGAATTTGATCAAGATCCAAACCATAGAGGGATACAAATGCAGATTGATAGATGCTGATAAAATCTAAGACAGTGACTACGACAAGTATGTCAAAGATTGATAACTGTTGGTAGATAGAATATTTCTTGCTAAATGGTTCAGAGAAATGGATAAGCTAGGATATATGGAAGCGATAGATGTGATAGGATGAAGCGGATAGGTGTGTAAAGCAATCTCATAGATGGAGGAACTCACTTTTTAGATAGTGCCTATTTACTAGGTTTTCACCATGTAAATTTATTGTATTTTTGTTTTATTTTATATATGCTTTTTATTGATTTTTTTTAGGACTTTATATGCTTTTTTATGATTTTTTTTTTTTTGGACTTTATATGCTTTTTATTGATTTTTTTTTTCAGGACTGTATATGCTTTTTATTGATTCTTTTTTTTTTAGGACTTTATATCTCAAGCATAGAATTTCTTGAGATGGATAGAATTGATAGGTTCATCAAACCAATCACCTTTTGGGGTAGATAATTTGTATGCTCCTGATCCATATGTTTCTACTATGACAAAAGGTCCTAGCCAATTTGGTTCAAATTTGTCCTTTTCTCGATCTTGTCGATTTCTTGGATTTTCCCTTAGAACTATGTCTCCAATCTGGAAAATGTGTGGCTTGACTTTGTGGTTATATCTTCTTGTCATTCTTTGTTGATATACTTTTAAATGATTTGTTGCATTTTGGTGACGTTCCTGAATTAGTTCTAGTTCCTGGAGTTGATAGACTCTTTATTCTTCTTCTGGTATAAGACCATGCAAGGATACTCGTTAAGAAGGTATCTCTACTTCTATGGGTAATATAGCTTCTGATCCATAGACCAAATAATATGGAGTTACCCCTATTGGAGTGCGGACACTAGTTTGATATGCCCAAAGAGCAGGATTTAGTTGAATGTGCCAGTCTTTTCCAGCAACATTGACTGTTTTCTTCAAGATTTTTAAAATAGTTTTGTTTTATGCCTCAGCTTGACCATTACCTTGTGGATAACAAGGAGTAGAGAACCTATGTTGGATATGAAATTTTTCACATAGCTCTTTTACATCTTGATTTTTGAATGGTCTTCCATTATCAGTGATAATGGTCATAGGAACTCCATAGTGACAGATTATATAATTTAGAATAAATGATGATATTTGTTTTCCTATCACTGTTGTTAAAGGTACTACTTCAATCCACTTAGTAAAATATTTAGTAGCAACCAAAATAAACTTATGTACATTAGAAGAAGAGGGATTGATCTTTCCTACCAAATCCAGGCCCTAGTGTGAAAATGGCCATGATCCTGTCATAGGATATAACTCTTGTGCTGGTGCATGAATTAGATTTCCATGAATTTGACATTGTTTACACTTTCTAGCATAGGTGAATGAATCTCTTTCCATAGTAGGCCAAAAGTAACCCATACGAATAAGTTTCTTAGCCAATGTTAAACCACTTGAGTGTGTACCACAAATACCTGCATGAATGTAATTAAGAACTCTCTCGGATTCATCTTTTTCAAGAAATCTCAATAATGTACCATCTAGAGCACACCTACATAGGATATCAGCAATAATGGTATAGCGAGAGGACTGACAGATAAAGTTTCTTTATTGACTACAAGATAATTCCAAAGGAAGGATATGATCTTTCAAATATTAGTAGGTTTGACCATATAGGGATTGACTGGTTCCTGATATATGGCAAATTTGATAGGTATGTTGGGATTGAATGGTAGGGGTTAAGATATCTTCCACAAGAAATTCGTAACATTGTTGATTCTCTTTATTTTGCAAGAGAGATGCTATTGTATCCATTGTATCTGCTGCTTTATTCTCATTTCTGGGAATCTGGGTGAATGTGATTTCTTTAAAATGTCCTTTAAATTCCTCCACTAGCTATTTGTATGGCATAAGCTTATCATCCTTTGTTTGATATTCATCATTTATTTGATAAATGACAAGTTGTGAATCACCATAGACATGTAGTTCTTTAACATTCCATTCAATGGCCATTTTGAGCCCTATAACCAATGCTTCATACTTTGCAGTATTATTGGTGCATGGAAATCGTAGTCTATATGATTTCGAAATTGTATGTCCTTGAGGTGTGATAAAAAAGATTCCTGCACCTGATCCATATTGAGTATAAGAACCATCAAAGTATAATTCCCAAAAGTTTGTACTTGCTGTCAAGATATCTGCATTAGGAAATTTGATGTGCAAAGGCATGTTATTTTGTAAAGGTGCATCAACCAATTGATCAACAATGAATTGTCCCTTGATGGCTTTTCGGTCAACATATTCTATGTCAAATTCGCTTAGTATCATAACCCATTTGGCTAGTCTCCCCGTTAATGTTGACTTGCTCAACAAATATTTGAGAGGATCTATCTTTGCTATTAGTTTTACAGAATGAATCAACATATAATGTCGTAGCTTTTGAGTTGCAAATACAACTGCTAGACATATCTTTTCAATTGACGAATAATTTAACTCATATCCAACAAGTGTTTTACTGATATAATAAACTGCTCTTTCTTTTCCTTCATCATCATGTTGAGCTAGGAGAGCACCTAATGATACACTTGTTGCTGAGACATAGAGTAACAATGGTTTCCCTTTGGTTGGTGATATTAGTATTGGAGGACTCGTAAGATATTCTTTTATTTGTAAAAAAGCTTCTTCACATTTTAGATCCCATTTGAATAGAACATTTTTATGTAGAAGATGGGTAAATGGAAGACATCTATCGGCCAATTGGGACACAAATCTTCGGATTGATTGCAGCCTTCCTTGTAAAGATCGCAATTGACTTATGTTCTTAGGTGACTCCATCTCCATGATAGCTTTAACTTTCCCAAGATCAACTTCAATGCCACGAGCTGATATAATATACCCAAGGAGCTTTCCAGAGGTTACCTTGAATGCACATTTCTTTGGATTTAATCTCAATTGATATCTTTCCAGCCTGTCAAAAATCTTGCTTAGAATGTTCAAATGTTCTTTGCTTGTGTGAAATTTTGCAAGTATGTCATTGACATAATCTTCCATGAATGTATGCATCATGTTATGAAAAATTATCGTCATAGCTCTTTGATATGTCGCTCCTGCATTCTTAAGCCCAAATGGCATAACATTCCAGCAATATGTTCCCCATGCACAGGTGAAAGTTGTCTTCTCTTGATCTTCAGGTGTGATTCTTATTTGATTATATCTTGAGAAGCCATCCTTCAATGAAAACATCTCATGCCCTACTGACAAGTCTACTATGATATCAATGTTTGGTAGTGGGAAATCATCTTTTGGACATGCTTTATTCAGATCTCTGAAATCTGTGCAGATTCTTATGCTCTTATCTGGTTTTTATACTAGTACAATACTTGAAACCCATTCTGGATAAGCAACTGGTCTTATGAATCCCAATTCCAATAGTTTCTTGAGCTCAATTTTTACAAGGAGAGAAATATGTGGGTGCATCTTTCTTAGCTTCTACTTAACAGGTTTTGCTTTTAAATCCACATTAAGATGATGCATGATAAGATCTGGGTTAAGCCCTGGCATATCTGCATAAGACCAAGCAAAATTTATTTGTCGTTGCTTAAAGAATTTCATGTATTCTTTCCTCTCTTTTTCTGATAATGAGGCAACAAAATGAAGTATTTTAGGATCCTTTGATGTATCAATGTTGACTGCTTCTGTTGGTTCTATCAAGATAGCAGATCTTTCTTAAGAATATGCAGGAAAAATGTCAAACTTTCCATCTTCTGATGCCTCAAGGAGGTTTTCATCATCAGATACACCCTTTATTTTCTCTTTTGATTTATCTAATGTTGCCATGAAATGGTTTTCAACAATAGGTCCCTTTCCTTGTTTTATTTCACTTTTGTGACTGAAAAGTTTGGCATTCTCCTGACTATGAAAAACATTACTTGATTCTGTAGTAGAAGATATCTTAGGTGGGATGGGTTCAATAGCGTTAAGGTACACAGCTAAGTCATGATCATTGGAAAAGACATTTAGTTTGGGGTTGTCTAAATTATCCCAATCAATTAGTTCAGGATGAAGAAGGGGTAAATCATAATCACTGTCATCATTAGGTGTTTCAATATTCATGACATAATAATCATAATTTAGCATAGAATAGGTATTATCATAGATTAGATGTTTTTGAGGATTGTCTTTCTCAAGCGTTTTTGAATTAGTCTCAACAAGATTAATATTAGCATTTTGTAGTTCACACTCAAGTGGTTCTTCAATTGACGTTTGTCCCTTAAATGAATGGATTATATCAACACACACGTCTTTGGTACTACAATTTTCTTCTTGATTGAGTTCATTTGCATTTTGGAGTTGATAGACTTGTGTACATGATAAAGAGGATTCTTTTAATAGATTTTGTCTCCTTTCAAACTCATCTTCTTTTGGACTAATAGTTAATCCAACTTGACTATCTCTTATATCTTCTATGGTTCTTGCATATCTGATCCTTGTTTGCGCTTCTTGTGGCATTGTGTCATTGTTTTTGTCATTTGCTTTTCTTTTTGCATACGCCTCTTTTCTCTGAATTTTGAGTTTCTCTTGTCTTCTTTCTAATTTTATCTTTTGTTCTGCAATAGACAAGTCTTCTTTTGTGATAGCTACTTGATCTTCATTGTGTTCTTTTCTTGATGTAGTGGATAAGGTATCTGGACTCTATTCATATTCATTGGAATTTGTTTCTGAATCCTCATCTAAAATTACTCCACTATACCATACTGGAATGTCATGTGGTCCAAAAAGTTCCTTGATTTCTATCATTTCTATTTTTACTGCCTCTGGAATATCTTGTTCAAATTTTGCCTTTGTTTTTATTTTCAGAACTTGTTTGACAAGATTTTTCTTCACCTTTGATAGTAGTCTCTTCTTCTTTCTTTTCATGATCTTCTTTCTTATTTTGCTTATTGACTACTGTTTTGGCTGCTTGATGTAGCTTTTCTTGTCAATTGTCTCCTTTAGAAATTGATTTCTTTCTCCATTTTTGCTGTTGAGTATTGTGTTGCTTTTGATTAGACTTCAGGTATCCCAAACCGGATTTATCTTCTATGGATTGTGAGTGTGGACAAATAGGTTTTGAAATACCTTGATGTTGCTTACCAATTGGTCCTTTTCCTTCATATCCCATCTTTTGCATGATTTTATATCCTTTGCCATATTGTTTTATGGGAATATTGACTTCTGCTGCTGTTGCTATAGTTTTATCTTCATCTTTGTATAACCAACCAAGAATGTCTTTGTCTTCATTTTCCTCTTCAAGGGTTCCAGCACTAACAAAGGTTCCTTTAAACATATGTTTTGATTTGCTTGATGTCTGTGACTGAATATCTGCTGGTTTTCCATATGACTTTGGGGAAAGTGGAAATTTATTCAAAGAATACTTTCCCATTCCTTCATCATTTAACTTGAGCTTTTCTTCAAAAGTTTCCCATAACTTTGCTTGAATTTCTTTAGTAGGATATACTAATTCTCTGTTATGTGGAACTCTTGTATCTTGTGCTGGCTTCAAATTATTGCAATATTAACTAGAATTTGCAATTATAGTGATCTCTTGTCCTTCATAAGGAAATTTCACACATTGATGATATGTAGAAGGAACTGCTTGTATCTTGTGAATCCAGGGTCTTCCTAGAAGAATGTTGTAGGAGAGATTCAAGTCTAAAACTTGACACAATGTATCTTTTACCATGGGTCCTATCTTTATTGGTAGCACAACAGTTCCTTTAGAAGAACGTTTTACTTCATCGTAAGCCTTGATGGTTATTTTCTTTTTCGGGTCCACTGCATTCTCTAAATATCCCAAAGCTTTTATCAAACTTAGTGCACAAATATTTAAGCCAACTCCTCCATCTATGAGTACATGTTTGACACGAGTTTTATTAATGGAGACTTCAACATACAAAGGAGCATTGTGAGGATGTTGTAAAGATGCGTCATCATTTTCAGAAAATGATAAGCAATGAGGGGCTATAAGATGTCCTACCATGTTTTGGAACTGATCTATATCCAAATCTTTTGAAACCGTTGTTTCCACTAAAGCTTTCTCCAAAATTTCCTTATGCATAGGTGAAATCTTGAGAAGTTCCAGAATTGATATTTGAGCGGGTATTCGTTGTAATTGCTCTACTAAATTGTATTGTTGTGATGTGGATGTTGAGTCTTTTGCTATACCTGGAAAGGTAACCTTTGCTTTGCTTCTTGTGATAACATTGATTGGTTCAGAAGATTGATTTTCGTTAACAATTATCACATTTACTACATCATCGTATGTATAAGTGTAATTTACTTTGGTTTTTCCTTTGTCATTTTCCAATTGGGATGATTCACCTTTATCATAGTTTGGAAGCGGAGTTTTAAAAGCCAAGTGTGATTCATTCATCTTATGGCTATCCATCATGATGGTTCCATTATCAATTAGATCTTGGATAATGTGTTTCAATCTTTGGCAATCATTTGTTAGGTGTCCTTTATTCCGATGATAATTGCAAAAATGATTGTCATTCCACCAATTTGGCTTGACTGGTGGCTCATAAATTCTTGCTTTGGGTAAAATAATTAATTTATTAGCAAGCAAAGTTTTTAGAGCTGATTTTAAAGATTCTCCAATATTTGTGAATTTTCTCCGAGGATTAGAGAAAAAGGATTTGGCTTTATTGTTTTCTAGATTGTTGTTGTTTGGGATTTGACTTGATAGATTGAAAATTGGTTGTTGTTGTTTTACAGTATTGTTATCATCATTTCCTTCATTGTTGACATTCATATTCTTTGACTAGAACTTGGGTTTGTCATTGTTGTTGTTGTTGTTGTTATTGTTGTATGAATTATTGTTAAGTTTTAGTTCTCCTTTCTTTACCATTGCATTCTCTATTTTTAGACCATTTTCGATCATTTTGGCAAAAGAGGGAGGACATTGCATCCTTAGTCGATAACTCATTTCACTGATAAGTTTATCAATGAATATGTCCATTTTTTCTTGATAAGGTACATCCCGGGGATACCTATTAAACATGCGTTTCCATCTTTGTAAAAAAATCATAAAGGATTCTCCATTCTTTTGTTTAACATTGCAAAGATCTAGCATTGTTATTTCATTCCTTATATTGTAGGAATATTGTGAAATAAACCTATTCACAAGTTCTTCAAAGGATTTGATTCCGGATGGCAATCTTGAAAACCACTCCATTGATTGTCCATTTAAACTCCTAGGAAAAAGACACATAAGGTAAGTTTCCTCGTGAGAAAATTCCATGCTCATAGTACAAAACTCCCTAATGTGATCTTGAGGATCAGATTTTCCATCGTATTTGTCATATTTAGGGATCTCACAATGCTGCGGAAATGGCATCATATTCAACTTTTTATCGAAAGGATGTGGGCATATATCTTCTAACGAATATTTCTTGGAGCTTGTCCCATTTTTCATGTCTTATATTTTCTATTGTAGAGCTTGTATTTGTTGAGTAAGGTTTGATAAGGGATTATCTGCATAGTCTCTCCTTGTTTCATCATGAGTCTTTTTGTCACTTCGCTCTTTTCTTTTATCATCCCTTTCTTTCCTTGTTTCTTCATTGTTCATATCTTCGTTATTTTGCTCATCTATGTTTTGGGTGTTACTTGTCTCCGTGTCTTGTTTTAAGCTTTCTATGTTAAAGTCTTGTGGTAGTTTAGCTCTAGATTTTGCCAACATCAAGAGATATTTTTCTTTTTGTTTTGATAACAATTTTTCCATTAGCCTATCAAATTTGAAATCTTGTTCAAGGTCTCTAATGGTGCTATTGACTACTTCTTCGTCAACAGCGGTAAATCTAAAATTGGCATCTTCTTCCTCCATTTGTTGTTGTTTTCTAAGTTGTTCGTATTGGGCTCTAGTCCAAACTGGCATGTGTTTATTTCAAAGTTGTCAAAAGTTCCCAAGGACAAGGTCAATAGGTGATTATTGGTTTAGGAAGGTATGCTTTATTGATCTTACCACTATTGTTTGTTCGTTGGGATAAAACGTCTCTTTGTTGAAAAGCACATCTTTGTAGAGTTTCACCATCAAATTCTGCACCGCAACCACGTAAGTAGTGATAAAAATGGTGTAGGAATGTCCTATATTTTAGTAAGATCTTGCGATTGATATACAAGAATTTTATTCTCTTTTGAGTAGCTTTGTAACTGGGTTTTCTTTTCTTAAGGTGATATTTAAAATTCATATAGGCATTTGACAGTTTACAAGTTTGATTCCAATGTTGGTGCAATTTTGGTTTTGATGTAACCTAAGTTCAAAATAGGAAAGATATATCCAAGATTAGGAACCTAGTATAGATTGATCAAGCTTCATGATAGAGGATTTGATTATCCTAATGAGAGACTTGACAAGGATGTTGATTTTTTTACTTAAGATGTTTGAATCAATAGCTTGTTGAATGTTGATGTTTATAGAACCTTTTGGGAATAACCTATAGGATTAGCAACCTAGTTGTTTGAGCTATTTTGAAAATACTTGATGGTTTAGAGACAAACCTACTTCAAGAATTATTTTGATATTTTGATGTTTTGATACTTTGATTTTGAGTTGGTGTTTCAAGTGTTGGAGTGCTTTTTGTTTTATCCTTTTGATCACACTTTGCAGAAATTTGTTGATTTTTGATCTCTTGTAGATGATAATTTTTTTCAATTTTTGACCATTTGGAACATGTTACAGACATAGAAGACACAATTTTTAATATATGAAAAGCACAAGCAAGTACAAATCCCTATGGTGGGCTGAGACAATAGTTGTTGAATCTCACATGGAGTTTCCAACAAGGCTATGCTATTCAAAGCGGATATTTAGATGCTTGACCCCATTGGCTGCACCCTCGGCACTCACTTCTTCAGGGCAACCAAGCACCAGTTTCCATGAGATCTCCTCATGGAAAACTTTATATCTCTACTAGGAACTGTATGTGTGTGAGCCGCTTCAGAGGTCCGACCTCCTGCGCCAACAACTAGAAGGTTTTTGGCAACTAGTACAAATAGTTTTTAGTAAAGGCTTCCAGTCATGTGGTTATACATGTGGCACTTTCAACTCTATAAATACAGAAGGTTCCCAACCTATAGAGGTTACGCTCTATAGGGTTTATGGGGAAACATAGTGTCGGTATGAACTTATCAACACATGTTGTTTGAACTTTTGTCACAAACAATATTTATTTATAGTGGATTGGAAGGACTCGGTATTAGCCCATTTCCAATTTAGGTCATTCCCCTCTCACTGGCCCCCTCAAGGCAGCTCGGGAAGGCAGGCCCTCTAAAGGATTTAATTGCTTGAAAGTAAAGAAAGCATAAAAGAGTGGGTTTGGCTTTTTGATCACCCAATTAAAGGGAGAGCATATACCTACCACTTTCGAGACACGGAATACAAGTGTTCTTTTTTAACTTTCCATAGCAATGCGATCTATCCTCTACTTGGATATGTTGCTCCAACAAGCATGGTGTTTATTTTAGCCCCATATAGCAAATGATTTTCTAAACTAGGAATTGGAAATCCTGATCAACAAAATGAAAATCGTTGCAAAAAGTAACTTGCTTCGTAAGAATAGACAAGTTGATTGTTCTTTTTAACTTGCAAAATATAAGATTGATTGTTCTTTTTACCTTTGCAAGAAAATAAAAGATTGTTGTTCTTTTTAGAGCCCAAAATTTGAGGTGTGAATCCTAACTTTGCAAGAAAGTAAATGTTTGATTTGTTGTTATTTTTACCTTGCAAATGTGATTATTTTTAGAGCCCAAAAACAAGTGAGGTACTTTTTAGAACACCAAATTTGAAAAATGAAGTTCTTTTTACCCAAAAGGAAATATGAATTCTTTTTAACCAACTTTAAAAAACCTAGAAAAGAAATCACTAAATCCTAAGTTAACTCCTCCAAATCTGCAAGAAACTACTAGAAACTTGAAAAAAAAAAAAGTTAGCGAAAATCCAAAACCTTAGGTGGGCTTCTACAAGCCTAAAGCTATCTGTCAAAAGTGCTAACCTACGTTACAAAAGCGCTAACCTACATTATAAAAGCACTACCCTATGATGCAAAAGCACTAATTTTTAGACAAAAGCGCTAACCTACATGACATATGCGCTAACCTGTGATGCAAAAGCATTGAATTTTCAGACAAAAGCGCTAACCTACATGACATATGCGCTAACCAATGATGCAAAAGCACTGATTTTCAGACAAAAGCACTAACCTACATGACATATGCGCTAACCAATGATGCAAAATCACTAACCTATGATGCAAAAGCATTGTCAAAATTCACACATGCGTGAATCTGCATTACAAAATATGTTACTTTTATTTTTGCAAAATTTTTAAAGATATATGTGAGGTCCAACCCCATGGTGGGTGCAAAAATATGTGAGCTTGAATTTCATCCTTAGAATCTTACCTGTAATAAGTTAGTTTCACAAAATACAATGGAAATGCATACAAGAAATCCAAAATCCACGAATGAAACTACATGAAATACATATTAAAATAAAAAATTATTTCACCTTCATGATTTATGTCTCATTGTGTCCTAACTCCATTGTTCCTGGTTGCAGATGGTGTGCTCTCAGACAATGCACTATTGGCTTCCAAGATGGCATATGAAGAATGGACCGATAACTTGTAGTTAACTGATAGTATGATATGCAAAGCTACATGATTATGCTAAAATGATAATACTATATGATTATATTGCTAAAATGATATTTTCTATTTGCTTCAAAAATTCACGGATGCATAAGATTGGCTTGAAGACTATTTTTGAAGACTAACTTCCTCTCAACTGAAGCTCTTGATTTTATAGACTTTGAGAGGATTAGATGATGTGGCTTAGATCAACGGTCATGATCAGATCTACAGATTTGAATGGCTATGAACAAAGGTGAAGGTTGAGAGAAAGGGGGAAGGAGAAGACAAGTGTCATTCATCTCACCTTGACTGGGTTGCTGACTGAGGGAATCTAGGGATGGTTGGAGGAAATTTAGGCATGGTAGGACAAGTGGACTCAAGTCCTTCCCAAGATGTAGGGGGTGTTGGACAGAATATAGGAAATGGTTATGAAATGTGTGTACGTACACAATTTCATTAATTTTGGAGGTTGAAGATAAATAATGAATTAATATTTAAGGAATATTAATTTCTTTAGCCACATGTTTGATGAGTTGGCAAAGGGAAGATGAAGTGGAGATGGAGGGTGAGTTGGAAAAGGGATTAAATAATTTTGAGAATTATTTAATATTTGAGACTATAGGATAGGAGAATAATATTAAATATTGGATATTTAATTGTTTGGAGAAGATAATTAAATATTAGATATTTAATTAACTTGGTTAGAGGAATAATTAAATATTAGATATTTAATTAATTCGGAAGAATAGGATAATGAATTAATTAATAAAATATTAATCAATAGAAAGATATGAAAATGAATTAAATTAATTAATCTTTTCGAATTAACTATTTAATAGAAGAATAAATATTAAATAAATATAAAATATTTATTTAATTTCTCATAGCCAATTTTTATGTGTATACAATAATACTCTATGCAATGTGTTTGGACGGTCGGGATTGGACCGCCTATGTTGTAAACCTAAGATTCTTAGGGTTTAGGGTTTATGCTACCGACCTATCTGTTGTCTATAATGTCGATGATGTTTGTTATTGTAAAGTTGTTGGAAAATGATTGTTTGTGTATCTGAGTGATGAGATACTTGCCAGACCAGTAAGAGGAAAACTGCAGAGTGTGAATGCAGAGTAGAGGAAATGAAAAGGATCTGCCTTGGCATGTAGTGTTGTTATCAAATCAAAAGTTTTTCCTGTTGTCTTCTAATCATTTCAACTGATGGAAAATCCCTTTACCGGGTAGCTTTAACAGGCTTATTGTAAAACCTGTAACCAGGTGACTCAAGATCATTAAGTTCTTCAAATCCTCTAGTGAGGTAACCTTTAACAGGGTTTCAACCTTTAATAAGGTATTAGCCATCCCTTAACCGGGTGATCTCTAATAGGATCGGTTCCTAGCAGAACCTTATTTGTAAAGTCTTTATCCGAACTAGGCTCATAACAGGGCGAGCTTCAAAAAATTTCAAAAACAAGCTTGTGGGTATTCATCCCCACCATGGTTTTTCCCATTTGGTTTTCCACATGAAAAATCTGTGTGTTATGTGTTATGCATTTTTCATGTGATGTTTACGAAGTATTTGGTTGAAAGATTATGCATGCAGAGTTAATAGTTTATGGTATTTCTAGTATACCACATGCATATGTTTATGGTTGAAGTTGATATCGAGTATTGATTGTATTTGAAGTGTTTAGACTTATCAGTTTATGGTATCTAATGTCTTACTGTGTTTAACTAGTGTTGCCATGGTTAAGTTCAATAATGGTGACAACAAGTTGGTATTGCGTTGACTAGATAAGTTGTTGAGAAAGTTTTTTCCTGTACTGATTCAACACCCCCCCCCCTCTCAGTACTGGTTGGGGTATATGTTGTTCATCATTATTCATCAATATCACCTATGATCTACATGGCAACAAGAATAATCTGCATGGCAACAGGAATAATAGGTCAAAACAAAACAGGATTTAATGGGTTTAGTTAACATATAGAATGCACATAGTCAAACTCTAATACATCATATGACTCAAATACTATCCCATTAAATGAATTAAAACATGGCAAAAACTTATCAGTTCTATGAATAAAAGAGATAATATATCAGCTCATCATACCCTCCAACTTAATGTCTTGCTAATCCTCTGGCAAGAGGAAAATTTCTCATTCAGGCACTGACTCGTAAGTCGCCAATGGTTCCTTGTCTTGTTCCTCCTGTAGCCAAGTTCCAATAAAACCCTTTCATCTTTTCTAGTCTAGCCCATATGGCTTCTTCTGTGGCCTCCTCATATGGTTTGTCTGTAACCCTGCATCCCATTAATGGCCACATAAGGATAGGTGGCTGAAATATCAAGGGTAGCCAATTATTGCTCTTTACCCTTGATGTACTTGGGAGCTCTTTGTGTAGCTACATGAAAATTAGGTAGTGAATGGGGTTCACCCTATTTTAGGTTTTCTGGGAGATTATTCCAGTGCTGAACCAATCATTCAATTGCAGTTGTATTTTCATTTTTAATCAAGTGTTCATATTCCTGGAATGTTTCCTCTCTTATCGATAACACCTGGCTCCTGATATCAGGTCTTGTTAACAATTTCTACCAGTCATAATAAAGAAGTCATTGGAAGAAGTCACATCATAATTATGCAAATAAAATTCACATAACAAATTCTTAACAACTATAGGAGAGTTTTGATACATTATAAAATTCCTCTAGGGTATCTAGAGAAGTACTAAGATCCCTAACAATGTGGTTTAGCTTGAAACTTAAATATTGCTCTTTTAAATATAAATCATAAACCCTTGGAGGAGACCTGCATTGCATCAACTCAGGAATGATACTGGCAATTGTGTCCACCTTAGCTTGCAATTCCACAATCTGATTATCCCTCTTTTCAATTTCTTTCTGTTGTTTATCAAAAACTCCATGTAACCTAGCCCTTTCTATCTCCCACTGCCTATAAAATTTAAGTGCAATGGATAAACTAGTGAGAGATGAAGGGGGCTTACTAGCTGTTACCTGAGGGCATGAGATTTCTTCAACCAGATCTCCAAACTATTTCGCTACATGTGCCAAATTTGATAGTCTATCGGCTCCATGTTCTTCTTGTGGTTGAATCTCTTTTCGACTTCCATGCCCTTCTTCCGACGTTTCTACAGAAATGATTTCACCCACATCCCATGTTGCTCAAGTTTTCTGTTTACCCCATCAACTCCTTCTTGCATACATTTTCGGAGTGGCTACAGGAACACTTTCTATGAGAGGTGTTGTTGTAGAAGAATTTTCTTTTACATTATGCCTTTTAGTTGTAGGAGAAACCTGTGCTGCTTGAGGCTGTTCTATGGTTTCTTCCTCTGCATCAATTGTTTCTATTTCTTTCCCTTTCCTTTTAGAAGATCCCGCTCCACTTTGAAAATGAGTGGAGAGCTGCTCAATATTTGTTTCAATCACCATTTCTTTTGCAACAGTCAAGGCTTCATTGACAACAGGAGGTTCATTCTCTATAGAAACCCTAGGAGAGGAGGGCCCTCCAATATCTTCCTCTTGAGCTGCTGTTTCTTCTAGAGAATGAACATTTTCCTCCCTAAATTATGGGATATCTTTGAATGCTCCCTATGCCATCTGAGAGACATCTTTGAGAGAACGTTCTACTAATAATTTAATCAAACCATGATGACTAATAGAATGATTTCCACCCCTCTGTGTTTCTTTTGCACTTACGGAAATAAGATGATACAAAAAATTGGGAACATTTACCCTTCGGCCATGCCGTAAATGACTAAGCAATTTAAAATGGACCAAATGCAAATTTGAGTACCTTTGATCACAGGTAATGTATTTCATCACATACAATGCCACCTGGGGCCATTCCGCTGGAAGAGATATTCGTCTAGTTCCCTACTTGTCCACAGTTAGGGGTCCATCTATTGGGTGTGTAAACTCTGCCCTAGTGCTTCTCGCATCCTTAGAATCAGGAAACAGTTCTCCTTCTTGTAGCAACCCAATAACTTTAGCTATCCATTGCTCTGTGGCAATGAATATTTACTATTTATTTGATTATTTAACCATCAGTAATCAATTAATTAAATTAATATTTAATTAATTTCATCCTCAAACTCTTCTCTTATAAATTAAATAAATTATTGAATTTATTTAAATTAATTCATTAAGCCACACTCAAAATCAATAAAATGAATAAAGCACATTTATTTAATTTAGCCACCTTTCCTCTTTTAAATAAATAATAAAACATTTATTTAAATCCCTAAACTACCCCGCCCCCCACTTGGAGTCTCCTACAAATGCAAGTTGCACCTATTTTGTTGAAATAAAGTAATTTTATTTTAATTAAAATCCTATTTTCTCTCACCCACCAAACCCACTTGCATCCTAAACCCATTCTAGATTCTTCTAAACCATTCTTAATTATCCTAAACCCATCCCCTAATTATTGTCACATTCCTAAGCAACTTGAAGTCACTTCTCAAAGCCTCCAAAGTCTTTGAAAAGCATTTCATGCTTTATGTCTCCAACAAGTTAACCCCTAAAGTCTTCCAAACCATTAATGGTTCTTACATAACCATTTATGGCTCTTAGACAATTATTAATGATCAACTCAACTCATCCACATGGTTAGAGGCTTTTCCTCTAACTCAACCTCCATTTAACTCATGGGTCCCTTCAAGCCTTTATTGCTTTGACCATGGTTATCCCCACTAACTCTTGCACAAGAGTTCGTCCACTGGATAAAGGCATTATTCATTGGATACAAGCTTTATTCATTCAACTCAAGCCTAACCTTACCCCCTAAGATAAGCTTCATGTCATTTCAAGCATTTAATGATTCTTCCCTCTCCTCTCAAGCCATCTCATGTTGACATTTGTCATCCTAGGATTGGGTTGAAAGACTTCACATGTTTCCTACAGAGAAGGTATATTGTGATCAAATTTGATTTTTTTTTGAAAAAATGTCCGCTTTCATCAGAATTCCGACGATAATGCAACATTTGATTTCGATGGAGAAGGAATTGGCAATGACATTTGTGTTTTTTAGAAAAAGTACCCACGTTCGTCGAAATTCTGATGACCGTGGGCATTACTTAAAAAAAAAGGAGAAAAGACCAAGTCATTTCATAAATCCCGCCTCTTCATCCCGTCGACCTCTACCATTACAAAATCCCGCCTCTTTGTCCCATCGAACTTTGCCATTACAAAATCCCACCTCTTAGTCTTGTGGACCTCTGCCATTACAAAAGCTTCAGCTTGGATAAGTCTCCTCTGGCAGGGAACCTGTGGGTTTAATCGTTGTAGGATGTAGGAATGGTCAGATATCGTAGTGTCGCTTTCCTTTCCTTTCACATTTGAGCCAAAGGATGTGTTTGTCAGGGTGGCCATTTCAATTATCATCGCTTCACTCTAAATTGGGCATTACAAGATCCAATTGAAGAAAAAAGGTAGGGTATAATCAGCCAATTCATTGTTATACATATTCATATATTTAGATTCAAAGTTTATTATGGATTTATTAGATTAATTGCCAATAGCATAGATGGTGAGAGGTTTCTGTAATATGATATGATCGATTTAAAAGAAGATTTTCTTACAAGACCTAAACCCTTGAACAATTCTACAATCATGTATTAATTAAACACTGCATTTTAAATAATGAACAATATAGTAAGCATGAAACATATTAACACTACTTTCCATATTTGAAACATATCCTAATTAAGGAGAGGGATGACCTAAACCTGCATGATCGAGTGCCATTATGTAAAATATATCCTAATTATGGATGTTGGTATATATGGTTATGACAAAAAATCCCTGCTACAGAATCGTGAGAGCACTGTGTAGTGATTGAGTGCTATTTTTTGTCGGTGTTTTGCAAGGGAGTATAAGTGTACCATTAGGAAGGTGGTATAAAATGGAAGTTGAGAGGTATAAGGTTATGAGGTGTGGGTTAGGATAAGATAGGGAGGTAAGTGATGAAGGATGTAATGGTGAAAGAGTAAGTTAGGATATGTTAGGGGTTTGGAAGGTAGGAAAGTGAATGGGGGGAAATAAAAGGATGTGAAGGATGGAATGGGGTTAGGTAGGTGAAGTAAAAGTAAGTGTGTATGAGGTTAAGGATTAGGATAGGATTTAGGAAAGTGAAGGAGGTTAAGATAGGGGATATGAAAGGTAGATGGAAGGTAATAATTATAGGAAGTGAGGTAAAGGTTATGAGGTATGGGTTAGAAAATAGGGTGTAGGAAATGGAAGGAAGGGTCATATCACTTTGAGAGTTTTCACCAAGATGAGTAGCCCGAGTATGGACCTCAAATCTTACAAGCCATGAGGATCCACTTGTAGTAGAGGAGCATATACTTGCATCTTGGGAGCTTATTAGGAGTTTGCCTTGAATTTGGGAAATACACATAGAGGAGATAGAATATTGATCAATACACATTACCTAGCCGCATCATGCATAAATACAAGAGGTATAGACTATAGAAAGCACATATCATGAGCCAAAGGATCATATTTGAGAGTTGCTTCATCTCCAATCCTCTACATTTTTAAGATCCACAAAAGGGGTTGAGGATAAGTCTTGGTTACTTAGCTTGGACTTATGCTTTGGGTTGAATCTATATGTGAGCAACCTAAAGGCATAATTTTCAATGCAATTTTTGAGAGGACTTGCTTCCACCTTGTGGTACTAGGAGGATAAAATGCACCAACTCACATTGGAAACCCTCTCTAGATACCATTTTGGAGTGCTTCAAAGTGTGTTCTATTTCAAAATATTTTTGACAGAGATGCATAGATGAGTTTCACAATTTATATAATAAGGTTTCATAGTGGCTCGACATGAGAGTTAGTTTTTGGAGTTCCTGTAGTTTGTAGATTACATTCAAGACAAGTTACTTGTCAATTATTTCATTAGGGGTGGAAAGCCCAAAATTTAAGTTTTCCTACACATGGCCAATCGAAATGACTTTAGGGTTGCTATGGCAAAGTCT
The DNA here is from genome assembly GCF_030272615.1 of Cryptomeria japonica. NCBI lineage: Eukaryota > Viridiplantae > Streptophyta > Pinopsida > Cupressales > Cupressaceae > Cryptomeria > Cryptomeria japonica. The sequence continues at coordinate 423,267,588 of NC_081414.1, forward strand.
CTTATGGAAAAGGAGGTACATGGGAGGACACAAGGGGCATGAGAGAAGTTTGTAACCTTGATGAAGGGACTAAAGTGTCCATAGGCCTCCGCATCCTTCACAGGATAATTTAGACTTACTATATGATTTACAAAGAAAAACCCAATAGTATCAATATTTGGGACAAAGGTCTAGAACATAGTAGGGGCCATAGGGTAGTCACATGTGACCATCATCGACACAAGGATATTTTAGGTATGAGAGACTATAGGGCTATCAAGATAGGCCTTCTATGACTCAACAACCTTTTAGGGGAGAATCTAGTGTTTTTAGTAGTTAGGATCTTCTAATTATGGTGGGGGCTAGCCAACATAGGGTTATATGAGACACACATGTTATGTATATGTTAGTATCAGATAGAGAGTGCCCACAAGTTTTTAGAGTAGGTGGACACCATCCTAGGATGTCAAAGTAGATAGTTGATATGTGGGTCTTTACCCTCCCAACCACTCAACATATATCACCATGGGTCTTTACCCTCCCAAACACACAAAGGTTAAAGGAAGATTCACTACTGCAGCACTCACTTTTTGTGATAGTCTCAAGCACTTAGGACAATCACTCCTTTCATGGCCATTCTTCTTCACACAACACTCTAACATTAATTATGATGATAGTGTACCTCCTTAAACCTTCCACAAACACCTAACTCAATACCAAACTCTTTCCCAATCTCGCTAATGGACTAACTCAATTCACTGTGAGATTGTGATGGTCAATACAAGGTTTAGGATAGTAGTAATTAGGATCTTCTAATTATGGTGGGGCCTAGCCAACATAGGGTTATATGAGACAGGGTTAAGTTCAACAGTGATGTGTATTAGATTGTCATCAAAGTTTCCTGTTAGTGTTACATTGCATCAGCATTAACCACTTATTGTCATGGGAATCAACTAATAGACAACATAGATATTTATCAACCACCTCCTTTTTTTCACCAAAGGGATAAAAATTTATTAAACACAACGAGAATTACAAAGAAAGAAAGTAGATACATAACTTGATGAGTATTAAGAGGGGGGAGTGAATTAGTATACCAAAAAATACTTAACTCAAACTCTTAAACAATTTAGCAGATAACCGGTATAACAGATTCACTAATAAACCAGTTAAGATAAATGCAAACCAAATAGAAAATAAAGCATTCACCCACAAAACCACAGTCACCATCACACAAGATATTTGATGTGGAAACCCAAATGGGAAAAACCACGATGAGCAGAAACTCACAAGTAACTATCTACAGAATAGAAACCAGACCGGTTAAGGTTAGACCGATTAAGGTCATACAATATTCTTCACCAAAACAGATTCTGTTAGGAATCGAGATCTCTACCAGGAGATAAGTCTTGTTAAAGACTACCTTGTTAAAGGATTTCAGATCCACATTTGTGAACCACCTTGTTAGAGGATTTACAAAGGCTTTGCTGGGCCTTCCCAGTTAAGGGTTTCAGACTTGTCGAAGATGTGAGTAATCAACGAGTGATCTAGATACTAGGACAATATGCTTGGTTAGATCCTTGATAGCTCATTGTTAATGCATTTCAACATTACTTCAGTCTTCAATATCTCCACACTCTAACTCTTCACACAAACCTAATCTTCTCTGCAAAGATCACACATAACCTTCTCATACATCATACATCTCTCATCCATACAAACCCTAGACATGATGTCCTTATAAAGGGAACTGATTTCATGTCGGTCCAATAGGATTAAACTACAAGTTCCTAGGTTCAGTACATCTAGACACATTTGGTAACATGGCACAAAATCATCGCCAAAGTGTCGGTGGATGATAACTCATCACAGAAATACCGGTTGGTAACTCATCACAGAAATACCGGTTGGTAACTCGTCATAGAGTAATACCGGTTCATATAATATACCGATTATCTTTCATCAAAAATGAAGACTGGAAAATGTTAACTACCACTTTGTTCGTTCATACCGCTTGAGATCCTTGAACCGCTTGAGGTCTTCATACTGCTTGGGTTCTCCATACCGCTTGAGCTCTTCAGTCAATTTGTGACCGATAAACATCTTCTGCAAAACACCGATAGTCTAAAGACTATAATACATAATACCAGTTGAGCATAACTCATACATAAAGAAAGTGTGTGTCCATCAATGACAATCAAAACATCATCAAAATGCCAACAATCTCCCCCTTTGGCGTTGATGGCAACACTTAGGAAAATTTTGACATTTAAGTGTTTTTACAACAAAAATATGCTATAATCAAAATTACTCCCCTAAGCATATACACTATCCCTTTTGCAGAAATTACAATGTATACTATTCCCCCAAAGTGGTAACATGAAAGTATACATGAAATGGTAACATTCACCAAAATTTTAAATACTAGTCCCCCTTTGCCAACAATGACAAAGTAATGCAGAATAACCCCTGTTTCCTTATATATATAAAAAGAGTAAATGTTTATGACAATAAGGAATAAAACTTATCAAAAACAAATTTAAAATCCTTCAAAAAAGTTTTCATGGCCAATATCCATGACTCAATTAATGAGGTAGCAACCTCACTTTTTCTTTGCATCTGGAATACCAGTTCTTCCATAGCATCAATGGTACTCATCTCTTGAGTTACAGTGATAGCTTCAAGATTGAGAAAACATTTCTGAAGAATTTGCAGTCTGGGTAATAAGACCAGTTGAAGCTCCTGCAAATCTTTTGTTCGGTTGCAGATTTCTAATTCCACCCGGGCAATCTGCAGCTGATAATGATGAACCATTTTCCCATATGTAGTAAATGAATCATATGGCAGCTTGATGGTGCTAATGTATGTCTAGAACTCCGATTCGAGTTTATCTTTCTGCTTAAGCACATCATCAAAAAATAGATGGGGCTGGCAGATTTTACTCAATAGTAATTTGCCCTCATCCATAGCACCCTTGATATCCTTCTGCTACTTCAAAAGTTGTGACCAGAGCTCATTCAGTTTCTTGACTAAGGAAGTATTGAGTGCCTTTTCATGATTCTTCTTCACAGTGGCTGCAGCAACATCTTCCAAGCATTGTACTTGCTCCTCTACTATAGTGCAAAGGATTTTTAGCTTGGATAGAGAGGAATTGGTACTAGGGAGGTTAGTACTGGGAATCAGACTAGGAAGGGTGTCAACCATAGTTTTTATGACATCCCTATCCTTCTTCCTTCACAACTCTTCTAGTCTTTCTTGTGCCAGTTTGATGCCTCACAGAAGCTCGGACTCATTTGTTGATTGAAGGTCAATCGGACTGGTGGTGTCAACCGGTTTGGCTTGACCATCGGTTGCCTTGGGACTCTTTGCTTGTTTGGTTTTCTCTGCTACCTTCTCCTCTGCTGCTCTTTTCTTTTCCTCTTCTTTCTTCTTTTGCTCCTCTTCTTGTTTCTTCTTCAGTTCTTCCTTCTTGTCTTCTTCCTGCTTTTTCTTTTCTTCCTTCTTTTTCTCCTCTTCTTTTCTCTTCTCCTCTTCTTTTCTTTTCTTTTCTTCTTGTTTCCTCTTCTCCTCCTCTTTATTTTTCTCTTCCTCTTTCCTCTTGTCTTCCTCTTTCTTTTTCTCTTCTTCTTTCCTCTTGTCTTCCTCTTTCTTTTTCTCTTCCTCTTTCCTCTTGTCTTCCTTTTTCTCTTTCTCTTCCTATTTCCTCTTGTCTTCCTCTTTCTTTTTCTCTTCCTCTTTTTTAGCTTTTTCCTTGTCCTATTTCTCTTTCTCTACTTTTTCTTTGTCCTATTTCTCCTTCTCTATTTCCAGAGTGACATCCTCACCATCTAATGCATCCACATCAATGGGATCATTTTGCTCTGTCACTCTTTCCCCTTCACCATCAAATACTTCATCTGGTTTGCCTGATGTTATATCAGGTGCTTGTTCAGCCTTCAGATTAGCCTCAGACACTTGGTGTAGTCAGACAACAACTTTGGCATGTAAACGTGTGTCCTTCTCCACTTCAGAAACTTTACCTTCCAGTAGCCCAAGTCTTCTTCTTCTCATGAATAAGAGGCCTTTGTTCTTATCCATTGTCTCAAATAATTCAGAATTAGAGGCATCGAGAAAGTATTGTGCAAAAACTCTCTCCCTTATTTCCTGTTCCTTTTCAATGGCAATGTGCCATTTGTTATCTACAGAATTGTATAAAGAATTTGGTATGACCAATCTGATTTCATATGGCGACCGGTCATTGACACACAAATATCTAATAACCTCTTGTTCTACTTCATCTTTCTCATTATCATTAAAATCATTAAAATGCTCTTTTAAATCATCAATCAATTTTCTCCTAATGTTCTTGATTGTCCTTTGACAATGTGTCATAGGCTTATAGGAGGAAATATCTATGTTTACCAATGCTGAAGTTGCAGGTGCATTATTGGTAGATTTTGCCTTCTTGCTTGATTGTCTTGTCTTCTTAGGTTGAATTTCTAGTTCAGTATCCTCTAACTTCGGTGAGCTAGTTTTGGTTTTTCGCTTCCTCTCGAATACTTTAGCGGGAGCAACCTCGGGTTTCTTCTTGGTAGGTGACTGCTTGGTCACTTTTGGACTTGTTGAGGTAACTGGTGCTGATACCGATGGCACTACCTTACCCTTTGTTTGTGTAGGATCTTCAACCGGTGTTACCCTCTCCAAGTAGGTGTTGGTTCTCTTTTTCTTAGCATCTAGTGGTGAGGCAAGTAGGGTAGAGTCATACTCGATCAACATTTCATACATCACTTCATACCCCATTGGTTCAATTGCTTCCTTTCTTGGTTCCACTGCTTCCATTATGCATTCATCTACCTTTATGGTGAAGTAGATGTCATCTTCACATTTCTTCAGAATATCTCCAGATATCCTCATCCTCTAGCTCATTTTCTGCTTGAATTCATCAAAGTATTTGTTCAAAACCTTAGGATGTGAAGTTCCCACTACTTGAAGAATTTCCTTGATTTGTCTGGAGACCCGTAAGTCAACAGACCATTGCACACCACCTATTCCAGGGAATAACCTTGAAAGTATAAGATTAGGCCGACTAGAAGTTGTCCAAACCTGAACCTTAAAGCATTATCTTGTTTAATGGACTTTAGGTTTAGTAGCAATTGCCTCTGCAAACAGGTACACAAATAAAATGAGGTGTCTTCCTTAATCATTCTATAGGAAGCATTCATTGCAGTAGCAGGGACAGAGTTCATTCTGCTAGCATAAAACATCCCGTAGCCAATCACCATGCAAGCATACCTAACCAAATCATCTTTGATGGTGTTGACGGTCATCACCCATTGGTCACTCAGAGAACCGGTGAACTTAGTCATTTCAGTCTTGGTGACCTTCCTTAGAGCTGGCACCTCTCCAATGTTATAGAAACTAGCACTCTGCTATATTCAGGTTGATGCAGATGTGATCTTCAGTGAACTCTTCCAGAAAATAAACCACATTGTGCAATTTCTTCCTCTCTAGGATGCTATATTCAAGTTTGACTTTCTTGTCATCCCCATAGAACAGACCTAGCTGACAATGAATCACTAAGGTTCCTAGGTCTTCTAGTTTACAATATATATATCCTAAAATGTCTTCCTCAACAATAACTCTGACGGATATCTGGGATAGGGCATTGTATTTCATCTTCTTTTGAAGAAACTTGGCTAAATCCACAGGTACACTAGAACTGGAGTGCGATGCAGAAGCCATGATTAAATGACAAACAAGAATTTTGAGAAATACCTTCACAATTCAAAATTTAGGGTTTGCCAATGTCGCTCACAACACACCACTTTGGTTGCTTGGAACACCTCTTAGTGTTCTTCACCGATAGATTGAAAGTCTGATGGATTCCTCTGCAAGATTTTTGGATTCACTTTGAATTGCTAGGCGAATCGCTCTTTCTCATTCTACTCTTTGAAAGTTCTTCTTTTGCAAACTAATAAGTGAAAATGATGACAAAAATCCCTTTTAAACAATCTTTCCCCTACCATAATAAATGCATCATCGCTAGGGTACAAACCCTAATTTTGCCTTTTACCATTTCAAGTCTTTTGTTGATTGACAGGTAACGTATATCAGTTAAGGTCTTTATCAATATAAACTAGGGGTTCAAATATTTCACCGATATGCTCCCCCTAAGCTTTTCTGAAGCTCAGTTTGCCGGTTCAGAGACTTCCACACTAGGTGCAGAAACTGGTTCATCCTGTGACACTTCTTCAGGTTTCTTTTTCCAAGTTTTATTCATTCCCACTTGAACGGTTTCAACATCAATCCTCCCTTCTGGAGTGATTGGTATATCATCCGATAGGTTCTTTCTCATTCTATAGGTTTTGGCAGTGTGTCCCGGTTTGTTGCAATGATAGCATACCATTCCAGGTGTTCTCCATGGTCCATTATTCATACTACCATTCTTCCTTCTGCATGTTGTAGTAGTGTGAATGCTATGATGATAGATCAAACAGGTTGCTCTCCAACCAGTTGCTGCTTGATAGCCACCTGACCGATGGTCATAGGTATTATACCAGTTGGGATTCCGGTTCACAGAGGGTTCTGGGATAACTCCATGAGTCCTTGGAGGGTATCTCCCAATGTTGTGCAAAATAGACCTGCATTCAAATGCTCTATGCCCAAACTTGTTGCATTCATAGTAGTTTCCATTGAATCTATTGGATCTAGGCTTATTGTTTAGAAAATAAGGAAAATTATTGTAGGCCTTGCTTCTACACACATTAGCAGTATGTCCTTCCTTAAGACAATTGAAGCAAATAGGTTTAAACTTTTGCTTACCTTTATCCTTGGATGTTGGTTGCTTCTTTGATGCTTCAACTTTTGTTCTAGAGGTTTCACCTTCCTCATACCCAAAGAAACCAAGTCCAGTGGTATTCTTTACCGATTTTGCCGATTCTAGCTTTTGCTCTAGCTTAGCAGTACTCTGATTGAATTTGGCAAGTATCTCCTTTGCCTCAGTAAGTTCCTTGGAAATAACAATATTAGATTCCATCAAGGTTGCATTCTTAGAAATAGCCATGTTTAGTTCACCTTGCATTTCTTCTTTTTTCCACTTTACTCTCTTGGAGATGAGTGGTAAGGGCACTGATTTCTTGCTTCAGCTTGGAGATCTCATGATCTTTGTCTTTTACCAGATCTTCAACTTTCCTTTGGTTCTCAAGCTCTTGACACATTCTGATTGTGAGTCCTTCCAACTCCTTTCTCAGGTTGGCTTTGGATTCATTCAGTTTTTCAACTTCTTCAACTAGGGCATCCATGTCAGCTTCATCAAAAGAGCTATTTTCAGTAAGTTCCATCAGTTTCTCAGTATGCTCTCTTCTCTTGGCCAAAGAGGCTTTATACTTGACTTTGAGTTCATCATAGGCTCTCTTAGTCTAAGTGAGATGATGAGTAAGTTCCCTCACAGCGTATTCCCCCATATCTCCTTCCAAGTGGTTAGACTTATAGAAAGGTTGGCTCTGATACCAATTGATGAGTACTAAGAGGGGGGGGGGTGAATTAGTATACCAAAAAATACTGGACTCAAACTCTTAAACAATTTAGTAGATAACCGATATAACAGATTCACTAATAAACTGGTTAAGATAAATGTAAACCAAATAGCAAATAATGAATTCACCCACAAAACTACAATCACCATAACACAAGATATTTGACGTGGAAACCCAGATGGGAAAAACCATGGTGAGCAGAAACTCACAAGTAACTATCTGCAAAATAGAAACCAGACTGGTTAAGGTCATACAATATTCTTCACCAGAACAGATCCTGTTAGGAATCTAGATCTCTGTTAAGAGATAAGTCTTGTTAAAGATTACCTTGTTAAAGGATTTCAGATCCACAGTTGTGAACCACCTTGTTATAGGATTTACAAAGGTTTTGCTAGGCATACTCAGTTAAGGGTTTCAGACTTGTCGAAGATGTGAGTAATCAACAAGTGAGTGATCTAGATACTAGCACAGTATGCTTGGTTAGATCCTTAATAGCTCATTGTTAATGCATTTCAGCATTAATTCAGTCTTCAATAGCTCCACACTCTAGCTCTTCACACAGACCTAATCTTCTTAGCAAAGATCGCACATAACCTTCTCATACATCATACATCTCTCATCCATACAAACCCTACACATGATATCCTTATAAAAGGAACTGATTTTATGTCGGTCCAATAGGATTAAACTACAAGTTCCTAGGTTCAGTGCATCTAGACACATTTGGTAACATGGCACAAAATCACCACCAAAGTGTTGGTGGATGATAACTCATCATAAAAATACCGGTTGGTAACTCATCACAGAGTAATACCGGTTCATACAATATACCAATTACCAGTTGTCAAAAATGAAGACTGGAAAATGTTAACTACCACTTTGTTCCTTTGTACTTCTTGAGATCCTCGAACCGCTTGAGGTCTTCATACCGCTTGGGTTCTCCATACCGCTTGAGGTCTTTAGTCAATTTGTGACCGGTAAACATCTTCTGCAAAACACCGATAGTCTAAAGACTATAATACATAATACCGGTTGGAACAATTACCGGTTGAGCATAACTCATACATAAAGAAAGTGTGTGTCCATCAATGACAATCAAAACATCATCAAAATGCCAACATAACCTAATCTAATCTCCATTTGCATAACCTAAGAAGGTAGATACAACTAAATAATCCTGAAAGAATTGCATATAAAGGACACTATTAGAAAAGAACTTATGTACCATGCTAGTCTATGTAGCTACTACTAATTATTGCATAGAAATAGATACATGTGTTAGAATGTGTTGAAATAGTAGCTAGCTCGAATAGGACAAACCCTATAAATGTAACTTGTGGTCCTATATTGAATGTAACTTGTAGATAGGGTGATGTAACTTGTGGTCCTATATTGAATGTAACTTGTAATTTGGTCTGAATGTAACCAAGGATAAATATTCAAAAAGTATAATAATTACACTAATACATATATCACTCTCATGCCTTCCTTAATTTGATATAAGGTCCCTCTATCCTGTTAATGCATGATAGCCTCGGTAAGATAAATGATTGAATGAGAGATAAATGAAGTCTCTCATTCAATCATCTATTGCATGGATAAACTATGATGAAGACTTCAAGCTATTGTTCCTTCATTTGATCGATGATCATTCTTAAATTTGTATATATTCAACCATACTTGAAAAGTTCAATCAATGCTTAACTACCGATAATCATCAGTTGTAATTCTCATAGCATAGAATACCGATTGGTATCAATTTATATTAAAACCAATGCACTCCGATTAATATCGGTTAACATATTAACTACGAACACCGATTGTTATCGGGCTTAACCAATGCACTCCAAATAATATTAGTTAATATATTAACTGTGAACATTGATTGTTATCGGGCTTAACTGATACATACTGATTAGTATATGTTGTCTTGCATATGATAGACACGTCGATTAAGTATCAGGTGGTTTGTTAAGTGATATATACACTGATAAAATATTTGGGCATAAAAAAGATGAAATGCACTCCATACTACTGCTGCACAATATTTTGGTCGATGATATTTTAAAAATAGTAAAGGAAGGTGTATGAAACTAGCCTACTCGTCTAATTTTCATGCCATCAAAATTTGAGTTTGATTGTCATCATTTACTTTGCCAGATTCTTCACACGTAACTCCTGAATCAATTTCCTACACACAAAATGACAAAAATAGGTTTGTTGATGGGGGCTTTCCTAGGTCAAATAGGTTTGAATATACCTTGAAGTGTGCAATATGGAAGGTTTGTATTCTTAATCTCCTGCCCATTTCTTAATTTAAAAGATGATATCTTTATTAAATATCTCCTCTATTTTTGGAGGTAATTTAATGTTCTTTCATATTTTTCTATAGATTCTTTATAATAGCCTATTATAGTGATTTGTTCTATTATGGATAATATTGTGGGTCAGACGACTTTGTCGTCAGTGCATGAAAGCATTGTATGAGTTCTACTTTTAAAAATTGCATAAAACATTTGTAATTTATTTGATTCAATGTTATTTGAAAAAAAGTTTATCAATGATGTTTCCTTTCTCCAAGAATTGGATCTAGGATCTTTCCGTCAGATAATATGTAACATCCAATGACTAAATATTTTCTTTACAAATGCTTATTTTATTTTATTATCGTCTGAGTGTAAATTATAATTTATATCTATGCTGTAGCAGAAGATACAAGCTGAAGACTCATGCGCATGTAAATTTCATAAAAGAAAGCAAGTAAGCATTATCTTGAATGACATGGAAACAAGCTCATCAGCTTCCTAGAAGAGAGAAATTGGAGAAAAGCAGAGGTTAGTGTTAAAAAGTGATAAATACATAGAGAGTAGTATGCAATATAAACAAACAATGTCTGGAGTGTGTGATGCGACATCTCTAATTTATGTCCGGAGGGACTAACTGGTTTTGGAGTTCTTGGAAAACCTATTGGGCTACACTTGGAGGAAATCAATGTGTTCATGCAAGGGCCACCTTTTTTCTATTATGATAATGATGATTTTTCATCGAAGGATATTTGGAAGGCAATATTCGATAATTTCTATAGTGTGGAACCAGAGTTGGCAGACTCGAAGTACGTTTCAACTTCCAGAAGACCAAGAGGTTATGTACACAATCTCGCATAGAAGGGCAATTTCAAGCATTACCTCTCCCCCCCATGACTATTCAGGAAGCACTTCCTCAGACAAAGGACTATTGGCCTCAATGGGATGAAAGAAAAAATTGAATTGCTAGACTGTAGACAATGTGGTGGTGTCCTTCGTGAAGAACTCTACACTATAATTGAAAATTCATGAGGGAAACTGCAAGATAGTGAATAAAAATACATTCTTGAAAAGTGGGAAGAACAGATCTTGGTCTGGGTGGGGCCAGGTCAGGTGGCTCCTCTAGAGGTTGACGAGATAGAAATAATATTAGGATTTGAAAAAGATCACACTCGTGGAACTTTGTGTGTGACTGATCGATTGCATTATTTGGGTAATGCATTCCAAATAGATACAGTATCCAAACAACACAATCAATCAATCGTACATGAAGTTCCACGAGTGTGATCTTTTTCAAATCCTAATATTATTTCTATCTCGTCAACCTCTAGAGGAGCCACCTGACCTGGCCCCACCCAAACCAAGATCCATTCGTCCCACTTTTCAAGAATGTATTTCTATTCACTATCTTGCAGTTTCCCTCATGAATTTTCAATTATAGTGTAGAGTTCTTCATGAAGAAAACCACCACATCATCTACAATCTAGCAATTCAATTTTTTTCTTTCATCCCATGGAGGCCAATAGTCCTTTGTCTAAGGAAGTGCTTCCTAAATAGTCATGGGGGGGAGAGGTAATGCCTAAAATCACCCTTCTATTGTGAGATTGTGTACATAACCTCTTGGTCTTCTGGAAGCCGAAAAGTGCTTCGAGTCTGCCAACTATGGTTCCACACTATAGAAATTGTCAAATATTGCCTTCCAAATATCCTTCGATGCAAAAGCATCATTATCATAATAAAAAAAGGTGGCCCTTGCATGAAGTACACATTTATTTCCTCCAAGCGTGGCCCAATAGGTTTCCTGGAACTCCAAAACCAGTTAGTCCCTCCGGACATAAATTAGAGATGTCACATCACACACTCCAGACATTGTTGGTTTGTATTGCATACTAATCTCTATGTATTTATCACCCTTTAACACTATCCTCTGGTTTTCTCCAATTGCTCTCTTCTAGGCAGTTGATGAGCTTGTTTCCATGTCATTCAAGATAATACTTTCTTGCTTTCTTTTACAAAATTTACATGCGCATGAGTCTTCATCTTGTATCTTTTGCTACCTCACAGATATAAATTATAATTCACACTAAGACGATAATAAAATAAAATAAGCATTTGTAAAGAAAATATTTAGTCATTGGATGTTACATATTATCTGATGGAAAGGTCCTAGATCCAATTCTTGGAGAAAGGAAACATCATTGATAAATTTTCTTTCAAATAACACTAAATCAAATAAATTACAGATGTTTTATGCAATTTTTAAAAGTAGAACACATGCAATACTTTCATGCACCGATGACAAAGCCGTCTGACCCACAGTATTTGATACTGTCAAAATTCCAACGACAACTAAAGAACATCCGACAAGGATGCTGTATATCCGACATCACTTCCATGTTGGACTTTCGTCGAGGAGCAAACAGGGTATCCGTCGGAATTCCGACGGTAATCTGTGTAATTTTTTGGCTGGGGGAGCAAATATAGCTACCGTTGGAAGAGTTCATAAAGTTGTCAGAAGTCTGACGCCAATGGCATCATCGGAAAGACCAACGATGAGTTTTCAATGGTTAAATTTGTTGAAAGTCCAACGTTTTATCGACGGACTACCGACAGTTGTCCGTCGGAAATTAGGCCCAAATGTACGAGTGGATGCTGAATAGGTATTATCATCAATAGGACTATTGTCAGAGTCATCAGAGTCATAGGATGAAGTGTGTGACTCGTCTTCAAGTGATTGAGTGAATGTATGTATAGCGTCAATACCTACATCTTTGATGTTGCAAGTTCCTTCATGATTTGGTTCATTTATCACTTGTATCTGACATACCTATTCACATAACCTTGATTGTTATGTGAATTTCTGTTTTCTACTCCATTCAGCTTCCTCTGGACTAATGACTGGTTCTATTTCTATAGCTTCCAATTCTTCTTGTGTAGTTACATACCTGATTTGTTCTGCCCTATTAGAGGGAGACATAGTAGGTGAAGAATTTTCTTGTGTCCTTTCTCTTTTCAACTTTTGTTCATAGTCTGCTTGTCTTTTTAGTCTTATTTCTTCTATCTCTGTTTGTAGTTTTAAGTGTATCAGCTATTGTGTATCAGATATTTTTCAGAAAAGCCTATCCATATAAGAAGATTATAGGTACAATTATTCAACCCAATGCCTCCACCTATCAAAACATGTTTAACTCGGTGTTAATGGATTATAACTTCAATGTGCAATGGCTGGTTATGTGGGTGATTCAGCGAGTTGTCATCTTCTTCAAAGAAACTAAGATAATGAGGTGAAGTGAGGTGACCCACCATAGATTGAAACTAATCAATATCTAAATCTTTGGGGACATTAGTAGTGAGCAACGCTTTATCCAAGATCTCTTTATGAGCAGAAGAGATTTTGAGCAATTCAAAGATGGAGATTTGAGCGTTCGTTCTTTTCAATTGTTCAACAATGCTATAACCAGGAGAGAATGATGAAGCCAGTTGTTTGGATTTAGCCATGGTTGTATCTGTTTGTCTGTTCAAAGAACTTGGTAGGTTTGATGTTTTTTGATCAGGAGTTGAAGAACTAGCTCCTTGGAGAGTGACTTTCTTTTGAGCGTGGGTCATAGCATTTGCATTTTATGATTCGTTTTATCTTTGATTATGATCACATTGCAATATTCAGGTTGGGAAGACTCAATCATGTTAATCACATTGCCATTGCTGGTATAAGTGTAATTAACTTTGGCACCTCCTTTTGACTGTGAGGAATCACCTTGTTCATAAGAAGGTAAGGGATCTTTACAAGATTTGTGATCAGCATTAGTTGTGTGATTTCCAACAACAATTTTGCTAGTGTTAATGAGATCTTGAATCTCATGCTTGAGCTTCATGCAGTTGTTTGTGTTGTGACCTTTGTTTCGATGGTATTCATAGTATTCATTCTCTCTCCACCATTTTGGTTTAACTTTCGGATCATATGGCCTAGAATTGTCTGGTAAGGTTATCAGATCATTTGCCAATAAAGTTTTAAAAGCAGATTTGTATGATTCTTCTAGGGGAGTGAAGTCGCATTTAGGTTTCGAAAGCCAAGGTTTCTCTTTAAACCACTCTTTTACTTTCTTCAGAGTATTTTCTGCTGCACTTTCAGCTGCTTTGAGTGCTTGTGTGTCACTAGCCAAGTTAAATATCATGGATTTTGATTTTCCTTTAATAGTGTCTACCACTCCATCATTAACAACGTTTCTATTGTTGTCTTTGCCATATTTCCAATATTTGTTCTTTTCTTTGGAACTAGAACCTTGTTGTGTTTCTTCCCAAATTGAGATATCTCCTTTCTTTATAAGCACATCTTCCATTCTGAGGGCACTGTCTACCATTTTGTTGAATGAAGGGTATACTTGCATTTGGATACTGTATTTCAATTTAGGGATCAAGTTGTCGATGAAGATATCCAGCTTCTCAGAATCTGGAATAGGCTATGAATATCTAGAGAACATCTTTCTCCATCGTTGGAGGAAAGTGAGAAAGGGCTCTCTTATTTTCTGTTTGGTATTGCAAAGCTCAATCATAGTGACTGGATGATGAATATCATAGGAGTTTTGTTGTAGAAACAATTGGATTAATTATTCAAAAGCTTTTATTCCCATAGGTAGGCTTGAAAACCATTCCATAGCTTGCCCTCCTAAACTTCTCGAGAAAGGCGCATGAGATATGTTTGTTCATGCATGAACTCCATACATAAAGAACAAAATTCTCTGACATGGTCTTAAGGATCTGAATTGCCACCATATTTGTCAAATTTTGGGATCTCCACTCATGAAGGAATTGAAGGCATGTAAAGGTTTTTATCAAATGGAAATGGGCATATTGTGTCCAAAGAATATTGTTTTGATGATTTATCCTTGTTTTTCAGTTCTATGATCTCAGTTCGTAATGCGTGTAATTGTTTGTTTACCATTGCTAAGGGTTTCTCTTTCTCTTTAGTGATGAGGGCCTCAATTTTATAACCAATATGAAGTTTAGCACCTTGCTTTGCTAGTTCTAGAAAATAGTCTTCTTTTTCTCTAGCCATGATAATCTTCATCATTTTTTAGAAATCTTTATCCTTTTGACATTTATGAATATTAGTTTTGGTAGGTTCAGAGACTTTAGATTCATCTGATGAGGAATCACTGTCAGTAGCCTGGATACTGAGATCGTCATAAATATTGTGTTTATTAGCTCGTCTTGTTTTATTCCAGATATGGTGGGAGACAAGGGTTGATCATAAAATGGTATATCTGATGATGAAGGTTTATTAGCGATAAGATCCTCTACATAAAATGAATTATCCTGATATGAAAAGGATGGTCCTTTGCCTTTGTTATCTTTCTTATGAGAACTTGTGGTTTGAATAGGAATTTTTATTAACTGATGTGACCTAAAGCTATTTGTGTTGCAGAAGTCAAGATCAAATTTGGAGCTAGTTGTTCATTTAACATATCGATTGAGAGAAGCAACTAAGATTTAGTCTGGTTTTAGGAAAGATCTATCTTGTGTAAGACGTGATCTAAGTAACTTAGTTTGATTTAAGACAAGTGACTAAGACTCAATCTAGTTTCAAGAACGATCTATCCTGTGTAAGACGTGATCTAAGTAACTTAAGTTTGATAAATGGTTGATTGAACTAGCTGAAGGATTATCGACAAAATCGTGCAACACAATGACAAAAGTGCACTGTTTAGATTTGTTTATGCTCAGAATGATGATAACCAGTTTTATACTCACTGTAGACTATTTTTAGGCAAGTTTGACCATTCTAGACTAACAAAATCAGAGATTCGTATGACAGGTTTTACAGGACCAGACGACAGTTTAATAACTTCAGGATGATAAAAACATAATTTCGTATGAGTTGCTGCCTATGTTTGCACGATGGATAGGTATAACTCAGACGACAAACTGATGAATATGATGTTTTTTCGTACAACACAAGACCTGAGATTAGATGATACTTCCCTAAGAAAGACAATAGTTTATCAGATTTTGTATGACATAGAATAAGGACCTAGACGACAAACTGTAAGACTTAATGAAATTTTGTACGACAATAGTTATGTAGCAGGATGATAAATCAAAAGACTCGTATGATAGTTTACTGGACAGAGACAAAATTCTAATAGACAGGGTTTTCAAAGATTGATGATGACCAGTTTTGAGATGGATTGAGTTTTTGATAGCTAATGTAGACTAGTTTTTGACATGGACAAAGTTTTGACCACTAAGTTGTTTATTGTTTTCTCCAGTTTTTGGTATTTTAGTTTCAGTTTCAGGGATGAAAACACATTAAACATGCAATATGTATAATGACTTCAATCACAGCATGCTAACCCTATGGATATTGGTGAGAGAAGAAAACCTTTGCTTGCAGACTTAGGTACACACCCAATAGCTAATCAGAATATGGCCACTGAGTCTCACGCAATGGATTCTCAATGCTGTATTAGCCAACTCCAAATGCTAATGGGGGCACGAAATGGAAAGTATCTTGGGAGAGTTACTATCTCTCTTGCACAAAGATTATCCCCCCTTTTGGAGGTGAACCAAGTAGCTTCTAATCCTAATTGGAACTAGTAAGAAATCTGTTCGGCGCGTCAGGATATAAACTCAATTAAGAGGTCTCCCAGCCTTGAAAACCAAGGCTTGATATACCCGAAGGTAAAAAGGAGAGCTATTCCTGAGCATTTTCGTTGACTTGATCATTTTCATCAAATCATGTTTATTTTATAGTGGGTTGGAGTACTTGGTGTTAGCCATTCTCACTTGGATCGTTCCCCTTTGACCAACCTTAATGGCTTTGGCCTTATAGGATCCTCGAGAGGGCAGGCCCGCTAAAGGTTCACAAATCTCAAACTTAGAAAAAGCCTCAAGGGTTTGGATTTCTAATTGTCTATGTAGACAAGAGCATACTCTCCTACCTCTCAGAATTTTCTTAAAACACTAAAGACGGATTTGTTCATTAACTAGATAGAAATTTAGGTGCCTAAAAATGAATTTAAAGAATACACAATGTTTACTCGAATCTCCTCAGGCAACCTGCAAAGACAATGAATCAGTAGTCATATTGTCTTTGTTTGACAAGCATATTCTTCAACAAGCATTCTGCAAAAACTGTTTAGGCTATGAAAATTCCTCAGACAGACAAACAACAAGCCAGGGTCAATGTTAGTATGATAAAAAATGAATAAGAAAACCTAAAGAATGAAATCTTCTTTTAACCCAAAAACACAAAATATCGTATGACTATTCTCACCGAGTCGTACGATAATTCGTACGAGATCATACGATACTTGCAGTTTGTCGTTCGACACTGTGGGAAATCTCGTATGATATTTCACAGTAATTGTAAAGATGAAAAATCCGAAAAAATAAAAATTTGAAAAATAAGAAAAAGTTAGTCTTCGAGGCCGAAAGATGTAGTCTTCTACCCCATGGTGGGTGCTAGAAATGTGTGTGTGAAAAGTGGAATAAGCATCTATAAGCTATAAGACACAAGACTTCAATTAAGTCATTACATGTATGGTTAGTCAGATATAAGCATGAGTAATAAAACCATAACAAATCGACCAATTGCCTTCTAAAAGATGCGAGTATAGACTTGCTCTTAGATTTGTATAAGCAATGCCAATGACTAGACTACACCAAGATGAAGGATTTAATCTATATGAGCATGATATTAAGCTAAATAGATGCAAGGTTATGCTAGATGGATGAATAGTAAGCTATATAAATTCAAGCTTGATCATAATTGAACTAAATATGCAAAAAGAAAAGCTAAGATGCAATAAACTAAAAAAAAGAAAGCACAATATCTTCAATGACTCCAGAGCAAAAACTGTATAATAACAATAAATCTCTAGGGTGTTTCGAATGAGAGATGAAGGCTGAATTTATAAAGAATTAAAAGAAAGACCAATGGTCAAGATCAATTAGCAATGAGTGGTTGAGATTATTCAAGAAACAACACAATTTTGGATAATTGAAATAATTGAGAGATCAGATTGAGTTAACCTTGAGATAGATTCCAATTATAGTTTGATTGAAATGCATTCAGATTATAAGTTTGAGTTTACATTAGAGATATAATTCAATTAATTCTATGCACTTGAGATGAAAATAGGTAATTCCATGCATATTTCTTTGATTTATTCAAGAGAAAAGTCTTTTCAATGCAAGTGAATTTCCTTTCTCAAAAGCTTTGAGTTTCAATTTTAGAGAATGATTAAATTCATTTAATTGCTTTTCTGATTTCAAGTTTTCTCAATTTAGAAGAAGAAATAATATCTCAAGTTTTATTTCTTTTTCAATTCAATTCTTTTATTTTATTTCCAATTTAACTCTTGCTTTGCATATTGATTCCTATTTTATGATAAATTAATTCTTTTTTTATGATTAATGGCAAATTTATTAACTAATTAAATATGTTAGGATATTTAATAAATTAAATAGGATAATTGATCAAAATGATTTTATTGGAATGATTTAATTAATTAATTAAATATTTAATTAATATAGAATAATTCAATTGCCATGTGATATTTAATGATTGAAGAATTAATTAATCATGTGCTCAAAGTTGATTTAATTGCCTTTGGTTAAGACCTTGGTGATGCTATCGAGATTAGGGGTCCATGGTTTAGGTGACCATTTTTAGGGTATTACACTAGTTTATCTCCCAAATAAGATTACTTATAACAAGATTATCTCATGACACCATTTTCTACAATAAGGATATACATAGCTATCCATTTCAAATCTTATTCCCATATAGATCTCAATCTCTTTTCTACATAATGAACATTCTTATAACATGAACCATACAATGATTACAACGTCTTATACCATTACAAGATCATAGTCTCTACATCATCATGTCCTATTATATAAGAATACAAGGTATAAGAGTACATAATATTTTGTATTCATAATATCATCATGATACAATATACTATCTCAGATACATAGAAATCACCTCCAAAACTATCCGCATAATGAAGAATCATAGAATCCATATCCATCCAATGAAGAACATCCCAATGGAAAAAGGCATCAAACCACTCGACCATGTGGAACCAAATAGGAACCACCCCCCATGCTAGGAGATGACATGGGGTTCCAACTCACACTCAAGACCTAGTATGACACCTAACAACCTAGAGGCTTAACATGAAATCCACTAGATAACATCCAAGGACAATGAATCGAATCGGATCACAAGGCTAATCACAAATCAATAAACTCCCGGAGGCATCATCCACAACAATGGCATAAAGATCATGGACGCATTAATGGAAATATTGTAATTACATGTTATCCTCACAAAGAGGGGGCCAAGCCACATCATGATAGACATGTGGAGTCGTCTCAACCTATGAGCAATCAAGGGAGTTTGTCTTACCATCGCAACGGTCTTCCCAATCCCATCCCGAGTCTCTCCTCAAGGGATATGAGTGGGGCATAACAACTATTATTTATCTTGATTAATTGAATCCTAATTACCCATTCCCACTAATCAAATTATTACGATTATCACTTGAAATTAACATAAACTTCTCATGTGGTCCCATGATAGGTCTAGACCCTAAGCATCCTCTCTAGGAACCTCTTAGAAGCTTATTACTCATGACCTAGGTCCTACACATGCTAGAGACCATTCTCCCTATCCATGTACCAAGACCTTAGGGTAGAACATAAATTACAAAAACATCATAATAACATCATGAAGTCTCAACAAGAGATGGATACAAAATCACAACATAATTGATACAATAGTGAAACATACAAGAACCACAAAGCCATCATACAAGCAAGAGAGTTCACTAATCAAAGCATACAATAAACAAGGGTAAGGCATGCATTCCTGTTACTCAAAAAATAACATAACACATCCTCAATAGTGAGGTATAGTCCTCTCACTGGAGTTTAGATTAAACATCCCTCAAAAACAAGGCATTCTCTCTCTTATTTGAGCTAAGAAACACATATACACAATTGTCAATGGTAAGGCACAAACCATCCTACCTAAGCTCAAATCACACATAATATAGTCAAGATAACATTAAGATACATCTCTGATAACTCAAATAAATCACAAGAAGCCTGTGGTAAAAGCCCAAAATCCAGAAAAGTGACCTAACTGAGCAAAACTGACAAAATTGACAATTCGAGGCAGAATAACACATCAAAAGACCATCTAGCGCATATGGAAGGTAGGTTAGTGCATAGAGGAAATTATATAGTGCATCCATGGCATATTTTAGTGCATTTGGTGTCCAAATTAGTGCATTCAAATCAAAGAGAAAAAATGAAGGTAAAAGGACAATTCCAGTGATGAAACCTCCTAGTTTCATACAGGCTTGCAAGATGAATAAATGACTCTTCTAGAAGGTGCAAGAGGACAAAATAGGACTAAGACAACATGAAATTTAAATAACCAAAGAATACAAATGAAATTCAACAACAAATCCTCGCACCTCCCTTACACAAACTTGCATAGAAAGGCACTAAACTTACATTGTAACACTGAAAGATGCATAGTAGCATTATAAGATGCAAAACATCATTACAAGGAAATTAAGAGCTCACTAAAACTTCAAGGAAGGGAATTCAAAGATTCATAAATAATAGTGTAGAATAAAAATTCCCAACAATACACATAGAGTACATTATCTAGTGCATCCATGGCATCTTTTAGCGCATCTGGTGTCCAAATTAGTGCATTCAAATCATAGAGCAAAAATGAAGGTAAATGAACAATTTCAATGATGAAACTACCTAGTTTTACACATAAGCTTGCAAGATGAATAAATGACTCTCCCAAAATGTGTGGGAGGAGAAAAGAACACTAAGAAAACATGAAATTGAAATCACCAAATCATACACATTAAATTCAACAACAAATCCCTGCACCTCCTTCACATAAATTTGCACAGAAAGGCACTGAACTTACACAGTAACACTGAAAGATGCATAATAGAATAATAAGATTCCAAACATAATTAAATGTAATTAATATCTCACTAAAACTGTAAGGGAGTGAATTCACAGATTCATAAATAATAGTACATAATAAACATTCTTGACAATACTCCATTTTCCAAATTTTGCACACACACACACATGTGCGCACGCGCGCACACACACACACACATTCTTATACACAAAATATTTTCCCCAATATTTCAATTACATACATATATAAATTTTTATACCATTATTCCTTTCCCATATACAAATTTACTTCTCCCATTCTCACATACAAAATGCAAACACAAAGAAGACACTTTTTTCCAAAAATTAAATTGCAAAAAGTTAAGATCCTCCAATCTGGATCTAGAAGTGATAATAATAGAAATTGAAGAAGTGCAATCAATCCAATCCAATTCCATTCTCAAATAATCAAGAATCCAAAAATATTCAATCAACCTTTTCAGAGATGCCAACCTTGGCAACACACAACCAAAACCAATAACTAGAAAAATTAAACGAAAACTATAGAAATGCACCAACCAATCAAAATATTCCTATAAACCATATAATATACCTATCATGCATAAAATCAAGGTAAGTAATTTTACACACCTAAAAATGTCTCATTGATCATGTACTAATTATTCGTCTTTATTAGTAAAAACAATTCTTTAATTATTTAATTCAGCTAATTATTCATTCTTCTCAAATTAATTTTAACCATCATTTCATCATATTCTAATTATTCTATTTCATATTAATCAATTAATCATTTAACCCTTTTCTAAATATTAATTAAAAATTTATTATTTGTTTAATTATGATTTAATTCTTTTGATTAAATAATTTTTATTATTTAATTAAATTCAATTTCTAAATAATTAAATAATTTCTATAAATTATTTAATTATTTAATGAATTATTCAATTCCAAATCCCAAATTCTAATTTAATCTAATTTCAATATTCTTCTAATTCAAATTCAAATTTAATTTGAATTTTCCCAAATTCTAATTTTGTCTAATTTCAAATACATGTGCATTTCAATTTCATGATTTTTGAAATCAAAGTCAAAGGCATAGACAAATCAAATTGAATTCCTAAATCATGTTTTCATGAATTCAAAGATCAAATTGAATTTAAAATAAATTCAATATCATGCAAAAATCAAATTGAATTCCTAAATCAAGTTCAACTATCATGCAAATCAAAATTAAATTCAAATTTAAATATTCTGCAACACATGCTAAATTAATAATCAATTGATCAATTTAATTAATTGATTAATTAAATCGTTCCTTTAATTTTCCTCCAATCATTCTTTTTCTATCTCCTAATTAGCTTTTTCTAGATAAAGCTTTCTTTGTCATCAATCAGTTAACTATTCAATCTCCTTTTCTATCTTTCAATCAGTTTTTTCAAATTTAGTCATCTTCCCAGTTAACTCAATTAATTATTCAATTTATTCAGTCATCAATTCAATTAATTGAGCTCCACCTCTCAATCAACAGTCTAACTATCTGTAAAGACGTAAATCGAGCTAACTTCAATGATGAGCCGAAATACTCTTTATTCTTAAATAAACTCAAAAATCAGTTGATAAGTCTATTTCATTCTATTTTTCCATTCATAGTTTCAATTGAACATTCCATTTAGATTGTAATAAACACAAAATTTTCTATAATAGATAATGATTCTTCATTCAATAAATCGATATAAGTAGTTTTTCAATCATACAATACTTACGCATTTCAAGTTGTCGTAAGTTCAATAACAAAACAATATAAGTAAAGGGTGAGATGCGTCCGTTGATCTGCAACCCAAGCTATCGCCAATGCAATCTTTAGCATGAAGATGAGAACAAGATTCAGGCGCTTTTTCTGCCCAACCTTGAAGCTTACGCTTCCCTGGAATTCTTGGTCAATCAAGAATACCTGACCCTGCATGGATTGCTTAGCAAAAGAATTCAAAAGGCAAGATGGAATCTGGTGCGTGCCTAGATGATACATGCATTTTCAATTTTCTACTTCTATTAAGAAACAAGCATTCATTATCAATCTAGGATATGGTAGAGAGGATAAAATAAAAGAATTCCATTATTTCAATGGTTAATTCAATTTGATTACTCGGGCGAGTATAATGCCATGCACAACAAAAATAGATAGTTGGAAAAATAACTATACTCTCTATAATCCACATTCGGCACCCGTCCTGGAAGGTAACTTTCCACAAACACAAGTCTATCTAGCTTTGTTCACATAAATTCATACAGAAGACAATCTTTTGCCTTTTAATTCTAGCTTCCTATTTCTTATAAGATAAAAATACTATGCTAAGAAGACAATCTTTCGTTTGAATAGAAATTGATAAAATAAATCTTTTATTACAACCAATCCTATCTGACAGGAAACAATCTTTAATGGATAATCAAATATACATCTAAAAGAAGACAATCTTTCCCTTCTATCTTTCAAGCAATTTAAAGACAAGATTAAAAATATTAAGGTGTAACACATGTATGTACCTTACATATAAATTGAATAAAATGAGTACACATTCCTTTATTCAATTATTAAAATGTTTAAATGGCATAATCATTAACATGCATTCCATTCTTATGGTTTAGAATTCTAAGTTTATCTCCTCTAAACTCTCTGTAAATCTTTCCAAGTGTCGTGGTTCATTTACCTCTTTTCTCAAAACATCATATTTAGTTTAAATACTAATATGTGACTTTTCATGATTTAAAACTTAACACACTGACTTCACTAATTTACTATAACGACAATCTAATATGATACAAGTTCGTAAAACACCTATCTATAAGGCTTTTCAAATGAGACACTCGATAACCATCATTATTTTTCTTGCAAAATTTGAAAGTCTAAGTCTTTCCTTGTGATATCAAAATAACTTCATTATTTATAAGTCGTTATCCTATTATTTCATCTTCTTCGTGGTTCAATCTCAAAGTTTCTCTCTCTATCCTCTTACTTAATTTCTAGAGGATTGGATAATCTCATTTATGAGAGTTTTACTATGTTTATCAACAACCTTTGAGAAATTATTTCACTATTGTATCTCTATTTACATGAATGTAATTTTTGAACAATTAACAATGATTCCTCTTTCGACTCTAACTCTTCCATTAGTATATTGCATAGGTCTAAAACTAGATCATCCTTTAGAGAATATGTAAAGCAACCTATAATGCAATTCCTACTACTTTTTAACATCTTCCATGCATGTTCTTAGTTATTTTATCATATATACCTCATAATACATTTCTCTATAAGACTATTCAAAAGCGAGTTCAAACAATTTTGTTCTAATCATGGCTTGACTCAATCAAACTTTATTCTAATAAATAATTATATATAACTTCATTAATCACTCACTATCCTTGCATAATGATCAAAGAATTAAGGTAGATCCTACCTCCTTATGCTCTTGTTACTGGCTTGAGGTGATGGACTTGCTTCCCTCTTCACATTTGCCCACTTTCTTTCAAGATGGTTCACAAACTCTTTGTCACTCTCCATTTGTCGATTCTTCTACCAACTCCATCCTTCCTATAACTCTTTTCTATCTCTTTTATCTCTAACTTTACTCTGAAATTCAACTCTATATCTGACATGATTATGACTTGATCGTAAAACACATCTAATTCTCACTACTTTTCTCTTCTTCATTCCATTCTCTAATCCTTAGTTGCATCTCCTTCTTTTTCCTCTTCCATCTCCCTCCCCTCTCTTCCAACTCAATGGTCTATATATAGTGTTGTTGTCTACCTTCCTTTCCTACTTTCGGGCTATCTCCCTAGAGGTGGATTGATTCTAAGTGACACCACTCATGATCTAATTGCAACATAACAATCCTAAATGGTTTTGAACACTTATGTGTTCTCCATGCAATGTTATCCATTATCCATTTCATGACACCACACAACTAAGCTGTTAAATTCATAATTATTGATGATCCGTGTGGCTTTTAATTCCAAGACTATGTCCACTTTACTAAAAATGACTTCCCTAAAATATTTAAAGTTTAAATAACTAACTTATACATGTCGATCAAGGTGTTTACATGGGATGATAACCCATGTCTCTTATTAATTCATCCCACCTCATGTTTAATAGTCATCACGGTTTATGTTTGCAACGTGGTCGATGTGAAACCAAAGTTGACTATGACTTAAATAATCCCTTAAACTACGCCTACTACCATATTGGATCTGCACGTGGAGTATCCTTTAATAGGAGTTTCATGCAACGTGGTGTTTGGTTTATAAATAGGGAGGAGGGTTGGTCGGTGGTAATACCGACCAGTCCCTTTTATTAAGGGGGGTGGTCAATATTACTATCGACCACCCTCTCTATCATTTAATTCTCTTAAAAAACTTACTTCACCGCACTTTATTTAATTTTCATTTTTATTATATTTTTAATATATATTTAATGACCTCTCATTAATATATATATATATTAAACATTAAACTTTGTTTAATTAATTATTTAATAACCACTTTCTATAATTAAATATTTATGTAAATATATATTTTGGTTATTCATTAAATGACTTAATTTCCTAAATTGGTTACTTATATTTTGACATATTCGATAATTACATACGCATTTACCATAACATGATCTAATACATATAAATTTTTATTTTAATCTCAAATGATTACGTATATGTATAAACAAAATTCTTGACGAAATCAAATTTCACTATAATTGGATATTGATATATGTATATGATTGAATAAATTTCTCATATATATATATATATATATATATATATTATCTATTTACAAAAGTAAACTCATAAGTATGCTTTTCATACATTTATACATGTCTAAAAAGAACATAAAACCTAGGGTCGATATTCCTTTTCGAATCATGTACACATTTTATCTCTTTTAACAATAAAGCATAATATTTCACAATCACTCACACAACTTAGATTTAATTCAAACACTACTCACATCATGCAATTAATGCACATGTATAAACATTTAAATCAATCTACTTCTCATCCAAATTCATCATTTCAATTTGAACAAACACTCAAATAAAGTCATTTAAATCATCCATATTTTCACGATACAAATTATAAATCCTAATGTGGTGTGTGAGAGATTCCATCTATCCTAACGAAATACAAGAGCTAAGGCAACTCTACCTGAACCATGTTCTCGTCTTCATCATTGTTCACCTGTTCCTACATTAACTTTGCACTCAATCCCTCATTAGCAATGACGATCCCAATTTACAATAAAAATTATTAGTGTTCATTCAATTGTATATAAATCATATCAGTATATTCGATATCCTTTCTTATTTCATTAACAATTCTATTTCATTTCAATTTCATTTGAAAAATAAACATTATTTTCCTAATTAAATAATTATGGAAAAATAGGGTTCATGACACTATCAATCAACATGTGAGTTCACTTGAGTTACACCTCTTATTCGATCCTCTCCAAAAATCTCTAAATTCAGTATCAATTCTCTATTTTAAACAATCACAAACTTTGAATCTTTGTGTCATATTTATGCAGGTTAGAAACACAATATATGAGAGTTAGCATCAATACTCAAAGAGGAGAAGAGCAATGTAAGCAACATGCAATCATGGAATACAGAATTTTGATTTAATATTTTATATCCTTATTGTTTTGGATTAAGGAAAAGACAAGTTTTGAAGGGGCCCTAAAACCCTTTACAAAGAAGATTCTAAAAGGATTAGAATCAAAAGATCATAACAAAATCCAAAACAAGACATGCTGCATAAGTTAGAACAATACAAATGGTAGCCAAAGACCTCGTAAAAAAATAGATGAGCTACAAAAAACCAGTAATGAACCACAAAACAACAAGAAAAAGAGCCAATATACGAAAAAATAGAGGACAAAACCTACATAAGGTTCTTAAGGGTCTCAACTACCTCAACCTCCAGGAGACTCATATTATTAGCAATCGACCTCAGCTCCTTTTAGTCTACACTTTGAGTATCAACTTTCTTTTTCAAAATTACCCTTGTCCGCTTATAGGGGCCAAAGTCCTTTTGATTCTTATCTTTATCCTCATCCAAGTTGATCAACATTTTGTCCTGTTGAGCACTGTCAAGGTTATTCACCATGATATTCATAGCATCTATCATCTGTTTGACAATTTTATGGCTATTGGACATAATGGTAATGACAGTGGCTTGAATTTCTTGTAATTCTCCTCAACATGGATGAATATTTCTTCAAAACCCTTCTTCATCTGATCAATACCAGCAACAACTCTATTGATACAGTCCACAACCAATTTTTCCCCATCCTCTATCCACTGATCATTGCCTCTCTGTTTATCTTGGCTAATAGCAGTAGGCATAGCATCCAAATTACTTCTCAAGGTCCTCTAGTTGAGTTTAACCTCTTTGATTTCATGAAAAATTCATCTAAAAAGACTAAAAGTATCAATGGCATGGTCTCTAGCCATACCCAAAATGTCCACATAATCGTCTCTTTTATCATTGAGATCAACACTTTTTGCATGAAGGTCCTTCTCAACTAGAACCCTAGTAGTATTATAAGTCTCTTGATGAGGAGGCAAAGGGGGTATCTCATAATTCTGACTCCCAGGCTTTAGGATGACTCTCTTATTGGCCATAATATCCTCAAATTCCCCCTATGGCCACCAAAAAAAGAATCTTCATTATCAATAGAGGTAGAAGAGGAAGAGACAACAACTTGCTTCAAACCCTTCTTATCCTTTCCTAGAATAGGTTTGGTTTTGAGGGTATTCTTAGTTTTAGCTTTTTTATTGAGGGAGAAGGTTTCATCCTCTCAATCCGACATGGATTCCTCATCCTCTGATTCCCTTGCACTAGTATTTTCATCTAAAGAAGTGAGGATACAGGAAGAAGGGGCGCGAAGGGCATGAAAGTTTCTATCAATTAACATAAGAAACCCTTCATCAAGGATAGGGTGCTTGGTCGAGTTCTTCCTATGAGCTTTGAAGCTAGCTCGAAGCGAAGAAAACAAGAATAAAGGAAATTAGACCTTAACATTATGGCATAAATGATTTAACATAACAAAATGGTGGCCATAAACCCTGGTAAAACATCCATCAAGGGTAAAATAATCCATTATTACCTTAAGGAGTTGGGCCCACATTTCCTTAGAGGACACCAATATCATATTAGCTGGTAGTCTTCTTCATCAGCTTCCCCCTTTCCTTCTCATATTTCAGAAAATTCTACACCGCAGTCTCTATATAATTCTTATCTCTGTAATATTTCATGTTGTTAGAGGAGAGACCCATAATTTCAGCTATCAAGCTCTCATCCACTGCAACCTTGCGCCCATGCAGAATAATGGTGTCATCCTTCCAATTCTTATCAAAATAAGTTGTAACATCCTTGTTAACCCACTACATTTTCTCAATGAAGGGGGTTAACACCCCCTTTCACAAGAAGCTTCTAGATTTTCTAGTTCTTCTTCAACTGCTCACAAATTGGCAGCTCAACCCGTTTCCTGGCTCCCCCCATGATGCTCAGAGAAATCACAATAGTAGCTCTATGAAGAAAGGTCCGGGCATAAGCAATATCAACCCAAAAAGAATGTGAAATAATAGCTTCATAATTACATCGCTCGCAGCCAACACATGCCAAAAGGAGAAAAAAGGTGATCTTTGTAGAATCACTTCTTGTAATAAAAGTGGTATTACTCATTGTCTTTACTGCCTCGAAGTCTATCATGAAAAATAAACATGTAGAGCTCAGTATCCACCCTGTCTTCATTGGTCCACATCACTTGACTAGCACTATTGACCCCTTTATTAGCAAGGTAGTCAGCCACAACATTGGACTCCCTATAAATATGAGAGATAATACACATGTCAAAAGAATTGATGATTTCCCTAGATTTATTTATCCACACTTAGACATTCCAAGATGGTTTAGGGACACCTTTGATTAGAATCACCCTCAATCTAGACATGTTTAAAATTATATTGCCTAGCAATATTAAGACTTTGGAAGGCCCCAATAGCTTCAACGAGGTGGTTAGTTTGGGTTCCCAAGGGGAGCGCATTTTATATCCTTATTGTTATCTCACATACTTTCATTGATTTATCTAAAATTCTTTAGCTATAATAGGGATTTATGTTTTCCTTATTATTTCTAGTTAATTATGATGAATTTTTCTAATAAACATTTGATGAACCTAATGTGAATCTACAATTGACTATCTTCTGTGTTTGTTCTTTTTATGTTTTTACATATTTGTACGGATTTTTACTGATTTGTATGATTTTTCGCAAGTTGCGGATTCTATATGGATTTTCACAGACGCGATTAATTATTTTGCATTCATCTAGACCTTGCATCGCATTTAACCTAACATAAATTCACATATGCCTTGACAAAAATTTGCATATGGGGTAAGTGCACAAAGATGGTGGTCAAAAAGGGGGGTATAAGTGGACACCTTTTTTTTTTTGAAATTAGGTGAACCTAAACTTGGAGACAAAATTTGAAAGTTATCCACTCAAGATATGAAGATAATCAAAGAAAAAATATTTCAAAGCTCTGAATCTAGTTTCCAAACTACTAATTTTTTTCAAAATTGGATAAAATTAAGGGGGTCAAATCTTTCGCGCATGAAAAACAGACCCTGATTTTTTCTGAAAAACATAACATAGTGTCTGACGTGCGCATCAAAAAAGTCATAGTTAGATTTAGTATTTTGACAAATCCTTTGGCATAAATATAGTTAAGAGTGAGAACTAGAAGAATTGTATTTTTTTGTAAATTTTTGTTGATTATTTTTTTTTAATGATTTTTCCAATCAAGCACATCCTGAAAATTAGGTACCTGTTTGTGTGCGAAGCATAAGTTGCACTAAACAAATCGAAAATACAATTTTTTGTTTTAAATTGTAAATAATCAAGTGCACTACAATAATATATAAATTTTTAAAAATTTGGATAAGTATATCAAAAGTTATTAAAAAAATGGTGCACCTATGTTTGTGAGAACTATGGAGAGACTAGTAAAAGAAATTCAATAATAATATGTTATTGTTGTTCAAATTTTTAAAAAATTATATGGTTAGAAAGCTCAGAAGATGGGTGAAAATATGGTGGCAATTATAGAAATACCCACTTGATGAAGTGTAAACCTGATGATGACAAAGTCGGTAAACCAAGTTGATAAAATAAAACACGTCAAAAATGAGAGAAATTGAGGGAAATCAAACTTCCAAACTGTAGCTTTGTCATCCAGGCCTATTTCCAAGCCTAAACAAGCAAAAGCACGTACAGGGTACTTATGGTATCAAAAGAGCGTATGGGGTACTTATGGTGTAAGAAGTGCGTACGCGCTCTTTTTACTATAAACAATGCGTACACGCTATTTTTACTATAAATAGCGCATACGCGTTAAGTTTGTTTAAATTTTGGGTGTGTGTATAATACGATATTGTATATATAATATGTGTATATACATATAATATATAATATTTATATATATATATATACTAATATATAATATACTAAGTATATATATACACATATAAGTGTATTGTCTCCCCCTCTCAAGCGCATACAAGGTCTCTCTCTCTCTCTCTCTCTCTCTCTCCTCCCTTCCTCCATACCCCATCCCTCTCTCCTCCCTCCCTCTCTCTCCTTCTCCCTTCCTCCATACCCCATTCCTCTCTCTCTCCCCTTCTCCCTTCCTCCATACACCATCCCTCTCTCTCCATTTCTCCCCTTCTCCCTTCCTCCATCCCTCTCTCTCTCCATCTCTCCCCTTCTCCCTTCCTCCATACCCCATCCCTCTCTCTCTCCCTCCCTCTCTCTCCCTTCTCCCTTCCTCCATACCCCATCCCTCCATCTCTCCCCTTCTCCCTTCCTCCATACACCATCCCTATCTCTCTCTCCCTCTCTCCCCTCTCCCTTCCTCCATACCCCATACCTCTTTCTCTTATTCTCTCCCTCCCTCCCTCCATACCCCACTGCAACCATGTCTGCACTTCTATAGAATAAGTGAATTTATTTCTTGTCTACAACTTCCTCTTTGATTTTTATCATGTATGCTCTCCTAAGAAAATTGACTGATGGATTTGTGTGTGTATATTGAATAGGAGGAATATGGTTTGAAATTGAACCACGGGTGCATTACCATGACAAACAAGGAAACCTGCGTCAATATTCTTCTTGAATGTGTTTTTAATGAGCTGAGCAGATGTGGAAAATACTATCAACAAAGCAAAATGATGAGTCAGAGTACCTGCAATATGTTTTTCATAAGGTAACAACTGGTAGGAAGAGAAAGAGGGAGAGTAACACAGATGATGTCCTAGAGAATGATAATGGTGGGTACGCGAGAGTTCCCATGTTGTTACACAATGCTTGTCACCTAAATAAATTAAAGTTTGTTTAATGTGTGGCAATGGTAGTATATGATGATCATCACTTGTCAAAAGGCTTGGACTGGTACATACCCATGAAAGAAATCAAGTGTGTAATTCCTATAGTCACAATCGAGATCAGTCCTATAACCTTGCAGATTTAATAGCATCATATGTTTTAGAACTTAGGTAGTACTCTTAGGGTTAGGTCAAGCTCTTACACTTTCTTTTTAGCGAAGCCTCATTGTTTGTTCGCTTGGAGTCTCTCTTATGCTGACAATGGTCTAACTTAACTATATCAAAACTAAACTAGTGATATGTTCTATTGTATGATGTTCTATTCATAACTTTAAATAATATATCATTTTATTAGCCCACCATATGACCCTTTAGGTGTCATTAGAGTTCATATTGTTTCCTAAGAGGTCATATGGTGTCATGCAACCCCTCAGGACACCATATGACCCCTTAAAACACCATACGACCCATAACAACACCATATGGTGTCCTAAGGGGTCATAGGATTCCATATGACCCCTTAGGACACCATATGACCCCTTAAGACACCATACGACCCATAAAAACACCATATGGTGTCCTAAGGGGTCATAGGATTCCATATGACCCCTCAGGACACCATACGACCCATAACAACACCATATGTGTTCTAAAGGGTCATATGGTGTTCTATGACCCCTTAGGACACTATTTGGTGTTTTTATAGGTCCTATGGCATGCTAAGTGATAATATAGTGTCATATGACCCCTTAGGACACCCTATGACCCCTTAGATGTTATTAGGGGTCATATTGTGTTATGGTCTCTCACTCTTCCTCTCCCTCCCCCTTCCTCTCTCTCTCTCTCTCTCTATCTCTATCTCTCTCTCCCCTCTCTTTCTCTCCCTCTCTCCCTCTCCCTCCTCTCCCTCCTTCTCTCTCCCTCCCCCTACTCTCCCCCCTCTCTCTTTCTCTCTCCCTCTCCCTTCCTCCATACCCCTTCTTCTCTCCCTCCCTCCTCCGCACCCCCCCTCTCTCTCTCTATCTCTCTCCTTCCCTCCTCTCTCCCTCCCCCTACCCCTACTCTAGATTGGATTCTAAAGGATATTCTCATAATAAAGGAATTGATTATGGTGAAAATTTTGCACCAGTAGCTAGAATTGAAGCTGTTAGACTATTTCTTGCCTATGCAACCTATAAGAACTACAAGGTCTATCAAATGAATACTAAGTGTGAATTTCTAAATGGAGAACTTGAAGAGGAAGTCTTTATTGAGAAACTTGATGGATTTTCATTGATAGATGATAAAAACATGGTTTACAAATTGAGGAAAGCCCTATATGGATTAAAACAGACTCCTAGAGATTGGTATGCAAGGTTGGACACGTATCTTTTGAAGCTAAATTTAAAAAAGGGTAATGTTGATAGTAACATATATTATAAGATCACTAATGATGATATTCTGATTATTGAAGTATTTGTTGATGATATCATTTTTGGAGGTGAAGACAAATTATGCATGGAATTCTTTGACAATATGAAGAATGAATTTGAAATGTCTATGAATGCTGAAATAAGATTTTTTCTAGGTTTGTAGATTAATCAAACTGACAAAGGCATCTTTATCTATCAAACTAAATATCTAAGGGAATTATTGAAGAAATTTGGTATGGAAAACTCAAAACTGGTTAGTGATCCTACGGTAACAAATGAAAAGTTCTCAATTAAAGATGTATCCCCACCAATAAATCATACAAGATACAAATCCAAGATTGGTGGTTTTCTATATCTAACTCAAACTAGACCGGATATAATCAATGTAGCTAGTATTGTATCGAGATATCAAAGTAATCCAAGAGAAAATCATGAAAGTGTAGTAAAAAGGATATTCTAGTATTTACAAGGAACAACTAAATTGGTTTATGGTACCCTAAAGATGATGACTTCACCTTATGTGCATATACAGATGCAAAATTGGGCAGGAGATGTTGATGACCAGAAGAGAACTTCTGGTGGAGCATTCTTTCTTGGGAAGGAGTTAGTTTCATGGATCAGCAAGAAGCAGTCATGCATTTCATTATCTACTACTGAAGTTGAATATGTTACAGCAGCAACCAATTGCACTCAAGTTTTATGGATGAAGCAGATGCTAAAGGATATAAAAGTAAGTTGTGATGATCCTGTTATTATTCATTGTGATAATTCTGTAGCTATTGACATATCAAAGAATCTTGTATTTCACTCCAAAACTAAGCACATATCAATCAAGTATAACTTTTTAAAGGAAAAGGTAGAAACAAATGAAGTCAGATTGGTTTATGTGAACACTAAAGAACAAATAGCAGACATCTTCACTAAACCTTTGTCCCGGGAATCATTTAAGAAATTGAGAGATAGATTAGGGGTTTCTACCCTTCCGGTAGAGACTTAATTGATGCAGATGTGCATCAGTCTGGTATGCATTATCAGAGCTATCTTCTCCTCTGGATTGATGAATTTATGCTACTACTCAGGGGGAGTAGTCATCCTTGTGATTTGGAGATTTTATATTCTATTTGATGTCTATGCCATATCTTTGGCATTGATGTCAAAGGGGAATAGATTTATGAGAAAAATAGGGAGACATTGATTATACTCCTTAGGGGGAGCTTTGGTGGTATTGTGTGGTGGTATTTGGTTTCCTAATTTAGAACTGGTTCAGAGCTTTATTGCTATATTCTCTAGAAGTCATTGTTGGCATTTCTTGGCACTTGGATGTTTTTTTTTTCACATCTAGTGTTGCCATCAATGCCAAAGAGGAAGATTGTTGGCAAAATGAAGGAATTGATTATGTGTTGCATTGATGTCAACACTAGCTGTTATGACTATTTATCGGCTTCTGGTAGAAGGATTGGATTGCGAAGGTTATCAGTTGATTGTTACCAGTACGATCTGGATGATGGAATAATTTTGTATGGATGGTTCATATGCTTCTGAAGTGTGTTTCAGTCATTTTGTATTGACCTGATGATCAGATGCTATCTTATATTCTAGTATGCCTGCTTTCTTGATGCAGTAAGGGTTTCACCGACAGAGCCTTATTGAAGATTCTTTATATTACACATAAGTGGTGTTGGTGTGGCTTCTAGAAGGGATTCAGGATTCTGATGGTGATTGTGTTCGTGCCTCGACTAACTAGAATCATTGTAGCATGTGTGGATCTATTTAGGTCTGGTACTATCTAGGTTTTAGACTGGTTTCATAAAATATTTTATTGGTTGGATGACATTTATTTGGCCCCAGGCCGACATACCTTATGATTTTAATTTGGGATTATATAATGGATTTATTGTATTAGCATTTGAGTGGCTGACCTAATTGTTTAGGTCCCATTTTTGTATAAATGTGTAAGATCCCATTGTAGATCATATGTATGGAGTGAATAATGTAATAATTATATGAGAAGAGGGTTTGGTTGATCATAGGTGATCGAGTTGGGTTTATGCAAGATGTTTTAGACCTCTGGTATTGAGCTTAACCGAAACTGTAATCTGGCATGATTGATGCTAACTCTGGCAGTTCATCTTTCTGGATTGTTGTCCGAATTATTTTTAGGTGGCTAACCTCTTTTGTAGTCAGTGAGACTCCATTGTGATGATCAATGTGCTTTAGGTAGTGTACCTTCCTGCATGTGCAAGCCCCTATTGTAATCATATACTTACTGCAAAAGTATTATCTGACTGTGGGTAGGGTTTCCCACTGTGGTTTTTCCCTTTACTAGTTTTTCCACATACAAATCATGGTGTTATGCGGTATGGTTGTATGTTATTGATTCATTGGTTTATTGTTATGCTTTAATGCTTAATTTGCTATATCGATATATGTTTTATGCTATTCCAGTAAAAGGTTCTTAGTGCTTGAATTCCTGACAATTTGTCGACAGCTGATTCACCCTCCCTCTCTCAGTTGTCCATCGATTATCCTGATATTTACAACTACACATCAATAAGTGATAATGTATACTCAAATTTACCAATTACACTCCAAAGGATAATACCACAATAACACATCACAATCACAATAAATCAACCATCCATGTAAGCCACATAAAATTCAACCTTGATCAACGAGGTCAAAAAGGGTATGAACAGGGTAGGGTTACTACACAGATTGAATGCTGGAAGTTTTTGAGGGCCTAATTTGGCTAGTTTTCATTTTTGGTTAGGTTTAGGCTTGGTTTGTTGTGGACTAGAGATGTTACAGGTAATGGGAGCCTGGGATCACCCTTCCTGTTGGCTGAGGGTGCTTGTTAAACCCTTGATATATGTTCTCTGAGGTCTATTGTTTTCTGCCAAGTAGTTTACTCTATTTCTCATTGACAACTCTTTTATTGTATAGGGTTTTGGAGCCCCTTCAAAACCTACTTTATCCTAATAAAAAATAATGTAATAATATTATGTTATTTTATGTTATAAGCATATGAAAATCCAAAGTGAACATCTCCTTTATAATGTTAGGTATATTTTCCTCCTTTAAACTGTTGTTGAAATTTTCTTTCAAAAACACCTTTTTATGGGATAAATCTTTGTTTCTATTACTTTTTTTAAAATATATTCATTTTTTAATAAAAAAACTAGGTTATTGGCCCCATGTTAGCCTTATCTACCTTTTTCTCTTTTTATTTTGGTTTTAATTTCTTTAATAGTCCTCCTTTTTTGTTCTAATATATCACTTAAAAATCCAAAATTCTATCTTATGAAGAATTTTCCCCTCTCCAATATAGAAGAATATTGATCATCAAATATAGATCTCTCCAACCTTTATAGACTTTATCATTGTCTATTGGAGAGTTCAAACTATTTTTAGTAGAATATCATACTGATAAAATTATTTTCCAACAATATATATAAATATGCGTATATTTATATGATAAGTATATGCCACCCAAATTGACTTAGCGACATATATAGACTAGATAAATCATGTAACTTGATAAAGGGTTATACTAGCTTGAAGTTATCAACACATATACTCATCCATACTATAGGTTAAAATATAGAATAATGGTGGTGGACCCAACATGATTTGTTATCAATCTCATTAACATTTAAAAAGGTAGACGATTATAAAAGAAAAAGATAATGTGAGATATTTATTGCATTGAATAAAACCTTATTATAAACTAAGATACTTCATGCATGTTTGTTTCATCCAATACACAACATTTTTTATCTTCTTTGATGATCAATGTCGACCATTGATCCTTCACCTAGTTTATAATATTTAAGAAACAAACTAATGGAAACCCACACGTCATGCATGAACACATTAAATCTACCTGCACTTAATGTAGTACATCACTTTTCACGGGGATACAAATTTGTGGTCTCCAAATAAATACTTCTCTTTTCATTAGTGCACCTAACTATATCATCTTTTTTGTAGCATCTTATTTTAGATATATTTTTATGGTATTAATATTTTTTCATTCATTTATTGATTGAAATATATTTCTCTTGGAAGACACGTATTTGGCACATCCCCCATTCTTTTTGTAAACCATCCTATCTACTTCTATAATATGTTTCTTTTTTGTCTTCATTATTCAAATAATCTATGTACCATTCTTTTATTCAACTCAATGGATTTTAAAATACTAGAAAATTATTTATGTATGTATCTTATCATCTTACACACAAGCTAAAAAATTCACACATTTACATATTGTCATTCTCTCCACACATTAATATGCAAATCCATGATCCTTTTCATTATCTCCATAACTTATCATCTATTCCACCATTGGAATCAATTATAGTATTATTGTTGTAGTGCATATTGTGGATGGGGGACATATACTTTTTTAGTGGTGTATTGGTTCTAAGGTCCATGCATCTAAAACATTGCTACAATGTAGCATGAAGAACATGCTTTTCTTAAGCTTCTTGTAGATTTTGAACAACCTTACATTGGTATTTTGGGTTATGTTCACACAAACATTGCACCAATAATTCAATTTGGTAACATATAATTCTTGTAATAGTATGTTTGGAGAAGTGTAACGGTGCTCATGTTAAATTTCACATTCTAAAATGTGCAATATTTTTTTAGTAGCACTAGCAACCTAAACCCTCAAGATTAAATAGTTATCCATTTTACCTTTTAGATCATTTCACACTATCAACCATTCCATGCATGTAGGGCCATGTGAACTATATTTTCCTTCAACCATTTTATTGCCCCATATGCTTGTGACACATTAAGTCCTCGAATAACTATTCATATTAATTAATTGATTCTTTTTTATTATTGTCTGTATTATTTTAATGCCAATATTTTCATATGTTCAAGCTCTAAATATTCAAACTCATATAAGAATTCTAGTTTTACTTCATCAAGATCAACCTGAATAATATTTGGTTCATACTTACCATGTTGATCTCACTCAAACCCTTCAAGCATAATATCAAATATTTGAATCTTCTATACATTGTAAAACTCTTGTGTGTTGACTCGTAACATTTGATGGTACAACTCTCTTAGTAGTCTAGACTAGGAAAATGAATTATTAAGGACACTCATCTATTTCAAGAGAAGGTTATGAAAAAATATTTTTATTGAGGCTTGATATCAAAATGGTCATCAACAATTAGTATTTCTATAATATTTATGATTCATACTAATTTAGGCCCTAATGATACACTATGTTTATTTTTACATGTTATTTTTATTATGAGATTTCTTTTTATGGTCCTTTGATTGTTTCATTTTATAAAGATTCCATAACAACATGTGTGGCTCATTGATTATAAGTAATATTACATGGAGTGATTATCTATGATTGTATTATTCACATAAATAGATACATAAATAAATTATTTGTTGATAACGGTGTATGCATATACACATACATCAATAGAAACTATATAAGTATATAGAAGAACATCTAGAAACTATATAATATGATAAAAAATAACTAAACAATTAATTAAATAGTCATAACATTGTCAAAGTTCATAGCATAAATCACATGAAAGCTCAACACCATATATTTATGCATTCAATAACAAATACTATCAACATAACAAAATTTAGAACATTAAATTCTTTAGGGGAATTATCTATTAAATTATATTGTAATTTGATCTTTAATGACAAGATTGTCTCCCATGTAGCTCAACATTAAAAAATAAGAATTTAGATAAAAACAAAAACACACTAAATTACTATTTTATTTTTTTTGTGGGTCCACAATACATGTAAATCACCTAGTTACCTTCAAATTAATTATTGAACTTTCTTTTCCTAGTCTGTTGACTAATTATATATTTTTTATTAGCTAAGAATGCCATTATATAAGATTAAACTAGCTAAGCAACATAGATATGATAAGTTAAGGACATTATGATAAAATGGCTAAAACCCCATATCCACTTTGAAGGTGGGAATGGCGAAAAGATTCACTTTTCGAGGGATACTTGTTGTAAATGCTTCACTCATATCCAACTGTGATGGATCTTTATTGGCTTCAAGTTTCCAGTCAAAGCAGTGCATTAGTTGAGCCAAAACAAACTCAACGTCCC
Source organism: Cryptomeria japonica (assembly GCF_030272615.1). Lineage (NCBI taxonomy): Eukaryota > Viridiplantae > Streptophyta > Pinopsida > Cupressales > Cupressaceae > Cryptomeria > Cryptomeria japonica. The sequence continues at coordinate 423,306,338 of NC_081414.1, forward strand.
GAGTGGCAAGGTAAGCCCCAGGACAGCCTCTCCTTCCAGCACCAAATGGTAGCATGTTGAAGTCTCGACCAGTATCATTCTGATTTTTAATCATAAACCTTTCAGGATTAAATGTCAGTGGATCTTCCCATATCATTGGATCTCTTCCTATTGCCCATACATTGACAACAAGCCTTGTTTTGTTAGGTATATGGTAGCCAGCAACAGTGCAAGCTTTTGTAGATTCATGGGGCAACATTATAGGTCCTGCTGGATACAATCGAAATGTCTCCTTTACAACACATTGTAGGTATTCCATATTTGCCAAATCACACTCCTTTACCATGCGATGCTTGCCTACTATGGACTCAATCTCTTCTTGCAACTTCTTGGCCATTCGAGGATTTCTTAACATTTCACTCATTGCCCATTCTAATGTAACAATCGTTGTCTCGGTTCCGCCAAGGAACATGTCCTACAAGAAATGAGTAGTTAAGTGCAAGAAGATAAACATAAATGGAATCGAAATTGAAGCATAGAGAGAGAGAGACATACAAAAATAATTGCCTTGATGTGCTCTCGGGTGACCTTAATGCCATTCTCACCATCGGGCTCTTCCTTTTCAATATCCAGGAGAACGTCAACCAAGTCCTTGACATGCTCATTTTCCCCTGCATCCACCTTTGCATTGCGCTCCACATGCTGGTCTATTATCCTCCCCACCACTCGGTCAAAGAAGTCGTGAGCCCTTGTCATTCGACGCTTCATGCCTCTCAGCTGGTCAAGCCACTCTCCATAAGGAAAGAAGTCGCCAATATTAAAAGCACCGACCATATTGATGACCTCGTTGATCATCATCCTAAGCTCATCGCTGCTCCCAAGTAAATCAGAATAGCTGCCGGTGTTGGTGCCCGCCAGAGTTCCCCACATGATAGAGGAGATGATGGAGGAAATGGCGGCTGTGACGTTGACAGGGAGTTTGCCATGCAGACTCCTGTCCCAAATGGAACGCACGCCCACAGCTGCCTCTTCCTCTCGCAGGCAGGCGAATGAGTCGACTCTCTTGACACTCAACAATTGCATGACGCTGATTTTGCGCATGTGCCGCCAGTACGGTCCATACGGAGCCAAGCCTGGATCAATCTCTCCGTATGCTACATATCTTGCAGCCGCCGTCGCCGGCCTGTTTCCGAATACCAAGTCGTGTGTTGTCAATATATCCTTTGCCATTTGCGCAGAGGAAACAACGAGGGTGGGAACAGAGCCGAGTCTCATAAACATCAACTCCCCATATTTTTTTGAGAGCTTTTCCAGAGAACGGTGGGGCAGATCTCCCAGCTGATGGAGATTTCCTATGGCAGGCCATGCAAATGGCCCAGGTGGTAATGCCAATCTCTTTGCATTTTTCTTTCCTCTCTTTAGTACCCACCACAAGAAAATTACTATTAACACTGAGAATCCAATTGTCATGAGAGGTGCTGCTTTAAATGAAAAGAAGGCCATTTCTGCAATTGAAAGACCTGAGGAATTCAATTCGCTTGCCTCTCTTTTTGTCTGGGCTTCAATTTATAGTTCACTTGCACCCATCGTTTCTTCTTTGGTACGATAAACGACACAACGGAATCAGAATTGAAAAATTCAGACCCACCGTTATTCTAGAATCCTTCTTTCTCTCCAATGTTTTTGGATTATGACAGAAGGGCATCTAAGTTGAAAACGCACCCACATTTAACAGTTATTGTTCAACTTCTCTCACTCTCACTTCAAATTCGTATTTAATCTACGACGACCCTTTCTCTTCAAATTTTTACCACCTCTCATTTGCTATTTAAAAGGACAAAATAGCATCAAGTTTCGAAAAACGCACATATCAATTTCTCTACCGCTTGGTGCTATTGGCTAAAACACACGTAGCACATAATTTCTCTACCGCTTGGTGCTATTGGCTATCTGGTTGTGTCTGGCAAGCAGAAGGATTAAAGTTCACGGCAAGGGAGATGGTCATTTGATGGTGGGTTCATTCCTGTTGCAAATACCATTTCTGTTAATCTAAAAGTAGAAACAAAAGAGGAAATAGATCATAATGCTTATGTTCTTTCCTTACATGATGTGATTTGTCAGTTTAGGGGTTTTTGGCCTAGCCTCCCTCAGCTGCACACCTAGATATTAGAACAGTGGGAGCCTCTTATTACTAGTAAAGTTCATATTTTCTCCATGGCTAAGGGGTTTCTTATTGTTAAGTTTGATAATGGTCAAGATAGAAACAAAATTTTATGTGATCATTAGTTTAGCTGGGAGGACAGATTTTTGTTGATGACTAAGTCCTGGCACTCTGATTTTAACCCTTCTTATGAAATGTTTAATAAGATTCTGATTTGGCTTTGACTTCCTAATTTCCCCCTTCAATTACAGGTTGATCCTCTTTTAGAGGAAGTAGGTGATGCCCTTGGAGATTTTTAGATGCTGGATGATGAATCCTATGATATTTTTCACTCCACCTTTTCCTGCATTTTGCTTGAAATGGATGTTTAAAAAGGGTTTCCTGTTGAGATTTTAATTAAATCCTCTAAGGGTTCTTGGGTTCAATCTTTGGAAGTGCCTTTACAAAAAATCACAATCATCCAAAAGTCATGTTTCAATCATCCTTAAGATGATTCGCATTCGTCTAGGTCAATTTTCCATTCATTTAGATTAATCATTTAGGGTTGTAATTCTATCTTCTGTCTAACCCCATCATTAGTTTGTCAAATTCCGAAATCATTACTTTCACATGCTTCGTAAAATACATGACATCTTATGGTAGATAAAGTAAGGTTTCAAATTTCAGGTTTCAGAAGGACAACAAAGCAGAGAAGACAAGCAAGACATTATCAACAAATGCGAAAAGTAGAGAAGAGAATCCAAAACCTGGAAGATCAAACTGCCTTATATAAATACCATAATAGGGTGAAAATTTACATTATGAGATACAATATATAAACAAAGCTGAAGTAATGGTTAATGTCATTCTTGAATAATTCTCTGTTTTGCATGTTCCTTTATTTTTGTAGGTTTTCTCTTTTGCATGTCGCATTTATCTAGTCAGAAATTCACAATCATTTAGATAGTAACTCACATTAGTTTTGTCAGTAATTCACATTCTTCTTGATAGGGTTTCACATTCGTTAAATACTGTGTCACAATCGTCTGTTAAAATACGAATCTTTCTATTTATGAGATATTTCTGTTTACCTCTGGTTTTCTGGTTTTACTAATATTCTATTTGCAGCATGTGGTAAAAGAAAACAAAGAAGTCTCAATCGGTCCAAGCTCTTTGAAATTAATGATATCTTTTGCAAGATCTCATAGACTTTAATTTACTTTTGGATTTGGTGCTTAAAATTGATGTGCATGATTTCACTTTTAGATTTGGTGCTTAAAATTGACATGAGGTGCAAGTAAAATTGACATGCAATACAATTTTACATTAAGACTTTGGTGCTTAAAATTGATATGAACATGTGTATCTCACACCTCAGTTTTGGGTTCTAAAATAGATGTGAATTTGGCTTTTGATTAGACTACATCACACATTGCCATATTTTAAAGGCAAATAACTTTTTTGTGTCTGGAGTGGTCCTACTGCTAACACACACTATCCTCTCCCCTGGCTTTCATGGGCTTGAGTGCAAGAGAAAAGTGTTAGTGACACTTAAATTTTATTTTTAGTAGTGAGGGGTATCTTTGACTGGGGATTTCATCACCCCACAGAGGTTCTTCAAATTGGGATGTTTTGAGGATATCATCTCTCCCAATGTACTCTCGAGTTGGTTTTTTGAGCCGCTCTATAAATATATTGGCAGGCGGCTGAAGTGTTGAGTGAATTCAACATATGTGGGGTTCTTCCCTACAACAATAAGATTAACTAAATCCTTAAGTGGCTTTCTTTGAGAATCCGTCATTAGATCGAGACCCCTCGAAATTAAACTAAGAACCAAATTAGTAGCCCAAATCCCACATTTGATGATTCTAGGATTGGAGATCGTACCCCATAGATACCCTTCATGTACCTTTCATTACGAGACATAAATCCCTCAATGATAAGATCTTCGGATCTTCGAGGTAAGAGAAACTGGCATTTCTCGAGAAGTATGTGTTGTGGAGTGGAACCAATGCTGCCATATTCTCTAGTTGTCCATCTTGTTTTGGTATTTCATAAGGGCATCATCAAATGGTTTCAAATTTCTAGCCTAAGATTTGTCTACTATGTTTTTTTGTCTATCAGTCGTCTTGAACCACTATTGAGTTAGTTATTGAGGTAGTTCAGGCCCTTTACCTTACGTTACTCTGATTCACAAAGTCTGTTAAAACAAAATTCAATTGTCCATACTCATTTATACATAGTGTTCTCAAATAAGAAAAACTTGTAACTAAAACAAAGTTACATCAACCAGTTTGTCTAAAACACAAACATTACAAACACAGTCCAAAACATTCACAACAAAAACATCTTACTACTTGCGATTACAAGTTTACCTAGAGTCATGGGTCTTGCATAAGTCCTTGAATAGTCATCATAATCTTGGTACCATTCCTTACATAGTCCTTGCATAGTCCAAGTGTAGTCCTCATATAGATTTCCCATCTTCGTCATCGTAATCTTCAAATAAATCCTTTCGTAGTCTTTGCATAATCCTTATAGGGTCATCATTTTCAACCTATTTATGTCATCATAAGTCTTAAGCGTTATCATTATAGAGTCTTAATTTATATCCCAATTTCATCCTCAAAATCTTTGCATAGGCCCTGGCATAGTCATTATAATCTTTACAATAGTCCTTGTCTAGTCTCCATTTATGTTTATCATAGTTCTTCACTAGCTATATAATCATATTAGGTCATAGCATGAGTCAGCATGGGTCTACCAGGTGATGGTTTGTTCCCCTTTTAACAACCTAATCTAGTGTTGAACGATGGTCAACAAGAAATTCTTGATGGCTTAGATAACTTGGCTTGGGAGTTAAAAACAAGTGATCCTCAATACATAAGAGTTGAGTTTGAGATAGATCAAGAGTATAAGAAGGCTCGTAGAATTGATAGATAAATTGCACAAGGACTTCTTCGAGAAAGACTTGAGAGGTTGAAATTACAACAACAATGTTCTCAACAATCACCTCAACAAGGTCCTCAATAACTACCTCGTCCTAATCCCCAATAGAGCACGTCAATATATATTACATACTTTATAGTCCTCTAGTCTTAAGTCTTGCATTTACATCCTTGGAACATCAAGTTTCGAAAAACGCACATATCAATTTCTCTACCGCTTGGTGCTATTGGCTAAAACACACGTAGCACATAATGACTGAACCGAATCCCAACTTTCTAAAAACCTTATCCATGGAGATTTTTGTATATCTTGATGAATCCTTACACTATGAGTTAACATATCTTTACAAAGTCTTCTTGATGAATCCTTACACCATCAATCAAATTTCTCAAACTTTTAATCAAGTCAGATCAAATTTTATTAGCAAATTTATATCTACCCAGCCTTCTATCTTGTTCACAATGTCACTCTCTTATATTGGAGGCATATCTCACAAAATCTAAAAGCTATTTCTCAAAAATATCTTTGATGTACCTTCAAGCTTGTCTAGATTCTTAGAAGTTGCATCTCATCTCCCAAAGCCTCTGTGGACCTCTATCTTGAATCTGGGGGCTATAGAGTTTTTTTTTCTATGTCATTCCCTACATGCATGAAATGAGTTTCTCTTTCGGCATCAGAATCAAAGTGGGGGCTTTTGGTTTTTCTGCAGGATTTTTCAAAATGTTTTTTTTCTAGGAAAAGACTCTTCAAAGGGAATTTTAAAACTTCTACAGAGATGAGTTTTTAGAGATTAAAGTCAAGTATTCCCATGATTCTATTAACGTGTTCTCATATTATCAGGATTTTAAAAAGGTTAGTTGTGGTAACTTTATAGAGGTTGTATCCTTATACAGAATAGTATTATCTTTTGCTTTACATGTATTTACAAAGATCCCAACTCTTCGCTGCAAAAGGTTGGCTTGTAGAAGTGAATCAAACTTTTCAGAAAATATGTATATTACAGACATTCTCAAATTAGAAATGTAAATGGAAAACACCAATTTCTTTAAGAGAAAGAACAATTTAATTAGACTCCATAAATTAGATGTTGATTTTAGGGATGATATAGATCATAGCATGATGATTCAAACATCTTCCAATAATTTCAAAATATGAAGAGGATGACTACTTTTAAGACATACCTGTTATCAAATGAAAAGAAGTCAATGCATATTGCATTGTTATAGTATGGTCATATAGAATTGTTTCTTTAAAAAAAATAAAAAACATTGTCAAATTTATTTGATATTTTTTATTATTAAAGAATACCTTGTGCATTTACTTATTTCAAATTCTTATGAAATTAAGATCTTTATATAATTATTAATCTTTTGAAATAAATCTAAAAATAAAAATGAATATAAAACGTATTATATAATTTTGCCTACTTTTTCACTAATAATATAACTTTTAAATCTTATACAAATTACTAATACTAGTTTAATATAAAATCTCAAGTTACATATTGTGATTTTAGGATAAAATTTAGAAATTAAAAAAGAAATCAAAATAAAATTAGATCAATAATTATTTAGAGAGCTTCCCAAATTTCTACAAGACATGGCATAAAAAATTTGCAACCAATGATATGGATTGCATACCAACCCTAAGATATAGTTGTAAGCAAAAATAATAACATTATTTTATGTCAAATAGACCATGAATAACCATATTACCAGGTTATGGAAAAGTTATTGCAATAACCCCACTCTATCAAAGATAAGCTAATTGAAGGGGTTGATCTCCATCAAGCCACAATTATATTCACCACCCATGTGTAAAAATGTATTTCTTAAATCTATATGCATTATCTTATGAACATTGGCAATGAAGTGAATATCTACTTCAACATAAATATAATGATTGTAGGGAAACCATAAGCAGTAGATGCATGACTTAATACTTGATGTATCACATAGGCAAATGAAAATAGGGGATATAAGAAAAGTCAAGTCAATAGTATTAAATATGGATGAAAAAAAACATCCACCAAATAATTATTCAACCTTTCTACACCTATTTACCTCATCATATGAATCAAGAAAAAATGAAAAAACCTCCAACTCACACAACAAAGAATAGTGTCTCATTACATTGCTAATTTACACAAAATATTTTCCTCACACAAATCATATTTAAAAAAAATAATCTACAGCATACCACCAAGTTGATAATTTTTTTTATCTTCAACTTATCTTATATGTTTCTACTTAACAATATTATCACTTGTATATTGGGCATGTATAAAGTATTCAAGTTAAGGTATACCATTATCCATAGTGGTAATAACTTCACCCTTAAAGATGAAAGCATGACAATCAATAGTACTCTCATCAAGATCATGTGCAATAAGTAGTTAGAGTATATTGATTTGATGAACTCCATATCTAGATCAAACATTTAATCTACTTTTCCATCATCATTATCAATATAAGAGTCATATCGAAGCATCTCAAATGATAGAATATTTTTCATCCCACTGCGTCTTTATTTTAATATGACCAATATGACTTTTTACATGATACTTACTTCTATAGATTCATATTTACTAAGAATTTGAACTCACTGTGCTTCTTCTAGTGAGAACAAAATTCTATAATAAAACTTGTTCAAGCTCAAAATTTTCATAATGAAAGTCACACTTATATTGTTTGATGATGTGAATTGTTGAGAAATTTAATTAATATAACTTAGTATACAAATCATCAACAAAGAAAGAAAAGACTTGAGAATGATGACTTGAAGAATAAGAACCTTTCACCTCCCTATGATCAATTGCAAATTACTTCTCAAATTTTATTTCTAGATTTTTTACAAAAGTTAAAATGAATGGTGTATATTGATTTAATTAATTTTAAAGACTATATATTTTATTTAGAGAACTAACCGGTTTGATTGACTACTTAACTCAATTGATTGATTAGTCAACTAACCTAAAGATGACTTGATAAATAAGAAAAATATAATGATTGTATTTAATCAAAAAACTTATTTAATAAATTTGATTTATGAGTGGTAAGTGAAACTAAGTTGACATGAGTTAAATGTGGATGAGGATAAATAGTATTATATATTTATTTTAATGGATATATGTTCATGTATTAATTAAGAGATAATTAGTTAATTAATTAATTTTATTTTATGAAAATTAATCATGCGATAATATATGTATAAGGAATATGGTTAAAAATTACAAAAACCTAAAAATTATTTCACATAAAATAACAAACTTCTACTATTTCACACGCTTCAACAATCATAGATTACATATGTCAATATATAGGAATTAAGTCTCCTATATTATACGATAACTCCCATGACAAATCTCTTACATCATGGGATAACAAATAACCAAACTATAACAGACACACGTAAATATACAAGCTCCTAAACAAACTAACACATATTTTTATATGTATCCTATAATTCTAACAAACATGTGAACACTAGCAATATTTTTCCCAGCAATATGGGTACATGAAATTAATTAATTAATTAATATAATGTAATCAATTAATCAACAAGGTGAATTAACATGAAAAAATTAATAAGTCAATATCAATGTGGCATAATGATGAAGACAATATCTAACTAGTCATTTAAAATATGATAATAGAATTGATTGGCTATGTTAGAGTTTTAGGAGACTCTACAACACCCCTAGGATAAATGAAAGACCAAAATAAATTCCACAAGAGAATGGAAAGAAAATTGCATCACAATGCAAGATGATGCTATTTCTAATTGATATGCCAATGTACATGATGAACCTTGCTTATAAAGTCAAGGTGACAATAGACAATTAAATAGAATGCTGGTCCAAATATGTTGATCATATGCAATTCACAATCTATCACCCACATAAAGTGGAAAAGTAATAGTGTCATAAGACCACTAAAAGTGGAAGATCCACTTAAGGTGGATTAGTGATAACATGATAAAACCGCCTAAATTGGAGATGCTCCTAGAGTGTGAAGTGATCACTAAGTAAACCTAAGTGATATGTGTAATTAGGACCTAGGTGAGGTTATGACTTGGTAAAACACCTTAATTACACCAACAAGTTGAAATGTGATGGAGTTAATCAACTAAGATGATGATGGATTTAATTAACAAGGTGTGAAGGGGAAAAATGATCCCCTTTAGTGTTTCATTCAAGGGATGAAGAACACTAGAGGAATTTTTTGCTTAGAGCCTTCACATTCAAAAGAGGATGGGAAATTCACTAAAGTTCATGACAAGGGAGATGGTCATTTGATGGTGGGTTAATTCATGTTGCAAATGTCATTTCTGTTAATCTAAAAGTAGAAAAAAAAGAGGAAATAGATCATAATGCTTATATTCCTTCCTTACATGGTGTGATTTGTAAGTTTAGGGGTTTTTGCCCTAACCTCCCTCAGCTGCACACCTAGATCTTAGAACAATGGGAGCCTCTTATTACTAGTAAAGTTCATATTTTCCCCATGGCTAAGGGTTTTCTTATTTCTAAGTTTGATAATGGTCAAGATAGAAACAAAATTTTATGTGATCATTAGTTTAGCTGGGGGGATAGATTTTTGTTGATGACTAAGTCCTGCCACTCTAATTTCAACCCTTCTTCTGAAATGTTTAATAAGAATCTGATTTGGCTTTGACTTCCTAATTTCCCCCTTCAATTACGGGTTGATCCTCTTTTAGAGGAAGTAGGTGATGCCCTTGGAGATTTTTAGATGCTGGATGATGAATCCTATGATATTTTTCACTCCACCTTTTCTCGTATTTTGCTTGAAATGGATGTTTAAAAAGGGTTTCCTGTTGAGATTTTAATTAAATCCTCTAAGGTTTCTTGGGTTCAATCTTTCAAAGTGCCTTTACAAAAATTCACAATCGTCCAAAAGTCATGTCGCAATCATCCTTAGGATGATTCGCATTCGTCTAGGTCAATTTTCCATTCATTTAGATTAATCATTTAGGGTTGTAATTCTATCTTCTGTCTAACCCCATCATTAGTTTGTCAAATCCCGAAATCATTTCTTTCACATGCTTCATAAAATACATGACATCTTATGGTAGATTTAAAGTAAGGTTTAAAATTTCAAGTTCTAGAAGGACAAAAAAGAAGAGAAGACAAGCAAGACATTATCAACAAATGCGAAAAGTAGAGAAGAGAATCCAAAACCTGGAAGATCAAATTGCCTTATCTAAATACCATAATAGGGTGCAAAATTACATTATGAGATACAATATGATAAACAAAGCTAAAGTAATGGTTAATGTCATTCTTGAATAATTCTCTGTTTTACAAGTTCCTTTATTTTTGTAGGTTTTCTCTTTTGCATTTCACATTTATCTAGTCAGAAATTCACAATCATTTAGACAGTAACTCACATTAGTTTTGTTAGTAATTCACATTCTTCTTGCTAGGGTTTCACATTCGTTAAAATATTGTGTCACAATCATCTGTTAAAATAGGAATCTTTCTGTTTTTGAGATATTTTTGTTTACCTCTAGTTTTCTAGTTTTACTAATGTTCTATTTGCAACATGTGGTAAAAGAAAACAGAGAAGTCTCAATCGGTCCAAGCTCTTTGAAATTACTGATGTCTTTTGCAGGATCTCATAGACTTTAATTTACTTTTGGATTTGGTGCTTAAAATTGACATGAGATGCAAGTAAAATTGACATGTAATACAATTTTATATTAAGACTTTCGTGCTTAAAATTGATATGAACATGTGTATCTCACACCTCAGTTTTGGGTTCTAAAATAGATGTGAATCTGGGTTTTGATTAGACTACATCACACATTGCCATATTTTAAATGCAAATAACGTTTTTGTGTCTGGAGTGGTTTGATTGCTAACACACACTATCCTCTCCCCTGGCTTTCATGGACTTGAGTGAAAGAGAAAAGTGTTAGTGACACTCGAATTTTATTTTCAGTAGTGAGGGGTATCTTTGACTGGGGATTTCATCACCCCACATAGGTTCTTCAAATTGGGATGTTATGGGGATATCATCTCTCCCAACATACTCTCGAGTGGATTTTTTGAGCCGCTCTATAAATATACTGGTTAGGCGGCTGAAGTGTTGAGTGAATTTGACATATGTGGGGGCCTTCCCTACACCAATAAGATTAACTAAAGCCTGAAGTGGCTTGCTTTGAGAATTCGTCGTTGGATCGAGACCCCTCGAAATTACACTAAGAACCAAATTAGTAGCCTAAATCCCACATTTGATGATTCCAGGATTGTGGATCGTACCCCATAGATACCCTTCATGTACCTTGCATTATGAGACATAAATCCCTCAGTGATAAGATCTTCGGATCTTCGAGGTAAGAGAAACTGGCATTTCTTGAGAAGTATGTGTTGTGGAGTGCAACCAATGCTGCCAGATTCTCTAGTTGTCCATCTTGTTTTGGTATTTCATAAGGGCATCATCAAATGGTTTCAAATTTCTAGCCTAAGATTTGTCTACTATGTTTTTTTGTCTATCACTCATCTTGAACCACTATTGAGTCAGTTATTGAGCTAGTTCAGGCCCTTTACCTTATGTTACTCTAATTCACAAAGTCTATCAAAACAAAATTCAATTGTCCATACTCATTTATACACAGTGTTCTCAAATAAGAAAAACTTGTCACTAAAACAAAGTTACACCAACCAGTTTGTCTAAAACACAAACATTACAAACAAGGTCCAAAACATTCACAACAAAAACATCTTACTACTTGTGATTACAAGTTTACCTAGAGTCATGGGTCTTGCATAAGTCCTTGCATAGTCATTATAATCTTGGTACCATTCCTTACATAGTCCTTGTATAGTCCAAGTATATTCTTCATATAGATTTCCCATCTACATCATCATAATCTTCATATAAATCCTTTCCTAGTCTTTGCATAATCCTTATAGGGTCATCATTTTCAACCTATTTATGTCATCATAAGTCTTAAGCATTGTCATTATAGAGTCTTCACTTATATCCCAATTGCATCCTCAAAATATTTTCATAGGCCCTGGCATAGTCATTATAATCTTTGCATTAGTCCTTGTCTAGTCTCCATTTATGTTTATCACAGTCCTTCACTAGCTATATAATCATATTAGGTCATAGCATGAGTCAGCATGGGTCTACTAGGTGATGGTTTGTTCCCCTTTGAACAACCTAATCTAGTGTCAAACGATGGTCAACAAGAAATTCTGGAAGGCTTAGATAACTTGGCTTGGGAGTTAAAAACAAGTGCCCCTCAATACATAAGAGTTGATTTTGAGATAGATCAAGAGTATAAGAAGGCTCATAGAATTGATAGATAAATTGCACAAGGACTTCTTCAAGAAAGACTTGAGAGGCTGAAATTACAACAACAATGTTCACAACAATCACCTCAACAAGGTCCTCAATAACTACCTCGTCCTAATCCCCAATAGAGCATGTCGGTATATATTGCAGGTCCTAGAGACAACTGAGAGGGGGGGGGGGGGGGGGTGAATCAGTTGTCTAATAAATTCAAACCAAAAACTTATTAACCAACTTAATGCTTAATACCGGTAAATTAGTTAAGTATGCCGGTAGACAATGTTAACAGAAATTGTTGTATCGGTAAGAATTAATGCATGAAACATAAGCACAAAGTCATCCACAACACATAACACCAATATTTGTATGTGGAAATCCTGTAAGGGGAAAAACCATGGTGGGAAACCTTACCCACAATCAGATGATACTACTGCAAATAGTAAGTGTACAAAGAGGGGTCTGCACATGCAGAAAGGCCAACAACCTAGAGCTCATTGCTCAATCACAAATGGGAGTCACACTAACTACAGTTGGATGGTTAAATCCAATGAGAATGTACTGCACAAAATAGCATCTTCATATGCTGGATTCAGTACTGGTGTAATGTTGATATGCTTCTACAAAAACCTAACTTCACCTTCAAATGATGTCTTCGTGTATATCCCTGCTTGATCTCGCATATACCCTTCCTTAAATATTTTTTCGTATTCCACACTTGATCTTACAAATAAGATCTTACATTTATACCATACCCTAAGACCAATTTTAGTAGGTCAGCTCTACAAGATATTACAATAAAAACATTTTACAAACAATACAATATCTGATGCAATAGCCGATTGAACATGTCAGCTTAATGCATTTACAACAATAATAAATCATCTCCATAGCGTGCCATCCTGATCTGGAAAAGATAAACCTGTCGATGTAACCCTAGATAACCTAGACCTATTTGCCGGTAAAAGCAAATATGCAAATGAGAATATACCAATGATTATTACTTCAAAGTAAAGTGTCCACATGATGTCTTCGACATTACCAAGTGTCTTCCATGTCAATGCAGGTACCGGTGAACATTATATCCTGCCGGTTAACCATATACCGGTAACTATTTGCACAGTTTACTGTTTGCCAATGAATGTTGTTGGATCTCCAAAGTAGGTGTATTTAGTAGGTGTTTACATTAATGACAAAACCATACCAAAATACCAACAATCTCTCCCTTTGACATTGATGGCAACACAAGATGGAAAAACCATCAAAGTGCCAAAACATAAATGCCAAGTACAAAAACCAACAATTTCCATTTCTCCCCCTGGGAGTAATATGTGTTTATACCAAACTCTCATACCAATCTCTCCTCAAAAAGATAATGCATTTTTCATACATCTCTCCCTAATGTTTTTCCATATATCTCTCCCTAATGTTTTTCCATATATCTCTCCCCCTTTGACATCAAATGCTAAAGTCACAAAAAGTCAAGTTCATACAAAATACCAACCAAGTCAATATACTAACTACTCCCCCTGGGAGGTAGCTTCCTCATCAAATACCGGAATAAAAGATTTGTCCATTTAATTCTGCTGGTTGATGACAATCATCAACTGTCTAAGTCTCTACCGATGGAGGTAAGACTCCGAGCTGATCTCTGAGATACTCAAAAGTTTCCTTAGGTAAAGGTTTTGTGAAAATATCTGCAAGCTGTTCTTTAGTATTCACATAAACCAGTTTTATCTCCTTTTCTTCAACTTTTTCCCTTAGAAAATTTAGTTTGATAGAAACATGTTTTGTTTTAAAATGTAATACTGGATTCTTAGATATATCAATTGTTGTAGTGTTATCACAATATATAGTAATAGGTTCCTTGCATTTTACCTTTATGTCTTTCAACATTTGCTTAAGCCAAAGTACCTATGTACAGTTTGTTGCTGCTGCAACATATTCTGATTCTGCTGTGATAAAGATGTACAACTCTATTTCTTACTTAACCAAGAAACTAATCTCTTTCCAAGAAAGAATGCTCCTCTAGTGGTGCTTTTTCTATCATCCACATCTCCTGCCCAATTTGCATCTGTGTATGCATATAGATCAAAATTTTCATCTTTAGGATACCATAATCCAAGATTTGTTGTGCCTTGTAAGTACCGAAAAATCCTTTTTACTGCTGATTCATGATTTTCCCTAGGATTACTCTGAAATCTAGAAACTATACATACTGCATTCATAATATCAGGTCTAGTTTGTGTCAAATATAGTAAACCTCCTATCATAGATTTGTATCTAGTTGGATTAATAGGTGTAGATTCATCCCTTTGAGATAATTTGTCATTTGTAGTCATAGGTGTGCTTACCGGTTTAGAGTTCTCCATCCCAAATTTCTTAAGTAGTTCTTTCAAGGACTTAGATTGACTCAAAAATATGCCTTTATCAGTCTGTAAAATCTGCAATCCTAAAAAGAATTTTATTTCTCCGATCATAGACATTTCAAATTCATGCTGCATTTCAAGAGAAAATTCTTTGCATAATCCATCTTCTCCTCCAAAGATTATATCATCAACAAATACTTCCATAATCAAGATGTCATCATTAGTTACTTTGTAATATAAATTTCTATCTGCATTTCCTTTAGTAAAACCAATCTTTAAAAGATACTTATCCAATCTTGCATACCAAGCTCTTGGAGCTTGTTTTAATCCATATAGAGCTTTTCTTAATCTGCAAACCATATCATTGTCATCTATCAAGGAAAATCCATCAAGTTGTTCAATATAGACTTCCTCTTCAAGATCTCCATTTAAGAATGCACATTTAATATCCATTTGATAAACTTTGTAATCCTTGTGAGCTGCAAAGGCCAAGAATAATCTAACTACCTCAATTCTGGCTACCGGTGCAAAGGTTTCATTGTAATCAACTCCTTCTTTCTGAGAATATCCCTTACACACTAGTCTTGCTTTATTTCTGACAACCTTACCATCTTCATTGAGTTTGTTTCTAAATACCCATTTGGTTCCAATTACATTTTTATTTTCAGGCTGGGGAACTAATGTCCAAGTATTATTTTTCTCAATTTGTCCTAATTCTTCTTCCATAGCTTTAATCCAAAATTTATCTTCACATGCCTCATTGATAGATAATGGTTCAATTTAAGAAATAAGACATACCTCTTCATTCGCCAATCTTCCTCTTGTCATGACTCCTTTAAATTTGCTTCCAATTATCTGATCTTCAAAATGATTCAGTCTTACATACCGGGGTGTCTTAGTCTATTGTTGTTCTTCAATTACTGTGGAATCCTCTGATGATACCGAAGTAACTAGATCATCATTCTGTACTGGTGGATTTACTGTTGGTTCATTTGTCATAATTTCTGTTACCGGTTCAGAGTCTATATACCTTGAAGTTCCTCTGAATTGTTCATCAATCTTTACATTTGTACTTTCAACAATTTTCTGTAATCTTTTATTAAAACATCTATAAGCTTTACTCTTAGATGAATAACCAAGAAATATTCCTTCATCACTTCTAGGATCAAACTTGCCAATATACTCATCTCTTCTAATATAACATTTACTTCCAAAAATTCTGAAATACTTAAGAGTAGGAGTATTACCAAACCATAGTTCATGAGGGGTCTTACCGGTTTCACCTTTGATGTGAACTTTGTTGAATGTATAGACAGCAGTGCTTACTACCTCTCTCCAGTACACATGTGGTGGATTTGCTTCTGATAACATACTTCTTGCTGCATCCAAAATAGTTATGTTTTTCCTTTCAACAACTCCATTTTGTTGTGGTGTCCGAGGTGCTGATAGCTGTCTTTTGATTCCATTTACTTCACAGAATGTATTAAAATCTCTAGATGTGAATTCTCCTCCTTGATCTGATCTTAAACATTTAATTTTCTTACCGGTTTCATTTTCAACCATTGCTTTGAATAGCTTGAACTTCCCAAGTGCTTCTGATTTTTCTCTGAGAAAAGTAACCCAACACATTCTAGAATAATCATCAATAATTAGCATGAAATATCTATCACCTTGTAAGCTTTTAGTTCTAGCTGGACCACATAAATCAGTGTGAATTAAATCAAGAGCATTATTGGATTTTTCCAGAATGCTTTTGAAACTAGCTCTAACCTGTTTTCCAAATTGACATTCCTTGCAAATTGTATTCTGAGGTTTCACAATTTTAGGTAGATATCTAACTGCCTTAGAAGTACTGATTTTTACCATGCAATCAAAATTTACATGACATAGTCTTTTATGCCATAGCCAACTTTCATCTATATGTGCAATTAAGCATGCCTTTTCACTATTATTCAAATGAAAGGTATTACCTCTAGTCTGATTACCGGTTGCAATTTCCAAACCAGTTCTATTCATGATTTTGCATTTTCCATTTTTAAATTGTAACTGAAAACCTTTCTCAACTAATTGACCAACACTTAAAAGATTATGTTTTAATCCTTCAACATAGTAGACATTGTCAGTGTTATGTTTACCATCAAGAGATATTGAACCCTTACCTTTGATTGAATAGGCTTTGTCATCTCCGAATCTTACTAAACCTCCATTGTATTCTTGAAAGTTCAAGAATTTACCTTTGTCTCCAGTCATGTGATGTGAGCATCCTGAGTCAATAATCCATTCATCCTTTGATTCAACTTTAGATGCTAGGGCTTGTTCTACCAGTTGAGCAATAGGTACCGGTTGATCTTCTGTTATAGCAACAAAGACCCATCCGTTGTCTGCTGGATCCTCATCAGAATCATCAGTCACACCTTCATCAACAATGTAACAAGATTTATCTTTGTTTTTCTTAAATCTGTATCTCTAATATTTAGGATTAGGTTTGTATGTCCTTCTAGCTTCTTCTCTTAGTCTAGCATGTCTATCAAGGCATCTTGAAGCCATATGACCAATCTTATTGTAGTTGAAACATTTAAAGGGTGCTTTACCTTCATACTTACTTCCAATTGGACCTTTTGGCATTTTTCTTGCAAATAGTGCTTCAAGTTCTTCCAGCTCTTCATTCTCCTTCCTAGTTTCTTCAAGTTCTCTTGCATAAAAGGCTCTCCAGTCTGATTTGTCAAAGGATGGAGCAGATGATGTTGATGCTTTGAAGGCCAAATCAGTTTTTATAGTAGTAACAAGACCAAATTCCTCAATTTCAAAAGCTAAAAATTTTCCAATCAATGTATCCCTAGTTACTGATGTATTAGGCATTGTTCTCAACTCATTTATAGCAGTAACCTTCATTTTATATGCCAGTGGCAAACCTCTTAAGATTTTTGAAACAATCTCATATTCACTCAAGGTTCCTCCACAACATTTGATACCCAAAACAATTTCATTTACTCTTTCCATAAAAGCAGAAATCCTTTCATCTTCTTCCATTTTCAAATGTTCATACCTGACTCGGAAGCTTTCAAGTTTTGCAATTTTGACTGTGGAATCCCCTTCATTTTGTGTTTCCAAATGATCCCAAATAGCTTTTGCAGTGGATCTATCTGATAATCCCATGATTTGTTGATCTGATAATGCGCTCAAAAGTGCTTCTCTTGCTTTGCAATCATTTTCTTCATCTTTAGCTAAAGTAATGGGAGCAGTCTGACTAGCTATAGTAGCAGTATAACCATTCTTAGTAACTTCCCAGATGTCTTTACCAATGCAATTCAGATGTGTCTCCATTCTGATTTTCCATATCCCATAGTTGGTTCCATCAAGTTTAGGACTATCCTTTCTGAAATAATTAGTAGACATTGGATCTCCTCAAGTTGTTAAACTTCTGCAAAAAGAGGACTAGGCTCTGATACCAATTGTAGGTCCTGGAGACAATTGAGAGGGGGGAGGTGAATTAGTTGTCTAATAAATTCAAACCAAAAACTTATTAACCAACTTAATGCTTAATACCGATAAATCAGTTAAGTATGCCGGTAGACAATGTTAATAGAAAATTGTTGTACCGGTAAGAATTAATGCATGAAACATAAGCACAAAGTCATCCACAACACATAACACCAATATTTGTACATGGAAACCCTGTAAGGGGAAAAACCACGGTGGGAAACCTTACCCACAATCAGATGATACTACTATAGATAGTAAGTGTACAAAGAGGGGTCTGCACATGCAGAAAGGCCAACAGCCTAGAGCTCACTGCTCAATCACAAATGGGAGTCACACTGACTACAGTTGGATGGTTAAATCCAATGAGAATGTACTGCACAAAATAGCATCTTCATATGCTGGATTCAGTATCTTTGTAATGTTGATATGCTTCTACAAAAACCTAACTTCACCTTCAAATGATCTCTTCGTGTATATCCCTACTTGATCTCGCATATACCCTTCCTTAAATCTTTTTTGCATTCCACACTTGATCTTACAAATAAGATCTTACATTTATACCATACCCTAAGACCAATTTTAGTAGGTCGGCTCTACAAGATATTACAATAAAAACATTTTAAAAACAATGCAATATCCGATGCAATAACTGATTGAACATGTCAGTTTAATGCATTTACAACAATAATAAATCATCTCCATAGCATGCCATGTTGATCTGGAAAAGATAAACCTGCCGGTGTAACCCTAGATAACCTGGACCTATTTGCCGGTAAAAGCAAATATGCAAATGAGAATATACCAATGATTATTACTTCAAAGTAAAGTGTCCACATGATGTCTTCAACATTACCAAGTGTCTTCCATGTCGATGCAGGTACCGATGAACATTATATCCTGTCAGTTAACCATATACCAGTAACTATTTGCACAGTTTATTGTTTGCCGATGAATGTTGCTAGATCTCCAAAGTAGGTGTATTTAGCAGGTGTTGACATCAATGACAAAACCATACCAAAATACCAACATATATTGTATACTTTATAGTCCTCTAGTCTTAAGTCTTGCATTTACATCCTAGGAACATCGTAGTCTTGCATCATAGTGTCCTTAATGCCCATCACAAGACCATATAAAGAAAAAAGTAAGATGGATCCAAACAGTGACTCATTGTATAACCGTACATGGAATATGGACATATCAAACAGTCAACCCCATAGACAATTGTATGTTAACAACATGCCAACGATACAAGAAACTCAATAGAACTTGACACATGAAGAACTTGAGGCTGCTTGACAAAACTTGTATGTCCTTATGATCCTTAATGTACTTATCAATCATGACAAGAGTAGGTATCTCGCCCTAGTATTGCAAAATGGTTCTAAGCTACCACAGGATTTTGATGTTACAACAATTTTACCATCAAGAGTTACTTTGATTCAAAATGCTAGTCAAACATTACATGCACCACAAATCCAAGCTGCGGCTTCAAGTTCTACACAAAATGCTACCCAAAGTACACAAGTATCATCCACCCAAGTAGCTGTAGCTCCAACTTGTTAGGCCCAATATGGAAAGCTAATGTACTAAGAGGGGAGGGGTGAATCAGTACTTCAAAACTTTTCTTCAACAATAACTTTACTATTATGCATAAACCGAATAGTGCAGTAACATAATATAAAGCTAAAACAAATAGATAACAATCATACATGATTCACTCCATAACACATATATTTTGGCTACGCAGAAACTCTTGGTTAGAGAGAAAAACTGCGGTGGGGATGGCACCCACAACTTCACTACCGCAATAATAAAGGTTGCTTGGTTAGAGCTACATGTTTAGCTATTTCTAATAGCTTACCCTATTAGGAGTATCAAGATCTGTTAGATCTACCTTGCTAAAGGATTTTACAACACTTAATCTAAATGTTGCACCTGGTTAGAGGCTTTACAATTTATAGACTTGATTAGAGTCTTTTACCCTGTTAAAGGTTTCTCTTACAACTTCAAAATATTACAATAAAATCTTTACAAATATTTGCAAATTTACATCTGGAATGTTATAGCAGATTCTATGTGCTCAGAATAAGATTACCTTGCTTATAGCATACCTTGGTAACCTATATAGTAACTCAGTAAACCCTTATGTTTACTTTGTTCTTTGACTGTTCTCTGGAATCCTTCTCGGTGACCTTTGTGTCTCTGTAACAGTCATAACACTTAGTGCTTTCACATGTCTTGCTTCATATATTTCTCTATCTTCCTTTCTATCATGCTACATGTATATATCTAATCTTAATCCATGTTGTATAAATAGATCTCTTATGTTGGTGATCCATTCATTGCTTCGATCTTACAAACATATTTTATCGAATGAATAACCATGCAAAATATTTCATTGGTTAGATGACCTCAAAATCATACACAATCTTTAAGTGGAATTTTCAATGTGATAACGATTCTATGTTCCTCGATCTTGTAACACGTTTTCATATGTATGTCCAGGTTCAATGAATCTGGTAGCACATTTCACTCGGTGTGTCATCTTTGTTGCTCAATAGACATGAAATGATACTCGGTAGACAGCTCGGTGCATACTACGCTCTGAGACTCCTTTCTTCTATAACCGACTAGACTGTGCATACTAACTGAATATTTCGGTAGAGATAATCGACTAGAGTATATAGAATAACTTTGAACATAAAACTAATGGCAACTTGATAAGTAGTAACAATCTCCCCTTTTGACATTAGTTGAGATGTTTGACAAAAACTACTTTCAAAGTTATAACTCAATAATCTATATACTTGCAAATTTTGACTACACTGACAGTATATACAATAGTCAATGAAATAATATGTCTAGATATACTCCCCTTATCAATATACTGTACAGAACTCTGATTTTGCATGCTCGATGATCTGCTCTTGTTCTTTTCTTACTGTTCTGTTCACTGCATGGTTCACTGCTCTTGGGTACTCTGCTTACTCTGCTCGGTATACTCCCCCTGTATACTACACTCCTTTTGCTTGATACTATACTTTGATGCTTTGAATACTATATCACTCCCCCTTTTTGACAAACATCAAAATTTAGTTACCATTCGGTGGTAGCAATTGGTCAAAAATGGTTTTGTACTTTGTCTGTGCTTCGGTGAGAGCGACAGAGAGGGCATCCTTTACACTATCCATTAAAGAATTTTGCGCTTGAATATCAGCCAATAATGATATTAAGCCATCTAAAGTGCTTCCCTCTTGTGTAGTAGACAAGTATGTGGCTCAGTTGATCTGTTCTTAGACGGATGAAAGATGAGGAAGGAATAATGTCTGAAGTGTCATTATGTCCATTCTGATCTTGTGTTCTTCATTTCTTATGTTTAATTATTGAGCCATGAGCTGTTATAACTTTGTATAGAAATTTTGAACTGAATTGGGCTCTGTGGTCAACTTATTTGAGAGATCGGTGATCTCTTTCTCAATTGCTTCTATTTTATTTTTGATGTCTTTAATGAATAAAGAAAATGTACAGAGTTTCTGAAATAAATAAAGAATGTGCTTGAGTTGAGGGGTCAACTCAGCAATAAATTTGACAAGTTTGACTTTGCCATTAGCTATAGCTTTTTGTACCTCTTCTATCATTTTTGCAGTGAGCTCTTTGTCTTTTAGCTTGCTCAAGTATTTGGATGCATCTACTCCAAATGTCTCTATCTTGGTTAGGAGTTCATCCAATTGAATGTGGATGGTTGCATCTTTGGTTATTGTAGCTTCAGGTAGCATATCTGTTAAGAGTGCTTTCGCCTTCTGAAGTACTTTCTTTTTCTTTTGAATGGCCATTTTCTTCTCTTGTTCGGCCTTTGCTTTGCATAGTTCACCGAAATCAATGAGTGCTTGCCCCTTTAATTTGGATATATCAACATTGGGAAATACTATTGGTTTTGACAAATCTACTTTGAAACTATGCTTTTTCATCTTCTTTTCTTTACCTTTTACTGATTGAACTAAGACAAGGACTTGTGAGGCTTGATGACCCTCGGTAGGTTGCTTGGTAGAGGCAACACTTTGGTTGGTTTCTTTAGCCTCTATAGTATCCTTTGGTGTCTCAGTATTCGGTGTCTCAATTGCAACATTTTTAGTGCTAGAAGGATCCTGAGATGTCTGTTCTTGAGTAGTACCTTCTCCTGCTGTAGACTTGTGATCTTTGGTGCCTATCTGTATCCTGAGGGGTTTCGGTTGAGACAGGTTGATTGACTGGTGGATAAGGCTGAACTTGTTCCAAGACTAATTCACTGGATACAAGTTTTGCATATGCATTGCCTTCTATCATTTCCTGTTCCGGTGCCTTTGTATCCATGATATCTTCATCTATTTGAATGGTGTCAATAGGATCTTGCTCGGTAACATCAAGATCTTGCTCGGTGACATCAACTATTTCCACTTCAGCATGCTCACCGGCATCCTTGTTTCTAAAGATTTCCTGCCACTTTTCTTTTGTCTCATTTTCCACTTCAATATATAGCCCATTCATCAGTTTCAAGGCTTTTTGTTTGATGAGGAACTTTGTATCGTAGGTTGTCAGATGTTCTTTTATTTCAACTACCGACATGTCAGGAAAGAGATGTACCAAACTTCTTTCTCTGATCTGTTTCTCTGAGTCCAGGGCATATTGCCACCTATTATCAATATGTGCATATAATTCTTTTGGGAGAGAATTAGAGACTCCTAATGGGACCAATCAAAATTTTAGAAGTGTGCAGATGACAGCTTCTTCAATTTGTCTCTTTTCATCTTCATTTCTGGTCTCATACTTAACATATTTGAATCCTCCAAATCCACCATATTCTTTCAGGTTAGTACAAATTTTTTCAAAACTATGTATATTTACCTTCTTGCTCATGACAATCTGAAATTTGCTTGCATCCTCAGATTCTATGTCACTGGACTCTTTTGCCAAAATGAGTCTCCGGGTAGATTTCTTGTAAGTCTTTGTTACCTTAGGAATAGTAACACTCTTTGTTTTCTTACTCGGTGAAGCTACAGATGCTCTAGTGTTAGGTTGCTTTGTTGGAGGAGTCGGTGAGGCCTTTGATGAATCCTGTTTCTTTCTTTTCAACACTTTTCCTTTAGGCAATTTGGTGCTCAGTGTTATAGCTGCCTCTTGGGCTTCAGATTCCTCTTTGGCAATGGCTATAGTGCCTTTGACAAGTGTGGAGGAAGAATCTTCTCCGAATTTCTCTGATAATGCCTTTATCATCTTTATTGCCTTTCTTGTAGCTTTGGGTACTACAATACTCATTTTTACTTTTTCCTTCACTTCTTCATAGGTTCCATACCTCAACTCGATAGCATGCCTTGGCAATGTAAGAAATGCACCAATTTTTTGTTGTGTGATGTCAAAATCAATCTCGTAACCCATAGGTGACAAAGATTGAGTTCTTGGTTCCACAACATTCACATAATAGTAATCAGTGTCTACTTCAAAACATATGTCATCTTTGTATTTTTCCACTAGCTTGGGTGGAATCTGGTACCTGTTATGCATTTTCTCTTGAAATTTACTGAAGTAATCATCCATAATATCATTAAAATTATCACCTAGCTTCTTAATGAAGTCATTGATCTGATGGGTGATTGGTCGGTGTAGTTCCCAAACAACTTTACCGACTGATGGAAAGAATTTTTCAAAATAGAAAAACATGCATACAAGCAGCAATCCAAACTTTAGTGTATTAGCCGAGTTGTTCTTCTCCGGCTTCTTGATGGTGTTCAGATTCTCAAATAGGTTTTTCAGCAACACCTCACATAGATCAATTTTCATGCCTTTCTTCACAATTTTGTATGCTAAGTCTACTGCTGCACAGGGTACACTATTTTCCCTTGCCGATTGGAAGAAATAGTAACCTATTACTCTAATGGCAAATTTTAGTTCTGCATCAGTGAAATTATTCAATTTCAGTCCTCTGCAATCTGATTTCACTCTAGTTAAACTGATCAATTCCTTCTGTGATATCATCTTTTGAGCTCGGCCATGATCATAAATAGGGTAACCGGTAATCAGATGAATGATTTCCTTGGTAATCTTAAATGGTTGCTCTTCTAGCCACAAGAAATCATCATGAACTCTACTCAGAACAAACTTGACCCACTGGGGTTTGAACACATGGGGATAGGTTAGGGCTTCAGTTAATCCCTTGATCTTAATGTGCTCATACTTACTCTTCAATTTACCATCAGTGCACAATTCATCATATGTTTCTTTGATTTCAACGTGACCGAGTTCTTCAACACGACATTTGGTGAAGAATCTCACATCCTCGACTAATAACACTCTATCCGGGATGAGTGAGAATGCGGTTTTGTCATCTGGTTCAGATGCAACTTTGGGAGTTAACAAGTATTTTAGTGAGGGCTTTTCAACATTCTTAAAAATGATGGGATCTTGGATCTTAGGTGCCATTTGTAGATTTCAGATAAAAACTAACAAAAGTTCCTTAGGGTTTGAGGATTTTCAAATGGTAGACGTTTCACACTTAGCAGATAATAATAACTTGATAAGATCAGTAAACCAGCTTAACAATGCATTGAGATTGATGTAAATACCTTGAATTTTGCTTTGTAGGAGGTTTGATCGCCTCAGATTCACTTTGCTCTGTTCTCTCAAAAACTTGGTAAGTGGAAATGACCGCGTAAATGCTTTAAGTACACAATATACCTTATTGGGCTCCGTGCAGGTTAGGTCAAAAATATTAAATGCACTTGGTTCCACTAAAATTTCTTTCCTTTTACGCTTTAACCGAGTAACCAAACTTCCTTCATTTACCGACTTGACAGGTTTCCTATATTCACCGACTTGACAGGTTTCCTGTATAGTGCTCCAAAAGACTTTGATAGAATTTCAAACTTACTACTACATCATAACTATGCAGATTTTGACTTAAGTACATAATAAAATAGGAACTATTAAGATTTAACCTTGAGAGAATGCAGTCCTTTCATACCTTTACCGATTAATTTGGAATAGGTGCACCTAACTCAGTAGGTAAGGTGCTTTCTTCATTTGACACAATTTCCTTCTTTTTCCAAATCATCTTTAATTTTTCTTTTATTTCCTCAGTGTCTTTTCTAGGTTGATCTCTGCAATCTCTAGCCAAGTGTCCAACTTTGTGACAATGAAAACATGCCATACCAGGATTTCTCCATGATCTTCGGTTGCTCGTCCTAAACCTTATAAAGTAGTTGGCACTTATATGTCCATATCTTCTACAACATTCAAAACATATCCTTGTATTGTAATCCCCTGGTACTGCAGAATACTGTCGGTAAGGATCTGTGTGAGCTTGATAACCTCTAGCATTTGCTTGGTGTGTAGACCACATATAGTTCTTTTGCTTAAGCCAACACTTCTTGGTACTGTGTCCATATCTATTGCAGCTTTTACAAAACCCTTTGAATTTTGCCTTTTGATAATTGTTAACAGACTTTGTCGTACATTGATTAGATGTGTGACCATATTTATTGCAATTGTAACAATAACCATTGGACCTAGTGACATTCAGTTGTTTAGCTTTTCTTATTTGGTACATGTTGGCAGTGTGACCTTGATTTCCACAGTAGTTGCAAATAGGCTTCTTTCTTTTGATGTTCTTCTTGATTCCAGCTTGCTTTGATGATTCTCCTCTCTCGGTAGTATGGATTCCCTTCTCAGTAGAGTCTTTTCCTTTGTAACCAAGTCCTGCATCTTTGTTGGGTCTTCTTGTATTCAGTTGCTCATCCAACATCTTTGATGCTTCATAACTCTTCTTCAATGTTTCTTTGGATTTCATCTTTGTTTCAAGTTCATTGGTCAACCTTGATACTTCAAGTTTCAATGCTTGATTCTCACCATCTTTCAGATTTGCTTCATGATGTGCATAACCTAGTTGATCTGACAGGTTTTATTGAATTCCAGTCATCCTTGTGTTTTCATCATTCTTATCAGATACTAAGGCTTCAAGTTGTTGTTTCTCTCTTTCTAGATCTCTTACCTTATCCTCGGTTGTCCTTAATGCATCAAGATTTTCAATCACCTATGTGCTAAAATGTTCATGTTCTCTTTTCATTGCTTTTAGTTGATCAGCCAATGCTTTGTTCTTTTCTTTGAATACTCCAATAATTTCTTCAGTCTCTTTAGATATACTGTTCTCAGATGATGTCTCAATTTGTTCCACTAACTCTTGAGAGTCCTGCAAATCATTAGATAATCTTCTTCTCACTTTCAGAGATTTTTGCATTTTCCTTTGCATGTCTGCAATCACTTGATTAGCATGGTCCAGCTCTTCTAGCAGATACACAATCCTCTGAGATTGTTTATAGCCTTCCATTGATAAGATCTTTCTCTTTAGGTAGTTAAACCCTTTTCCAAGATTGAGGTTCTGATACCAATTGTTATGCCCAATATGGAAAGCTAATGTACTGAGAGGGGATGGGTGAAACAGTACTTCAAAACTTTTCTTCAACAATAACTTTACTGTTATGCATAAACTGAATAGTGCAATAACATAATATAAAGCTAAAACAAATAGATAACAATCATACATGATTCACTCTATAACACATATATTTTGGTTACGCAAAAACTCTTGGTTAGAGAGAAAAACTGTGGTGGGGATGGCACCCACAACTTCACTAATGCAATAATAAAGGTTGCTCAGTTAGAGCTACATGTTTAGCTATTTATGATAGCTTACCCTGTTAGGAGTATCAAGATCTATTAGATCTACCTTTCTAAAGGATTTTACAACACTTAATCTAAATGTTGCACTTGGTTAGAGGCTTTACAATTTATAGACTTGATTAGAGTCTTTTACCCTGTTAAAGGTTTCTCTTACAACTTCAAAATATTACAATAAAATCTTTACAAATATCTACAACTTTACATCTGGAATGTTATAGCAGATTCTATGTGCTCAGAATAAGATTACCTTGCTTATAGCATACCTCGGTAACCTATATAGTAACTTGGTAAACCCTTCTATTTACTCTGTTATTTGACTGTTCTCTGGAATCCTTCTCGGTGACCTTTGTGTCTCCGTAATAGTCATAACACTTAGTGCTTTCACATGTCTTGCTTCATATATTTCTCTATCTTCCTTTCTGTCATGCTACATGTATATATCTGATCTTAATCCATGTTGTATAAATAGATCTCTTATGTTGGTGATCCATTCATTGCTTCGATCTTACAAACATGTTTTATCGAATGAATAACCATGCAAAATATTTCATTGGTTAGATGACCTCAAAATCATACACAATCTTTAAGTGCAATTTCCAATGTGATAATGATTCTATGTTCCTCGATCTTGTAACATGTTTTCATATGTATGTCCAGGTTCATTGAATCTGGTAACACATTTCACCCAGTGTATATCAACTTGGTGTGTCATCTTTGCTGCTTGGTAGACATGGAATGATACTCGGTAGACAACTCGGTGCATACTACACTCTGAGACTACTTTCTTCTATAACCGACTGGACTGTGCATACCAACTGAATATTTTGGTAGAGATAACTAACCAGAGTATATAGAATAAATTTGAACATAAAACTAATGGCAACTTGATAAGTAGTAACACAACTAATAGCTCACAAACTGGCATGGCATCATCAAATATAAGTGTCAACACACAAACAAATGCTAGTGTCACTTCTGAAACTGAATCAGTTGTATCAAGTACTTCCACACAAGGTCAAACACAAACATCAAAATTTTCAAATCTGACAAGTGCAACACAACCTTCAATTTCCCATTCAGTGGGCTCCATGTATAGCCATCAAAATATAAATCCAAGTTCCTCTAATATAATTGGTATAACTCAAGCAAATACTGGTTCACAATTTGCTTATTTCACACCACCTAGCGGAAGCTAGAACACACAAAATTAAAACTATGGTATATTTCAATGACCTCCCATATATACTACTACTAATCCATTTATTGGGAATATGTATGCATAAAATGTACCATTAACTTAAACAAATATCCTTGCTCAGCAAGTCCAAAATATCCAACAAAAGATGAAAATATGCAAACCGACAATGACAAGAAAAATATACGATGCAAGACTTACATCCATATCCTTTTGATCATACACTATACATGCTGGCTTTTCCTCCTCACTTTGAAACACCTAAATTTGACAGATATCAAGGAAAAGGAGATCCTAGGGATCATATTAGAGTTTTTTACTATTAGACATATCTGATACCGGGAGTAAACTGAGGGGGGGGGGGTGAATCGGTTGACTATCAAAAATAAAAACTTATGCATATCAAAACATTAAATTAGAGCATAAAGACACCAACATAATGAAGGATAGAACATGAAAGCAAAGTACACACAACACCGATATTTTGGCATGGAAAACCCGGTAAAGGGAAAAAGCATGGTGGAAAACCCTACCCACAATCAAATAATATTTTTGCAGCAGTATGTGAAATTACAATGGGGATTGCTCTTACAGTCAGGCCAACCACCTAGAACCCACCACTCATCACAACAAGAAGTCTCACTGACTTACAAAAATATTGGACTACAATCTGGAAAGAATGAACTGTGAAAGTAGCATTTCCTAATGCTTGATACAGTTCCGGTTAAGCACATATGTCTGCCCTACAATACAAAAACCTTCACCGAATGATATATCACTTGTTTGCACATAAACCTTCCTCTGATAATGTATACATTACCATCGATCCCATCCATATGCAAATTACATGAATAAGTCACCTATAAATATAGATCATCAACCTTATTGACAAGGTCAGCTAAACCCTAAACCCATAAACCCATAATAACAAAAATTACATTACATAGTATCAACAGACCAATATTATGATTTACATTGCATAGCATGGACCTATATCAAGTAACTAAACAATTCCATCCGCCGAAAATTCCACTAAGACCAAAATCCAACACGCTTCACTAACTGGTAGAAACCCTTAGTGAAGTAACACAAAAAGTCTAACCGGATCCAAATAGGACCACCATAACAACACACCAGCCAATGCAAAGTCACCAAACACTCGAAGTATGATCAAGAAGCACCTTCAACATGATAGAAACTGATTTCATAAGCCGGACCAAAATTGTCTAACCAAACACCAAATATCACTTATCGATAAAGGTAACCGATACTGGGAAATACCAACTAGGAACATAAGCAATAGTTACCAGAGCACCAAAACATTAACCAATCAAATATGGAAAACAAATAACCATCCAGAGAAAGCATCAAAAACTATTAGTTTGAGTAATCTGCAAACCTAAGAAAAACTTCATCTCACCAACCATAAACATTTCAAATTCATTCTTCATATCATCAACAAATTTCATGCATAGACTATCTTCTCCTCCAAAAATGATATCATCCACAAAGACTTCAATGATCAGTATGTCATCATACTCAATTTTGTAATATAGGTTACTATCAACATTGCCTTTGCTAAAACCAAGCTTAGATAGATATTTGTCCAATCTAGCGTACCATGCCCTAGGGGCTTGTTTTAGTCCATATAAAAGCTTTCTTCAATCTGCAAACCATGTCCTTGTCTTCTGATAAAGAAAATCCATCAAGTTGCTCAATGTAGACTTCCTCTTCAAGATTTCCATTTAGAAATGCGCATTTGACATCCATTTGATATACTTTGTAGTTCTTGTGTGCAACATAAGCAAGAAAAAGTCTTACCGCTTCAATTCTTGCAATCGGGGCATAAGTCTCACCATAATCAACTCCTTGTGAATAACCTTTTCAAACCAATCTAGCCTTGTTCCTCATAATTTGACCTTCCTCATTTAATTTATTCCTATAAACCCATTTAGTTCCAATAATGTTCTTGTCTTTAGGTCTAGGAACTAGTTCCCATGTCTTATTCTTTTCAATCTGATCTAATTCTTCTTCCATTACTTTTATCCAATTTGCATCTTTACTTGCTTCAATAAATGATTCCAGTTCAATTTGAGAAATCAAACATACCTCTTCGGTAGCTAGCCTTCTCCTAGTCATCACACCTTTTTCTTTTATCTCCAATGATCTGATCTTCAGAATGATTTAGTTTCACATACCTAGGAGTCTTTGAATTTTCTTAATTTACTGACTCTTTCTATTTTTCCTCTGTCACAATTGAGTTTTTTTATGTTATCGAAGTGACAGGTTCACTGTTCTGAGCATTTTCATGCATTACCGGTTCAGATCTGATAAATTCATCTTCTGGTCCACAGTCATATGATCTGATCCGATTACTACCATGTTCATCAACTTTGACATTTATGCTCTTTGTTATCCTATTCAATCTTTTGTTATAAAATTTGTATGCTTTTCTCTTGGTAGAATAACCCAAAAATATTCCTTCATCACTTCTACGATCAAATTTTCCCAATGCATCATCTCTTCTAGTGTAACATTTACTTCCAAAAATTTGGAAATATGTGACAGTAGGAGTATGACCAAACCATAGTTCATAAGGAGTCTTACCGGTATCACCTTTTATGTGTACTTTGTTGAAAGTGTATACAACTATATTGACAACTTCCCTCCAATGAATATCAGATAATTTAGCTTCTATCATCATAGTCCTTGCCACATCCAATATGGTCTTCTTCTTCCTTTCCACCAATCCATTTTATCGTGGAGTCCTAGGTTCAAAAAGTTGTCTTCTGATTCTATTCTTCTCACAAAAGTTATTGAATTCACTAGATGTAAACTCACCACCTTGATCTGATCTCAAACACTTTATCTTCAGTCCCATCTCAGTCTCAACCATAGCTTTAAAGATTTTGAATTTCTCAAAAGCTTCAGATTTTTCTTTCATAAATGCTACCCACATCATTATAGAATAGTCATCAATAAGTAACATAAAGTATCTATCACTTTGAAAACTTTTAGTCCTTGCCAGTCCACACATATCAGTATGAATAAGATCAATAATTTTATTAGATTTATCATGTATGCTTCTAATTTAAGTTTTGACTTGCTTACCCATTTGACATTCTCTACATACCAGATTATGAGGTTTGATAATTTTGGGCAAATCTCTGATAGCTTGTGTTGAACTGATCTTCACTATGCAATCAAAATTTACATGACACATCCTCTTATGCCATAACCAGCTTTCATCAGTTTGAGAAATCAAGCAAGCTTTCTCACTGGAGTTCAAATGAAAGATGTTTCCATTGCTTTGAGTTATGGAAGCAATTTCCAATCCAGATCTATTGATGATCTTACATTTTCCATCCTTGAATTGTAAATAAAATCCTCTATCCACCATCTGACCTACACTTAAAAGATTATGCTTTAAGCCTTCAACATAATAAACATTATCACTGTTAGTATTACCATCCAATGATATTGTTCCCATGTCTTTGATCCTACATGCCTTGTTGTCTCCAAATTTGGCTAATCCACCATCAAATTCTTGTAGTGATAGAAATTTTCTCTTGTCACCAGTCATGTGATGTGAGCATCCACTATCTATAACCCATTCATCCTTTTCTTTAGTTTTAGCAGCTAAAGCATTTTCCTCAGTATGAGTTGTTTCAATGACAGGTTCCGAAGAATCATCCTTGATAGAAATAAAAACCTAGTCCTTACCAAAGGAACCTCCATTATTGGTTCCACTCATAGGTTCATCATCAACATTAGTAATACTAAAATCATCATCACCAGCATAATAGCATGATTTATCCTTATTCCTTCTGAATCTAGGTCTGTTCTGATATTCTGGATTAGGCTTATAACTGTTCATAAATTTTTCATGATTCCTAAAAGCTCTTTCAGGGTATCTAGAAGCAAAATGACCAATCTTATTGCATGAAAAACATTTAAAATGGACTTTTCCTTCATACTTACTTCCAACTGGTCCTTTAGGAATTCTTCTAGCAATCAAGGCTTCCAACTCTTCAAGTTCTCTTTCTTCTCTTTCAATGTCTTCCATATTTTTAGCATACATCTCCTTCCAGTCTATCTTCTACTTACTGGAGGTAGATGCTTTAAATGCAGTCTCAGTTTTAGTAGCACTCTGATCTCCAAGTTCCTCAAGCTCAAAAGAAGTCAATTTCCCAGGCAGTGTATATCTGATAACAAGGGTACTTGAAATTTTCTGGAGTTCATTGATTGCAGTAGCCTTCATCTTATAAGCCAAAGGTAGAACTCTCAAAACCTTTGACACTATCTCATCCTCACTAACTGATCCACCACAGAATTTGATTCCCATAATAATCTCATTTACTCTATCCATGAAAGAACTTATCTTCTCATCTTCTTCCATCTTCAAAGTTTCATACCTTACCCAGAAAGCTTCAAGTTTTGCAATTTACAAAGCCTAGTTGCCTTCATAAAGAGTTTCAAGCTTTGTCTAGATCAGCTTTGCATTCTTCAACTCTATGACATTTAATAGCTTT
The DNA here is from genome assembly GCF_030272615.1 of Cryptomeria japonica. Lineage (NCBI taxonomy): Eukaryota > Viridiplantae > Streptophyta > Pinopsida > Cupressales > Cupressaceae > Cryptomeria > Cryptomeria japonica. The sequence goes on from NC_081414.1 coordinate 423,339,013, forward strand.
TCATCAAATAGGGCACTTAACAATGCTTCTTTAGCTTTGACATCATTTTTAGCCTTCTTCTATTCATCAGTAGGTGTTGGTGTTCCAGAATTAGGATCATGAGGTATTACCCTTTCTCCACTATCTCCCAAACTTTAGCTCCAAGACATCTGAGAGGATTCTTCATTTGCTCCTTCCATATTTTATAATTTATACCATCAAATCTAGGACTCTCCTTTCAATAGTGATTAAATGTAGAACTAGATGTAGTTGACATCAGATCTCCTCAAGTGGTTAAGCTTCTGCAGAGAGGACCTCACTCTGATACCAATTGTTAGACAAATTTGATACCAGGAGTAAACTGAGAGGGGGGGTGGGCTGAATCAGTTTACCACCAGAAATAATAACTTATGCATATCAAAACCATTAAAATGGAGCACAAAGAAACCAACACAATGAAGGATAGAACATGAAAGCACAGTACACACAACACCAATATTTTGACATGGAAAACCAGATAAAGGGAAAAACCATGGTGGGAAACCCTACCCACAATCAGATAATACTTCTACAATAGTATGTGAAATTAAAAAGGAGATTGCACTTGCAATCAAGCCAATCGCCTAGAGCTCACTACTCATCACAAAAAGAAGTCTCACTGACTTACAAAAAATGAAGAGGGGAAAAACCATCAAGGTGAGATTAGATGGTTAGTATGCAAATGGAGCATTCAAACACACAAAAACATAAAACATCTAACAAACCATATACAAACACAAAACAAACTGTTTATACCTTGCAAATTTATACCTTCTCCTTCAGATTGAGCCTTTGATGAAGCCAAAGATGCACCCCTCCTTGAATTGATTGGATTGGCTCCCTTGTTGAATGTGGATGGCTCTCCAAGATTGTGCACAAGATTATTAGATGGAATGGATGAGGGATTTTGACTAAGTGATGGATAAGTGGAAAATTGAGTAGAGTTTGGATGCTATGGAATATTTCTTATACTCAATTGGACAACATAAACTTAGCTAATTTGGAAATGTGAAATAAGGGGATGGAGTCCTCAATTTATAGGAGAATAGGAGAAGAAATGGAGGGCTAGGATTGATTTGAGATGAAGGGTCAGAATTACATGTGAGCCCACACATGGCCCAAGAGGAGGTGATAAGACAAGTGTGGAGACCAAGAGATATGCCTTAAAAGCATTTCTTGTCTCCACACTTCTCAAGGCTCATTGGGAAGACTTCCCAATGTTCCTAGGGAAGAGAAAGGAATAAAATATTCCTTGAGATATGGGGATGAGGAATTAAAAATTCCTCAAAAAGGATAGTCATAGGGATTGGAGGAATAAGGAGGAATTAAAATTCCTTGGAGGAGGAGATGTCTAGAGGAATGTGAGATTTTCAAAATCTCACGTTCACCTAGAAAAAGGGCATTTAAGGAAGGTGGTTGGATGGAAGAGACAAGGAGTTGACTTTGTGGCTAATCATGAGGATTAGCCAATAGAAACTCATTAGGAGGGGGATTAGAAGAATGATTAGGTGAGATTAGGGCAAATGGGATTTGTAGGAGGATTTGTCTAGAAGAGAGAATGAGTGGAGGGAATTAAAAATTAGAAGAATAATGATAAGTGAGATTAGGGGGCTTCTAGAAGAATTCATTAGGTTAATGATGGATTAGGAAAAAGGTGATTTGTAGGAATTACCTAGATTAATTAATTAATTGAAAATAATTAATTAAAGGGGGGATTTGCAGAGAATTAATTTTAGGGATTTTAGAAGAATAAAGGTAGATTGATTTATTAAATAAATCAATAAACTAGACTATAGTGATAATATTAATTATATTTAATTAATATTGAGAAACTATAGGGATTGACATAATTAATAAATTAATTATGCAAGGAAATTAAATTAATTAATTAAAATAATTAATTTAAGTGTCTACATTTTGCCCCTCTTTTACGCAACAACAAATTTGGTGATGGGTAAAAGATAGAAGAAAAAAGATGCCCCAGCGTAAAATGTCGGTGGCGTATTCCCCCTTCTTCTTTCTTCTTCTTTTCGAGAATTTTTCGTCAATTTTCTTAAAAAATTCTCTCATTGGCCCCGGTCTATAAGTTCGGGATGGACAAGATGTAGCTTGTGTGGAATGGGAGGGGTTATGGGAGTTATGGTGTTGATGTTAGTATCAAAGAAGATGTCATCTTTGTATTTAGAAGGCATTTCATGGAACTCCTCTTCATTAGAGTCTTCGACATCCAAAGAAGGACTTGAAGGGGCACCAGTGATAGTGATCTTAGGCACTGGAGTGTACCCCAATCCCTTATTAAATTTGTATGAGATAGGATTTATTGGTTTTTTTCTTCCTTTCTCCTCTGGTCCCAAGCCGTGTCCTTTGTAACCCATCTTTTCTACTATAGCTGATGCTTTTGGATACATTTTTTAAGGTATTTTTGCTGGGTTTTCATCTTCTTCCCAGTACAACCATGAAGTCACATCTATCTCAAGGCTCTCCTCATCAAGTGGACCCCATTGCTAAAAGGTGGTAGCTTTGCATTGTATAACATGTTTTTGATCTTTTTTGATTTCTTTTGGTTTTCCGAATGACTTGGAGATAAGGGGAGATTGCCTATTAATAAGACATCCTCGAGTTTGTATTCTCCACAACCATATCTAGGATCTTGATTTCGGGCTCTTCTTGGGATGAGGTGGAGGTGATGTTTGATGTGTTAGATGGAGGAGTTGAAGAGGGTCTATTTAGTGGGAAATTATATGGATGCTTCCCCTCTAAGAGCTTGCAATATTGAAAGGGTTGTGGATCACCTTTGATATTGATCTCTCTTCCATTGAAGGAGAATTTAATACATTGATGATAAGTAGAGGGGATGACCTGCAAGGAATGAATAAATGGGCAATTGAGGATAATATTATAAGGGAGATCAAGATCTAGGACTTGGAAATCGGTCTCAATTGTAATAGGGCCCACTTGAAGAGGCAAGGTCATCATGCCTTTAGAAACTCTTTCTGCATCATCATATGCTTTTATTGTGATTCTTCCTGATGTATCTACCAAGTCCTCAGAAAGCCCCAATTGTTTTATTAACTTGTATGTACACAAATTGAGTCTAGATCCATCATTTATCAAGATACATTTGACCTTGTGCTTTTGGACAAGGGCTTCGATGTGCAAAGGTTTATTATGGTCTTCATCTATAGGAGCATCATTGGAAGTGAACACAAGGTTTTGCTAGGCGACAAGGTTTCCAATGAGAGCTTGAAATTGGGTAGCATTGATATTATCGGGAACGTGAGACTCAAGGAGGGATTGTTCCAAAATTATCTTGTAGATAGGGGAAGTCTTGAGAAGTTCTAGGATGGAGATCTGCGTAGGGGTCTTCCCAATCTAGTCAAGGAGGTCATATCGACGGGTGGAAGGCATGGTGGGGGAGGGGCTCCTGGGATAGTGAATCTGCCTCGATGGGTGCTACATTGTAGTCATTCTAAGAGTAGAAAGCGGAAGGTGTAGTGCCTTGAATGAATATCTTAGTAGGGTTAGTTCTTCTTTGGGAAGGGGGGGGGTTAGCTCCTTGGATAGTTATAATATTGGCATGGTTGTCTGTAGGCTCAATGCGACCCACTAAAAAGTCAAAGCCTGTTATATGATTAGTGTAATCATAGTTCATAGCATTAGATAATAAGCCTTTACCTTTATCATGTTTTGGGAAGGGTTCCTTGTACATTTTGAGTTTGTCACTGTTGTTACCAGGTTTTGAAGTTACTACGTCAATCTCACCTCTATCAATGAGATCTTGCATATAGATTTTAAGATTCATACACTTTCGTGTATCATGCCCATTGATACGATGATACTCACAATACTCATTCTCATTATACCATCTAGGTTTGGGTTGATTGGGGCCGAACGGGCGAGTTATTGGGAAGACCACTGCGCCTGCTTGGACAAGCTTTTAAAACGCCTCTTCAATGTAATCTCTTGGAGTCTTGTTATTGGATCGGGGTGGTCGCCCCTAGATTGAGACATTGTTAGGGGGTTTTTGAGATTGGTTTTGATTATTTTTATTGTTGAATTGGTGATTGGTGGTGGTGGGCTTTGTAGGAGTGGCCACGGTCTGGACCCATTTTTGTATCAGTCACACCATCATGGACAATGTTCTTATTTTTGGAGCAAAATTTTGGTTTATCATTATGATAAGAGGAATAATTTTGACTTTATTTTTCGTAATGTTTTAAGGTTCCTTCCTCTAACAAGACACATTCAAGAGCTAGGCCCTTATCAATCAATTTTTGGAAAGATTTGATACATTGAGATGTCAAAGGTCTTGATAGTTCAGGCACCAGATTCTTTTGAAATAATTCAATTTGGTGTTGTTTTGGCATGTCCCACTGGAATTTCTTGATAAGATGTCACCATCTTTGCAAGAAGTTAGCAAAATTCTCTCTAGGCCTTTATTTCGTGTTACAAAGGTCCATCATGGAAATATCATTGGCAATGTTGTAGACACAATGAGCAACAAACTTCTCTGCTAAGTCCAGGAAGGAGGTGAAAGAAACTTGAGGTAAGGATGAGAAACATGCAAGAGCATCTCCTGTGAGACTCTTAGGGAAGAGAATTCAAAGGTATAAGTCACTATAGGAGACTTCTTGACATAAGATGTGAAACTCACAACATGGTCTGGGGGTCCCCTTTGCCCTCATACTTCATGAACTTAGGCATCTCAAACCTTGGTGGGTATGGTGCAACTGATATAGATGGATCATAACGACAAGGACAAAATTCCTCAAACAAGTAAGGTTTCCTCTTGTTAGACCCTTCCTTCATGTCTTTGATAATATTTTTCATGTTTTGTATTTCTTTAATGAGGTCTTGTTGTGGATTTTGGACATGATGAATTGTGTTTGCCCCTAGAATTGGATGTGTCATAGAAGGTGGACCACCACCACTAATGTATTGATGTGATGAGGAAGCGGGGATGTGAGATGTGATGATCAATGTCACAGGGACTTGAGTGACAGTTGGTTGCGACCCACAAATTGTTGTGATAGGAGGAAGTGAAGCTCAAATGAAGTTAGCGACATTTTTGAGAGGAATAGAGGATTGTGGAATAGAAACGTATGGTCGGGTAGAGGAAGATGGCATAGAAGAATGTTGGAGAATAGATGAGATCAAATTTGATATTGGCATAGATGCTAAGAAGGAAGAAGGTAGAATGGAGACCACGGGGATAGATGTTGTGAGCACTATTGATTGGGGTTGAATGATGGGTGGGGGCACAATTCAATGAGGTTGAAGAATGGGTGTGACGATATGAGTAGGAGCAATGTCTCCTTATGGTTGTTGACCAAAAATGGATCTATCAAAATTGGAGGGGAGTTGAGTTCTATTTCAAGGAGAGTCTTTAGATGAGCACTAGGATTATGTCAGATAAATTTCTCCAACATTTATTGATTATAAGAGTCTTCTAAGAATGTTTACACTTCTGGAGAGAGTTCATCTTGATCAACCATATTAGGGTGTTGTGGTTGATTTTGGATGCTAGGTTGCACACTTTGTGTAAGATCTTGTGTAGAGTCTTCATATAGGACACTAATGTCCATCATGCCATATTGTTGTTCGGCCATATTTTTCTTTTGAGATCGAGTTGTGACTATACAAGAATAGCATTAGAAAGGTTGATTAGAGGAAGAAGAAATTTGATGAAAGGACTTAGAAAGGATCTTGGATTTTGGATTTAATTTGGATTTGATGAAATTGGATTTGATTGATTGTTAGAGTCCTTGGATTAGGACACGGGTTTCATTAAGATTGCACCTTAGTCCTAGGATGAGGATTTTAGGCGGGAGATGTTGATGAAACCACAAGCAAGGTAATGACCAAGTTGGGTAAAATTTAGACCTTAGGATAATGATCAAAGTATTTCTTCTACTAAGGATTGACTAATGATCCTAAGCAAAGTAAAGACATGAGATAAGATTCTTGATCGACTCAAAGGATAGGGAAAAGGTACTTGGAGAGGATTCTTCTTCAAGCACAAAGCCAAATGATTGATTGATTAAGGATGAGGTCTAAATAAAACTTCATCAGGCATAAAACCTTAATGTGAGGTTAAATTGGATTAAAGGATCATTTGATTGAGGAAGTTTGATTTGAGGATTGATTTGCGATTAATTGATGTGCTAAGTCCTTAGGAAAGATTGAGGAGGATTGATCAAAGAGAGGTGATAGTGATGATTAGAAGAAATTTGATGACTAGGCTATTCTTGGCATGAACATGACTCAATAGATGATTTGTTTGGATGGCAAGTTGTATGAAGGAATGTGACCACCCTGATTCTGATGATAGTTGGTGTTAAAAGACAAACTTGAACCTTGATGGAGGGCACAAACTCTTAATTCATTACTAGCATCAAACTCATTGCTATGACCATGGATGTAATCATGGTAATGGTGCAAAAAGGTCCTATGTTTAAGCAATAGTTTACGATTGGTGTACTAAAACTTTCGACATCTAACGAGTTGTGCTTGTGTGAGCTTCTTCTTCTTGATTGGTCGGTGGATTGACTTCTTGGGATGCTTATACGACTTGGGCTTATGAAACATGAGATGGATGGAGTTCCGATGTAGTTTGGAACTTTTTTAGAAGACTTGAGTTTGTTATGACTTGGACTTGATTGATGTTGGCTCAAAATTTTGTGTGACTAGGACATGACCTTGAATATGATGTAGACTAGACTTGAATTTGGTGATAATGACTAGGATGTTGACTATTTCTACTATTGGCAAAAAGACAAAGAAAACACATTGGACATTAATTCAAATAAGCACATCAAGCTACCCTAAGGAATTGGCAGAGGAGGAAAACCTTTGCTTGCTGACTTGGGTACACACCTAATAGCTAATCAAAATACGACCGCTGGGTCTCACGCAATGGATTCCCAATGCCGTATTAGCCGAATCCAAATGCTAATGGGGGCACGATATGGAAAGTCTCTTGGGGGAGTTACTATCTCCCTTACACAAAGATTATCCACCTTTCGGAGGTGAATTTGGTGGCCTCTAATCCTAGAGTTCTTAATATGGATTCCTATTTGAAGACTACTCCTTGTAGTTGCACAAGCGCAATTGAGGCCTATAGCCCTACAAAGTACCAAACAAGATGTAGTCACACAAGCATGATTGAGACCTAAAGGCCCTACAAAATTCCCAATATGAGAGTGAACTCCCAAATAGCTCTGTCCTCCGAAACTTTCATCTCAAGAGGCCTTTTAATTATAGTGAGTGGGAATGCCCAAGTCCAGCCGTACTCACTTGGGTCATTCCCCTCTCACCAATGCCTAAGAAAATCAGGAGGGAAGGCCCGCTAAAGGAAAGCACATAATCAAACTAGAAAAGTGCCAAAGGTCAGGATTTCTGATTGTCTAGATAGACAAGAGAATACTCTCCTACTTTCACACTTTTCCCAAGAAAAATCAAGCACTTTAGTTCTTTTACCCTCCTAATTAAATATAGGTGCCTAAGATAAAAAAAAATAAAGACACAAGATTTGTTTGTATCTCCTTGGCAACCTACAAAAAATAATAATTAGTAGTTTAATCAATGCATTCTTTGGTAAACAAGCTGCAAAACAACTGTTAGTAGTCTAGGATGATGTCTTGGACTGATCGATAAACCTACAAAAACTTCAAAATTTTGATTAGTAGACAAAGGTTTGCAGAAATAGTGCTCACGCTGTTCTGTAGACACCCATGCTGAAGCGCCTATGCAGGCGCTAAAACGCCTGCATACGTGCTAAAGGGGCAGAAAATTAAAAACAATAGGAACTATACAAAAAATTAAAATAACAGAATATACCTGCGGTCGCGCTGATGTAAAGTCGGACGTGCTAAAATGCGAGCGTACGCACTGAAATAGGTTAGCAACAAAAACAACAGGCAAAAACCCAAAAATTTCAAATTTTGAAAAATGAGCGCCAAATCACTAAAGCATCTGCGCTGAACCGAAAATCTAGAATGAAAAGATTGTAAAACTACACTAAAAAACAAAATTTTTTATTTTTCCATTTTTTAGTGTTTTTTTGTTACTGATTAAGTAATAAAACATAAAATACACCAAAAAGATTAAACTAAAAGCAAGTATGAAAATGTTGTTGTTGGACGCATTGTTTCAGTGGTGGTCGCGATGTTCTGGGATCCTATAGAAAAGGTGGGTTAACATTTTAAATTCTAAGTGCTCGTACTAAAGCACGTGTGCACGTGCTAAAACTCCTTTCGCTCATGCTGAACCTGTGGCACTTGTTGGTTGCCTCACCAATAAAAACAATAACTAGTGGCTAAAGTCTCAACCCGAAGTTTGGACATTCACTTTGTGAAGTTATTATCTCCATAACTGAAGTTCATTTATTTGTCAACACAGGGACGTATTACTTGAAATGGGTTTGCACTATATATGCACTAAGTTCTTGCGATAGCTATTTTGCATTATTGCAACAACTAAACCTATTTGAAGTAAGCAAACAATAATTATAAAAATTGAATGGCTATAGGAAAGCTTAGCATTAACAACAAATTCTAATCAAAGAACTAATGACTAAGTTCAAAGCTGTCAAACAGGATTTACTCTATTTTCTTTGGCTACAAGAACAATCACGGGATCTGTTTCCAGTGGCTATAGAACAGTCAATCACCAGAACGTCTACTATAGCAAAAAGAAAAACTGAATCTAACGAATGCACAGGAATACTCACCAAGTGGGCCCACTTGGATGAGTGTATCCAGATTTCAAAGATAACTCTATATACTCATAATAACATCATTTTGTTCATTGTTTTTCAAAGGTTGATACAACACATAAAATAAAAGAATATGTTTTTTAATTCTAAAAATACTCTGCAACTCTATTTCTAATCCTCCTGTCTCTAACCTCTAAGAAGAGGCGCAAACTCTTATTTAAAAGAAAACTACAACAACTACCTACAATCTAGGTCATGCCAATGAAATGAGGCAGAAAGCATTTATGACAAAAAATAGACGGAGCTAATCCACTGAAAACGTGGATCTCTACTAAACCACAACTAAGAATATAGCATGGTGGTATTACAAGATTGATGTTTGTTGCAGACAAACATAAATGAGTCTTGGTACGCCCTGCTATTCCTCTATTCCTTTGCTGCTTCTTATGCCCATTATTCTCTCTGCTATTTTGAATATTTAACCACCCCTTGAATATCTCCAACTGCCTTTATGATGTGACACAATAACCGCCTCTACAACATCTCATTTATTCATGCAATTAAAAAGATAGAACATACAAGCACACATATATATCTATTTTAATTAATCATAACACTTATACATTTCACACATAATATCACCTATGCTAATCTACATGGCAACAAGAATAATCTGCATGGCAACAAGAATAATAGGTCAAAACAAAATAGGATTTAATGGGTTTAGTTAACATCTAGAATTCACATAGTCAAACTCTAATACATCATATGACTCAAATACTATCCCATTATATGAATTAAAACATGGCAAAAACTTATCAATTCTAGGAATAAAAGAGCTAATATCTCAGCTCATCATGCCCTCTAACTTAATGTCTTGCTGATCCTCCAGCAAGAGGAAAATTTCTCATTCGGGCACTGACTTGTAAGTCGCCAATGGTTCCCTGTCCTGTTCCTCATGTAGCCAAGTTCCAATAAAACCCTTTCATCTTTTCCAGTCTAGCCCATTTGGCTTCTTCTATGGCCTCCTCATATGGTTTGTCTGTAACCCTACATCCCATTAATGGTCACATAAGGATAGGTGGCTGAAATATCAAGGGTAGCCAATTATTGCTCTTTACCCTACCCAAATAGATGTACTTGGGAGCTCTTTGTGTAGCAACATGAAAATTAGGCAGTGAATGGGGTTCACCCTATTTTAGGTCTTTTGGGAGATTATTCCAGCGCCGAACCAAACATTCAATTGAAGTTGCATTTTCATTTTTAATGAAGTGTTCATATTCCTGGAGTGTTTCCTCTCTTATCGGTAGCAGCTAGCTCCTGACATTAGGTCTTGTTAACAATTTATGACAATCATAATAAAGAAGCCGTGGATTTTTGGCTTCAGCTCTAAGTAGTAATGGACAATCAAATTCCAAATTTCTATATGTTTTAGCCTGAGTCCCCATACTGATTTCATTTTGTATCCATGATATTAATGCTTTTATTCAAATGTCACCAATTTATAATAAGGGATTCCATACGTTTTCAGAAGTCACATCATAATTATGCAAATAAAATTCACATAACAAATTCTTAACAACTGCAGTAGAGTTTTGATACATTATAAAATTCCTCTAGGGTATCTAGAGAAGGACTAAGATGCCTAACAATGCGGTTTAGCTTGAAACTTAAATATTGCTCTTTTAAATATAAATCATAAACCCTTGGAGGATCCCTACATTGCATCAACTCAAGAACGATACTGGAAATTGTATCCACCTTAGCTTGCAATTCCACAATCTGATTATCCCTCTTTTCAATTTCTCTCTGTTGTTTATCAATAACTCCATGTAACCTAGCCCTTTCTATCTCCCACTACCTATAAAATGTAAGTGCAATAGATAAACTAGTGAGAGATGAAGGGGGATTGCTAGCTATTACCTGAGGGCATGAGATTTCTTCAACCGGTTCTCCAAACTATTCCGCTACATGTGCCAAATTTGACAGTCTATTGGCTCCATGTTCTTCCTGTGGTTGAATCTCTTTTTGACTTCCAAGCCCTTCTTCTGATGTTTCTATAGAAATGATTTCACCCACATCCCCTGCTGCTCGAGATTTTTGTTTACCCCATAAACTCCTTCTTGCATACATTTTCGGAGTGGATGCAGGAACAATTTCTGCAAGAGGTGTTGTTGCAGGAGAATTTTCTTTTACGTTACACCTTTTAGCTGTAGGAGAAACCTGCACTGCTTGAGGTTGTTCTATAGTTTTTCCCTCTACATCAATTGTTTCTATTTCTTTCCCTTTCCTTTTAGAAGATGTCACTCCACTTTGAAAATGAGTGGAGTATTGCTTAATATTTGTTTCAATCACCATTTCTTCTGCAATAGTCAAGGCTTCATTGGCAATAGGAGGTTCATTCTCTACAAAAACCCTAGGAGATGAGGGCCCTCCAATATCTTCCTCTTGAGACGCTATTAATTCTACAACAGGAACATTTTTCTCCCTAAATTACAGGATATCTTTGAATGCCCCCCATGCCATCTGAGAGACATCTTTGAGAGAAAGTTCTACTAATAATTTAATCAAACCATACTGATTTCATTTTGTATCCATGATATTAATGCTTTTATTCGAATGTCACCAATGTATAATAAGGGATTCCATGTGTTTTCAGAAGTCACATCATAATTATGCAAATAAAATTCACATAACAAATTCTTAACAACTGCAGAAGAGTTTTGATACATTATAAAATTCCTTTGGGGTATCTAGAGAAGGACTAAGATCCCTAGCAATGCAGTTTAGCTTGAAACTTAAATATTGCTCTTTTAAATATAAATCATAAACCCTTGGAGGATCCCTACATTGCATGAACTCAAGAACGATACTGGCAATTGTGTCCACCTTAGCTTGCAATTCTACAATCTGATTATCCCGCTTTTCAATTTCTCTCTATTGTTTATCAATAACTCCATGTAACCTAGCCCTTTCTATCTCCCACTGCCTATAAAATGTAAGTGCAATAGATAAACTAGTGAGAGATGAAGGGGGCTTGCTAGCTATTACCTGAGGGCATGAGATTTCTTCAACCAGTTCTCCAAAATGTTCTGCTACATGTGCCAAATTTGATAGTCTATCGGCTCCATGTTCTTCCTGTGGTTGAATCTATTTTTGACTTCCATGCCCTTCTTCTGACGTTTCTACAAAAATGATTTCACCCACATCCCCTGTTGCTCGATTTTTCTGTTTACTCCGTCAACTCCTTCTTGCATACATTTTCGGAGTGGCTGTAGGAACAGTTTCTACGAGAGGTGTTGTTACAGGAGAATTTTCTTTTATGTTACACCTTTTAGCTATAGGAGAAACCTGTGCTGCTTAAGGCTTTTCTATGGTTTCTTCCTCTACATCAATTGTTTCTATTTATTTCCCTTTCCTTTTAGAAGATGCCACTCTACTTTGAAAATGAGTGGAGGGCTGCTCAATATTTGTTTCAATCACCATTTCTTCTGCAATAGTCAAGGCTTCATGGGAAACAAGAGGTTCATTCTCTATAGAAACCCTAGGAGATGAGGGCCCTCTGATATCTTCCTCTTGAGCTACTATTAATTCTACAACAGGAACATTTTTCTCCCTAAATTATGAGATATCTTTGAATGCCTCCCATGCCATCTAAGAGACATATTTGAGAGAACGTTCTAATAATAATTTAATCAAACCATGATGACTAATAGAACGATTTCCACCCCTTTGTGTTTTTTTTGCACTTATGGAAATAAGATGATACAGAAAATTGGGAACATTTACCCTTCGGCCATGTCGTAAATGACTAAGCAATTTAAAATGGACCAAATGCAAATTTGAGTACCTTCCATCAAAGGTAATGTATTTCATCACATACAATGCCACCTGAGGCCATTCCACTGGAAGAGATATCCATTTGGTTCCCTGCTTGTCCATAGTTAGGGGTCCATCTATTGGGTGTGTAAACTCTATCCTAGCGCTTCTCGCATCCTTAGATTCAAGAAATAGTTCTCCTTCCTGTAGCAACCCACTAACTTCAGCTATCCATTGCTCTGTGGCAATGACTCTTAACCCCTTGACAAAGGCCTCTCCTTCACTATATGTACGCATGAATTCATAGGCAATTTCTTCGTTGAAATCCGGTATTTTTATAAAATAGTTAATACACCTGTAGTCACATAATTTTGTCCACTTAATTAAACGAATATTTACTATTTATTTGATTATTTAACCATTAGTAATTAGTTAATTAAATTAATATTTAATTAATTTCATCCTCAAAATCTTCTCCTATAAATTAAATATATTATTCAATTTATTTAAATTAATTCATTAAGCCACACTCAAAATCAATAAAATGAATAAAGCACATTTATTTAATTTAATCCCCTTTCCTCTTTTAAATAAATAATGAAATATTTATTTAAATCCCTAAACTATCCCCCCCCCACATGCATTCTCCTACAAATGCAAGTTGCACCTATTTTGTTGAAATAAAGTCATTTTATTTTAATTAAAATCCTATTTTCTCTCACCCACCAAACCCACTTGCATCCTAAACCCATTCTAGATTCTTATAAACCATTTTTAATTAGCCTAAACCCATCCCCTAATTATTGTCACATTCCTAAGCAACTTGAAGTCACTTCTCAAAGCCTCCAAAGTCTTTGAAAAGCATTTAATGCTTTATGTCCCCAACAAGTTAACCCCTAAAGTCTTCCAAACCATTAATGGTTCTTGCATAACCATTATGGCTCTTACACAATTATTAATGGTCAACTCAACTCACCCACATGGTTAGAGGCTTTTTCTCTAACTCAACCTCCATTTAACTCATGGGTCTCTTCAAGCATTTATTTCTTTGACCATGGTTATCCCCACTAACTCTTGCACAATAGTTTGTCCATTGGATAAAGGCATTATTCATTGGATACAAGCTTTATTCATTCAACTCAAGCCTAACCTTACCTCCTAAGCTAACCTTCATGTCATTTCAAGCATTTAATGCTTCTTCCCTCTCCTCTCAAGCCATCTCATGTTGACATTTGTCATTCTATGATTGGGTTGAAATCATTCACATGGATCATAAACCCATCAATCATGACCCTTGTTGAGATTACTCAATCTCAACCATCCATTTCTCTATTTTTCCTATAAATAGAGCCCATTCCTTCATAAACCAAATCCAGAAATATTGTATGCATCTAATCTATACTAAAATTTAAGAGAGTATTTTAGGAGCCATCTAATCTACATTGTTATTTGGGTTAAAATCAATATAGCTTAATTAAGTGCTTTCTTATATTTAGCTTGCATTTACATATTTTAATCATTTTTCATAAATCTTGAATCTCCATAAGACTTCTATAGTAGTGAAAAAAGTTGATGGCTACACTCATGTGGAACTTGGAGAGGAAAGGAACAAGGGAGGAGCAGCTATGAGCATGTTTGAGAGTATTTGGGAGTGTTTTGTATCATTTCTCCGTTTGTGTATGCTTTCTTTAATGTGTTTTATATCTCTCTTGATATGCATGCTTAGGATGGTAGTTTCCTTCATATTTCATTTTTAATTGATACTACTAAAACTAACGTTTGACTTGTCTATCTTGTGTGTGTTCCTAACATCCTTTTTGCACTGCATCATCACCCATACATATGGAAGTAATGCTCACACTGGACATCCTGCAACAACATGTCATGAATTACAGGTTCATGGCGGATAGGAGCTCCCATGACTAACTCAGATCTGAAAATAATTTCTATGACAAAATGAAGGGTTGAAATAACTTGCATAACTGAAAATGCTTGTTCTGAAATACTTTACTTACTTCCAGTCCCTTTCATTGATTTTGGTGGCAGGATGAACTACTCACTCATGCCACAAAATGTCATATTAAAAAATGATGTTAGGAAAATCAAAACAAATTACTAACAAGGATAGATAATTATTGAACTTAGAAATCAAACCATAAAACACCCCCCCCAACTTATGATGATACGTGTCCACACATACAGTAAAGGATAGAGGGAAGGGTACGCAGATTATGCAAATCAAAATAAGCAATAATCATAGAAAAATAATAAATGCATAATTAATAAAAAATAAATAATGTACATACCTGCAATCATACTAATTAATGTTGCATGAAATGATTTTCTATTAAAAAGGGTGAAATGAGATGATGTGAAATGAATGAAGTGATAGACAGAGATATGGAATGGGATGATGTGTACGGAAAAATTATTATCGAAGAATAATATTTCCATAAGGCATGGAAATAATTATTATGAAAGCATGCATGAAGGATTTAAGGTTGATGGATAAGAATGCTTCCTGCAGAAGCTATAGGAACCGCGTCGTTAATGTCTTCTCTAGTTGCTGTAGGAATTATAATAGGAGTGTATTCGTCAGATGCTGAAGGAACTTCTCTAGTTGCTACAGGAACTGTTGTTTTATCTTGGCTGGCAAATTGTTGCAGAAACTGTTCTTTAGTTGCAAGCTCATGATGCAGGCGTAGTCGATGACCATTGACTAGAAGTTTGAATCTGACTGAATCTATTGTGGTCAATTGAACTACTCCATTTGTAAAAACTTCTTCTATCTCATATGGGCCCAACCATCTTGTCTGCAACTTCCCCATAGTATCCTTATATCTAGAGTTATATAGTAATGCTCAATCACCTGATTTAAATTTTCTCTCCTTTATGTACTTATCATGCCATTTAGTATCCTTTATATTTATTGGAGAAACATCTCCAAATAGCATTTAAATCACATTACAATAAATCAGTTAAAAATGACAAGTGTTTGTAGTGTTTGGCACACTTGTGCAAAAATCTGTAGAGTGGTCCTACTTCTAACACACACTATCCTCTCCCTTGGCTCTCATGGTTCGAGGTGAAAGATAAAAGTGTTAGTAACGCTCAAAATTTTATATTTTTAAGAAAGGCCTGCCAAGAGACACATCACTCTTGGGAATGAACTTGCGTGGTAAATCCTTCGAGCCACTATAAAAATCAGGTGAGTGTGGAAGTTGTAGCCTTGGGTATAGTTGTTCATACAGTGTAACTTTCCGAAAGGACATATGGGCCCCACCACAAGTTACAAGGCTCTTAAGTGAGTCATTGCAAAATGAATTTATGTCCAAAAACATTGAACATTACTAGACACATTTTATTATAGAAGCCCACCCGTTCTATTGATTGAGGATATTTGTGAAATGTTCAATGTAATAGAATAGATGGTTTTGCTCCCAAGATACTCACCATACATATTTCCTTGAGTAGAAACAAGGCTTTTTGAAAGGCTACTTGTAGCTTGATAAAAGTGGTGACTCCCCCATCATAGGGATCATCTATCTATTATGCTTGCACAAGACTTAGTATATCACATCCTTACCTGCCATGGTGGGATTCATAAGGTATGTAGTACCAAAGTTGAAGAAATATCAATATGTGGGCTGAAAATATCACAACTGGCCATTGACCTTAGGGATAAAGTGTGTTTGAATTATCTTCATCTTGTGTCAGACCAGTAACAATTTTAGCCGACTTTAGGCTTTTGGAAAAAACATACAAAACTTCTAAAAAGGGTCAATAAAGTTTATGATTGGGTTGATCTAAACCCACACCTATTGTGCTTTTTGAGGCAAGATTATTGTGCTTGTGTGCTTTTTCTATTTTCTTATCAAAGAAATTCAAAACAAATTTAAAACCAAGTATTCATCCAACACAATTTTACATCAACCTCGACCAACAAAATCAAACATCAAAAAGTGAAACAAAGTATCAATTTGTATGACCATCACTCACATTTTGAGAAAAAGGAGTCTTCATCAAAAGACTACATTGAAAAAGAGACCATTGAGTTCAAAATCTCTTATCAAAAGAAGGAAGTTTTTAATATCAATAGACAAATTTTTCTCTCACACAGAGCCTTCTTGTGTCATATGCATTTATGTCTTTAAGGAAAATCCAACAAATTTGACAAAGAGCCTTTGAAAAATAGAGCTTTTACTCAATATAGAGCTTTGAGTTATCACAAAAATAAAGGGGGCAAGATCAACCCTACTTTCTTTCCAAAAATCTGTATCACTTACAATGTAGCTCAAGGGGAACCACCAACTCCTGAGAGAGAGGGAGAAGTAGAAACCCCCTTTGTGACAGAAAGTTTTTATTGAGGTCCATATTCTATCCACTTTCACCTTCACAATATCACAAAACCATTCAACTCTCAAAACACAAAAAGGTCTTGTCTTAAGTTCTTTTAAATATTACTTAAATCAAACCAACAAATCAATTTTAGGGTGTCTCCATCTAGGATCAATCATCCTAAGAGGAATTTCTACGTAGGTTAAAACCAGTTTATGAGTGCATCCTCTCATTGCTATGTAGCTTGGTTTGTAACACATCTCAAACCTTGCTATACCTTATCACATCAAAATTGTTGAAAATGCAAGAGCAATTCACAAAGAACTTTGTTAACATCCAACCTTCAATGTTAGAGATCCATCTTCTAAACATTTCACAAAACACTTATCTCTCATAAAAACATTTCATCACCATCCCTCATAAATCACCAAAACCTCAAAACTTTCAAACAAAATGGCTCACACTAGATCAAAAACTAGACAACTAGAGATTGAAGAGGAGGAAGAAAACCTCAACGATTTCCATGAGGCCATTGGAGGAGGCACAAATGATGAATATCCTAGCACTCCAACTCCCAAAGCTATAGAAAGAGCACAACACAATCCCAGGTTCGATAGATTTTTTGATGAAATCCTTAGAAACAACGCAAATGCTCATTTTATGAGACTTGCTCAAGAGGGTGCTAAACTACCCTCTAATTTTGATACCACATAGATACGGCAGACATCATAACAACATAGTCATAATGATGGCGGAAGAGGTAGAGATTACTTCTGATATGACCTTAATCATCAAGGGAATCCCCCACCTCCTCCTCCTACAGAAATAGACATGTTGAGACAACAGGTAGAAAATATCACTCAACAACTCAATAGTGGTGTCAAGACTACTTGGTTTTCAATTAACGATATTTGTCCCTATCCTTTTGATAGGAACATGCATATGCCACCTTTTCCACAAGGGTTTGAAACACCCAAGTTTGAAAAGTACAGGGGCAAACGAGACCCTAGAGATCATGTCCAATAATTTCACTCAGCTTGTTTAGAGGTGGCTTATGAGGACACCTATCTAATGTGCCTCTTTCCTTAGAGTTTGGGAGGCACAACCACACAATGGTTTTCCCGATTACCAAGTGGCATAAGAACATTCAAGCAACTAGTCCAAAAGTTCATCGCTCATTATTCACATAACATAGAATGAGTTGTTACCATGGCAAATCTATGCAACACCAAACAAAAACCAGGGGAGTTGTTCTCAGCTTTCCTACAACGGTGGAGGCAACTATCTAGTAGACATTCTCTTCATTTGCCTAAACAAGAACTAGTGGAAATATTCATTTCCAACTTGAATGACGAGATGGAATTCCAATTAGACATGAAGGATACTGAATCTTTTGAAGAGATGATCACTCAAGGATTAAATTGCGAATGAGCCCTTATCAAAAAGGGACTTATCAAAATCTATAATGAACCAAAAGATGGCCCTTGTCCATGTTATAATAGTGATAAACCCAACTTTTAGAACAAGAACAAGAATGTTGTAAACGACGGGGTAGTGGATGCACGAACAGTAAAAGTTGCACAACCTATGGTTAGATTCGCGGGGCAAAATCCCCCTCCTAAAAACAACACCATCACTCATCTACAAAATCAAGGTCGCAATGCACCATAAGAGGAACCAAGACAACGTCAATAGAACTATAAACCAAAACGCACGTACACACCCTTAGGGGAACCCATCAAAATAATATTACGCCAATTGGTCTCTTCCAATCTTGTGACCTTACCGAAAATATCTAACTATGAACCTTAGGTCAAACCTCCATGGTGGAGAGATAATGAACATTGTGAATTCCACCAGGGAAAAGGGCATAAGACGAGTAATTGCCATTGACTGAAAGATCCTGTTTAAGATCTCATTGATAGAGGAGAAATTGAAATCGAAGGACACAACCCTAAAACATCAAATGGCGATCATCTAATGTTCAAGAATCTACTTCCATCACATGATAAAAGGGGTCCTTCCACCTCAAGGCGAAACACAGATACTACAACTAATTATACACAAGTTGCCTATAATTATATTGTGAAACACCTCTATGACACTAATTAACAAGTTGGAAATCTCACCATCAAAGATCCAAATCCTGCATGCAATATTGTTATGTGTCGTAGAAAAATTACCATTCAAGCACCACCACAAGGAATGATACCCTTGCCCAAGCAATATAATCTTATGGAACAACTGGACAAAATGCCCACACTCATATCCATATTAGAGCTTTTGTGCTTATCCCCTTCACACAAAACAATCTTGGATCAAGCTCTCTAAGAAGCGTCAGTCCCTGCCAACCTTAACACAGATCAATTTCAAGCCATGGTTGGTAGTCTCAGATCATCACCATGCCTCACTTTTTCTGAAAGTGATAACGCTTCATTCCAACAACCACATAACGCATCCCTTCACATTGAAGGATTTGTAAACCAACATAGAATCAAGTGAGTCTTGAATGAAAATGGAGTCGGTCTGAATATATGCACCTTGCAGTTGGTCACAACATGGGGATATGAAATAAAATCAGTGGATCCCAGCAAAAAGATAACCATTAAGGCCTATGATGATGCAAAGCATTCTTCCAAAGGAGATGTTGTATTACCTATCAGAGTGGGCCCAATGGTAAAGCATATCATCTGCCAAGTTCCAGACCTTCCTTTTCCATATAATCTCTTGTTAGGAAGACCTTGGATACACGCCATGAAAGCCGTTCCATCCACCTATCATCAGTGTATCAAGTTTCCCCATAACAGTGTAGAAATCATAATCCTTGGCGATGCAAATCCATTTGCATATTGTAAAAATATTAACCATCAACAAGAGATCACTGTACCTAACAAATGAGAAGCTATCCCTTCCACATCCTATGTTAGTCTAGCCTCTCTTTCTAGTTCAATCACCCCTATACCAAAGAAAGAGAAGTTGAAAATGAAAATGGTTGAGGAAGGTCCTGGGGAATATAATCTAAGCCAACTCTTTTGTGTTGGGCAATTACCCACTTCCCCTAGAACTTATGGCAAACCTCAAAAGTTTCTTCAACCACCATTGACCAAGCCAACATGCACTTTGGCATAGTTCATCCCTGGTAAAAGTTAGGAAGAGGAAACTAGAGATGAGGACCTAGCAGAATGGATCTATAAAGACCCTATCACCACAGAAATCCCAAAGGTTATGCTTCCTACTGATAAATATGGCACAGGCCTCACTATCAAGAAAAGAATGGGCTATGATGGCCAGAGTGCTTTGGGTCATTGCAAACAAGGACGACACTAGCCCTTGCTGCCTAAGTTGAAACCCAAAGATAAATCTAGATTAGGTTTTCAAAAGGAATCTCTTCCTAAACTCATATTCAAAGGTAAACCCAACAAACCCATGTATCAAATAGTTACTCCAAGGAGTCCCTCCTTGATTATCTCTGTGGCACCAACAAAACCCACTATACAAATAAAACTGATCATCAAATCAGTAACATCCATCACACCAATAGCATCAACAACATTGATAATCCCATCAGTAACAACAGCCATACCAACTATATCCACAATATCAATAACCTTGGTAGTAGCACCAACAACACCCACCGCAACAATAATCCTAACAACAACATCACCAGCACTGATACTCCCAGCAGTAGCGGCATCAACAACACCGATAATCCTACCAACAATACCAACAATCTCACCTATGAAAGTGCACAAACCCATGACCAATACACTCTTCAATACAAAAGACATCCCAACATGGTATAGTAATCGGATGTTAGAGAGTGATTCAGAGACAGACTCACATGAGTGGGAATTTGATTCAGTGAATCTAAATACTTTAGATGAGGAGGACACATTGCCTCCCCTACCTCGTAAAGATATCCCATTTTATGGAGAGGCTTGGATTAAAACCTTTTGGGTTCATGAACAAGAAGCACCTTCCACAGGCCCTACGTCAAATCCAACACTAGAACCTAACAAGGAGAGTACCATTGACAAACTTCACTCATCTATATTAACCCTCACTAACACCTCCTCTGAACTCAACTTAATCAATGAGGTAATGTCTATCATTCACCCCAAACCCATCGACTGGAACCAGCCAAATCCCCCATGTCTTGATCACTTCCAAAATCATGAGGCGCTCATAGAATTTTTAGAAATATGAGATCACATACCAAGTGGGGATCACAAAGATGGATTTTCCATTGAACTTAATAGCACGTCGTACTTTGGGGGCAAATGCCAAACCTTTCAGCTGCAAAAAATCACAATAAAACATGGATCTTCTAGTGAAAGCCACATAGTGGCACTTGCTCATCCAAAAAAAGTAAAAATAAAGAGTGTATCCAAAGGTGAAAACCTCTCTGAGGCACCTACGGATGAAAGGTTTGACATCCTCCCCTCTAGTACAAATCAAGAGAGATTGATGATCTTAATCAAAGAAACAAAAGAATTCAATGTGGGGACCCCTAAGACTCCTCACCAAATACATTTGGCATCTCTACTAACTCCAGAGGAGCAGCCAAAATTTGTGGAATTCTTCCAGAAGAATCAAATCAACTTTGCATGGTCTTATGCAGACATGTCTGGCTTAGATCTTGATTTAGTCATGCATCACCTAACTGTGGTAGAAGGAGCTAAACCTGTTAAAAAAAAGCTCAGAAAGATGCACCCACAGATTGTTGTGCTTGTCAAGGCAGAACTCAAAAAGCTCTTAGATGTTGGCTTCATCCAACCAATCAATTATGTTGATTGGATCTCCATAATTTTACTTGTTGGCAAGCTTAATGGGGGCATCTGTATCTGTACAAACTTCAGAGATTTGAAAAAGGCATGCTCTAAGGATGACATCCCCTTACCAAACATTGACATGATCATCGATCTAACAACGGGTCATGCAATGCTTTTTCTTATGGATGGCTTTTTCAGGGTACAACCAAATCAAGATTGCTCCAGAAGATCAACACAAAACTGCTTTCACATGCCCATGGGGAACATACTGTTGGAATGTGATGCCTTTTGGTATAAATAATGCAAGGGCAACTTATCAAAGAGCTATGACTACCATCTTTCATGATATGATGAACACCATAATGGATTATTGTGTCAATGATTTACTAGCTAAATCATCAACAAGAGAAGGACATCTGACAATACTGGGTCAAATCTTTGACAGATTAGAGGAATATCATGTACGTCTTAATCTAAATAAATGTGTCTTCGGAGTAACCTCAGGGAAAATCCTAGGATACATTGTCTCAAGCAAGGGCATTGAAGTAGATCCAGCAAAAGTAAAAGCAATCATGGACATGCCACTTCCCAAGAACATTAGTCGGTTAAGGACACTACAATGGCGGCTACAATCAATTCAAAGATTCATTGCACAATTGGCTGATAAGTGTCATCCCTTCACGAATCTATTACACAAGAATATCCTCTTTCAATGGGATACAAAGTGCCAACAAGAATTCCAAATGCTTAAAGACTACCTGATGAATACATCATTGTTGATCCCACCAGATCCAAGAAGACCTCTATTTCTATATATTTTAGCTACAAATATGACATTAGGAGTACTGCTGGCACAACACAATGTAGAAGGAAAATATTATGTTGTATACTATATCTCTCGCACATTGGTAGGCTATGAACTCAATTACACACCTATTGAGCAAGATTACCTAACAGTTATCTTGGCAGCCACCAAATTGAGGCATTATATGTTAACACACAAGGTACAACTCATTGCCAAAATTGATCCAATCAAGTACTTACTCAGCAAGGCAGCATTAACAAGCCACTTGGCCAAATGGGTTATGATCTTGAGTGAATTTGATATAGAGTATGTGGACCACAAGGCTATCAAGGGGCAAGTTATTGCAGATCAGTTGGCTGATGCACCCCTCCAAGGTGACCATCCTCTTGTTTCCAGTTTTCCAGATGAAGAGATCTTCATGATCATAGCTACACAACCTTGGAAACTATATTTTGATGGCTCATATACTAGACATGGCTCGGGGGAAGGTATTCTTTTCATTACACCTCAAGGTGATAGCATCTTGAAGTCATACAGGCTCACTTTTCCATGCACCAATAATATAGCATAATATGAGGCCTTGATCACAGGACTCAAGTTGGCTATACAATGGCATCTCAAAGAGCTACAAGTATATGGAGATTCCTAGTTAGTCATC
Source organism: Cryptomeria japonica (assembly GCF_030272615.1). NCBI lineage: Eukaryota > Viridiplantae > Streptophyta > Pinopsida > Cupressales > Cupressaceae > Cryptomeria > Cryptomeria japonica. Next base: position 423,362,139 of record NC_081414.1, read on the forward strand.
TGACAAGTCACCGATGAGTATGAAACTAAGGATGATAAGCTCATACCATATAAAAGGATGGTGGATAGTTACAAAGAATCATTTACAACTATCACCTTTGAGCAAGTACTTAGAGATCAGAATCGAGTTGCCGATGCAATGGATACATTTGCATCTCTCCTATATCTTCCGTAAAATTCCACACACTATGAATTCTTGGTAGAAAAACTTTGGATCCCCGAAACTGAAATGATATGTCACCTCGTCAGTTTTGAATCCCCATGGTACAGTGAGTTCTTCACTTACCTCCACGATCATACACTTCCTCCCAACCAATCCAATAACCAATGCAAAATCTTCATCTGCCAAACCACTTGATACACCATCATTGCTGAAACCCAATACCGATAAAGTCTTGATGGTACTCTCCTTCGATGTCTGGAACAAGATGAGATAACAAATACCTTGGAAGAGGTACATGAAGGCATTTGTGGGGCTCACTCAAGTGGTCCTTCCTTAGAAAATAAAATCATGTGCACTGGATACTATTGGCCATCCATGGAAAAAGACTCCTACTATTCTGTCAGAAAATGCAAGAAGTGCCAAGTTCACAAAGACCTAATACATGCACCAGCATAGGAATTGCAACCAATCACAACACCATGGCCCTTTTGTCAATGGGAACTTGACCTTGTGGGTAAAATTCAAACATCTTCATCCAATGGCCACAAATTTATCATTACCGCCATTGAATACTTCACAAAGTGGATCGAAGTCGTTCCACTTACCCAAGTCACTGACAAGTAGATCACCTCATTCATACTTAATTACATCATCTGCCAGTATGGTGTACCCATATCCATCATCACAAATAACAAACTTCCTTTCAAAAATCAGGATGTTCGTGATCTTTGTGAGAAGTTTCACATCCAACACCATTTTTGCACTCCATATTACCTACAAGGCAAAGGTTAGGCCGAAGCATCAAACAAGAACATATTGAGGATCCTTAAGAAGACGGTCAATGATGCTAGCCGTGATTGGCACATTCAATTAAATCTAGCACTATGGACGTATCGAACTAGCATTCAAACCCCTATAGGTGCAACCCCCTAATCACTGATCTATGGAGCAGAAACCATCCTTCCTATTTAGGTTGAGCTACTATCTCTATGGGTTTCCTTGCATAATCTGATAGATGATGAATCATATCGAGTCTCACCTCTTCAAGACTTGGAACTACTGGATGAAAGGCGACAAGCTGCATACAACCACCTAAAATCCTATAAAAAATGCATGAGCAAAATCTATAATCACCGGGTTAAACCTCGTACATTTGAGGTAGGTGATCTTGTTATCAGAGATAATCATTGTAACCAACCAAATAGAGAACATCAGGGAAAGTTTGAATCAAATTGGTTGGGTTCGTATGTTATCACTCTTGTATTTGGGTCTGGGGCATATCAATTGGCAACTTCCAAAGGGGAACCACTAGAAGATCCAATCAACAACATGCACCTTTAATGGTTTCATACATAAGCTGTGCAGAGCATCAAGTCTCTGATATATATTAGAAAAACACCAAAAACACATTTAGAAAAATATCCAGAAGAAAATACAAAAAAAAAAGTCAAGAAAAATCATGCATCCAAATGGTAAAAACCACCACGGTGGCACCTTGGGTAAGTGCGATGGTGAAAACCTAGAAAAAGGGTGCCACTCATAAAGGCTATGGCTCCATTGTCTTTCAAATTTGTTTCCATCACATCCATTGCATCCATTCATCCATCATTCAAACCATGGCTTGTTATTTATCTGCAATCAAGGCTAGTACTTCGTGTGTCCTGCATCTTGCTTTTCATAAGTGACGTCTAAACTAGGGGCAATGCTCTTAACCTATTGATGGAAGTGGATTGTACATTACTTGTGATTCATTGAGTTTTTCATTCAAAGCTATCTGGAAATAATACCAAAAACATTCGTAAGAACTCAGATAACACCAAAAACACTCACAAAATCCAAAAACATAATAAACCATAAAAAATCAATCAAAAACATGGCAACGCATAAAATCCTTTGTACATACACATTGCAACAGACACCAAACAAATATTTTGAGCTACCCAAATAATGATCACTTATCAAATTAACCAATCAATCAAAATAGGTACACACAACTATCTTAACAAGGATGAATCCTTCCTTACAAAACAAAGACATGGTAACATTTTCTTTGACAAGAAAATTTTGTTTAAGCTATCACATACTTGGTTGGTTTGTTATTTATTTATTCATATCAGGTTCCTACGCTACTCCAGGATATCCACAAGTGATTAGAGTAGCCGAGATGGTTCCTAAATAGCATTTTGTTTGTTGTCTGTGGATTGTTCCAATGTGTTGCTGTTTACTAAGTTGTCATTATTTTTATGCCCAACGTCATTCTATATACTCTAGTTGGTTAATACTACCGAAAAGTCCAATTGGTAAATACCAAGGTCACCAATGTTGGTTACAGAAGAAAGACAAGTCACCGAGTTGATACACACCGAGTTGTGAACCGAGATATATGCAGAATGTCTACCGAGTAAGGTTTATGTTTACCGAGCAGCAAATAAGGTATACCTAGTTAATCTGAACCGAGTGAAAACGTGTTACCAGATTCAATGAACCTGGACACTCATGTAAAACATGTTACATAGTTTGAGAAGATGAAACCATTACTACATTGGAAATTGTATTTAAAGATTTTGTATGATTTTGAGGAAGAATATCCAATGAAATAATTTCTATGTTTATTCATTCAATAAAACATGTTTGTATGATCAAAGCATCAACAGATCATCATCTTAGAGATCTATATAAATAGAATGATTTGAGTACATGAAAATAAGGTGACATGTAAGGTCAATCAAAAAAAAGAGAGACGAAGGAATGATTAAGTCAAGCATGAAGGAATAAGATTGACAAAGATAATCACAAGTTACCGAGAAGGTTTCAGAGAACAATTTAAGGAATAGAGAATACAGAAGTGGTTACCGAGGTGATTTATCAATTACCGAGGAATGCTATGAGCAAGGTAATTTTATATTGAGAACATAGAGTCTGCTATAACATTTCAGATGTGAAGTTGTAGATATTTTGTAAAGATTTTGATTGAAATATTAAGTTGTAATAGAAACCTTTAACAGGGTAAAAGACTCTAATAAAGTTTATAAATTGTAAATCCTTTAACCAGGTACAACATTTTGTAGAAGTGTTTGTAAAAGCCTTTAGCAAGGTAGATCTAAATATCTTTATACTCCTAACAGGGTAAGCTATCAGAAATGGCTAAAAATGTAGCTCTTGTTAGGCCCAATATGGAAAGCTAATGTACTGAGACGGGAGTGGTGAATTAGTACTTCAAAACTTTTCTTCAACAATAACTTTACTGTTATGCATAAACCAAATTGTGCAATAACATAATATAAAGCTAAAACAAATAGATAACAATCATACATGATTCACTCCATAACACATATATTTTGGTTACGCAGAAACTCTTGGTTAGAGAGAAAAACTGCGGTGGGGATGGCACCCACAACTTCACTACTGCAATAATAAAGGTTGCTTGGTTAGAGCTACATGTTTAGCTATTTCTGATAGCTTACCCTATTAGGAGTAACAAGATCTGTTAGATCTACCTTGCTAAAGGATTTTACAACACTTAAACTAAATGTTGCACCTGGTTAGAGGCTTTACAATTTATAGACTTGATTAGAGTCTTTTACCCTGTTAAAGGTTTCTCTTACAACTTCAAAATATTACAATAAAATCATTACAAATATTTGCAAATTTACATCTAGAATGTTATAGCAGATTCTATGTGCTCAGAATAAGATTACCTTGCTTATAGCATACCTCGGTAACCCATATAGTAACTCGATAAACCCTTCTATTTACTCTGTTCTTTGACTATTCTCTAAAATCCTTCTTGGTGACCTTTGTGTCTCCATAACAGTCATAACACTTAGTGCTTTCACATGTCCTGCTTCATATATTTTGATATATTCCTTTCTGTCATGCTACATGTATATTTCTAATCTTAATCCATGTTGTATAAATAGATCTCTTATGATGGTGATCCATTCTGCTTCGATCTTACAAACATGATTTCTTGAATGAATAACCATGCAAAATATTTCATTGGTTAGATGACCTCAGAATCATACACAATCTTTAAGTGCAATTTCCAATGTGATAACGGTTCTATGTACCTTGATCTTGTAACATGTTTTCATATGTATGTCCAGGTTCAATGAATCTGGTAACACATTTCACTCAGTGTATAACAACTCGGTGTGTCATCTTTGCTGCTCAGTAGACATGGAATGATACTCGGTAGACAGCTCGGTGTATACTGCGCTATGAGACTACTTTCTTCTATAACCGACTGGACTGTTCATACTGACTAAATATCTCAGTAGATATAACTGACTAGAGTATATAGAATAACTTTGAACATAAAACTAATGGCAACTTGATAAGTAGTAACAATCTCCCCTTTTGACATTAGTTGAGATGTTTGACAAAAAACTACTTTCAAAGTTATAACTCAATAATCTATATACTTGCAAAATTTGACTATACTGACAATATATACAATAGTCAATAAAACAATAAATCCAGATATACTCCCCTTATCAATATACTGTACAAAACTCTAATTTTGCATGCTCGGTGATCAACGTTCTATGTGTTGTACTTGTTAATATTTTGTTTACTGCTCGGTTCACTGCACTTGGATACTATGCTTACTCTGCTCGGTATACTCCCCCTGTATAGTACACTCCTTTTGTTTGATACTTTAAATACTATATCACTCCCTTAATACTGTATCACTCCCCCTTTTTGACAAACATCAAGACTTAGTTACCATTTGGTGGAGGCAACTGGTCAAAAATGGATTTGTACTTGGTCCGTGCTTCGGTAAGAGCGATAGAGAGGGCATCCTTTACACTGTTTATTAAAGAATTATGTGCTTGAATATTAGCCAATAATGAGATTAAGTCGTCTAGAGTGCTTCCCTATTGTGTAGTAGATAAGGAGGTGGCTCGGTTGATTTGTTCTTGGATGGACAAAAGATGAGGAAGGAATAATGTCTGAAGTGTCATTATGTCCATCCTGATCTTGTGTTCTTCATTTCTTAGGTCCAATTTTTGAGCCATGAGCTATTGTAGCTTTGTATAAAAATTCTGAACTGAATTTGGCGATGTGGTCACCTTATGTGAGAGATCGGTGATCTCTTTCTCAATTGCTGTTGTTTTATTTTTGATGTCTTTAATGAATAAAGAAAATGTACAGAGTTTCTGAAATAAATAAAGAATGTGCTTGAGTTGAGGAGTCAACTCAGCAATAAATTTGACAAGTTTAACTTTGCCAATAGCTATTGCTTTCTATACCTCTTCTATCATTTTTGCAGTGAGCTCCTTATCTTTTAGCTTGCTCAAATATTCCGATGCATCTACTCCAGATGTCTCTATCTTTGTTAGGAGTTCATCTAGTTGAATTTGGATGGCTGCATCTGTTGACACTGTAGCTTCAGGTAGCATATCTATTAAGAGTTCTTTCACCTTCTGAAGTACTTTATTTTTCTTTTGAATCGCCATTTGCTTCTCTTTTTCGGCCTTTACTTTGCATAGTTCACCGAAATTAATGAGTGCTTGCCCCTTTAATTTTGATATGTCTACATTGGGAAACACTATTGGTTTTGACAAATCAACTTTAAAACTATGCTTTTTCATCTTCTTTTCTTTACCTTTCACCGATGGAACTAAGACAATGGCTTGTGAGGCTGGATGACCCTTGGTAGGTTGCTCGATAGAGGCAACACTTTGGTCGGTTTCTTTAGCCTCTGTAGTGTCCTGTGGTGTCTCAGTACTTGGTGTCTTAGTTACAACATTTTCAGTGCTAGAAGGTGCTTGAGACATCTGTTCTTGAGTAGTACCTTCTCCTGTTATAGACTTATGACCTTCAGTGCCTTGATCCGTATCCTGAGGGGTTTTGATTGAGACAGGTTGATTAACCACTGGATAAGGCTGAACTTGTTCCAAGACTGATTCACTAGATACAAGTTTTGCATATGCATTGCCTTCTATCATTTCCTATTCTGGTGCATCTGCATCCATGACATCTTCATCTATTTGAATGGTGTCAGCAAGGTCTTGCTCAGTAACATCAGGATCTTGCTCAGTGACATCAACAATTTCAATTGTAACTTGCTCACTGACATCCTTGATTTTAAATATTTCCTGCCACTTTGATTTTGTCTCATTTTCCACTTCAATATACAACCCATTCATCAGTTTTAAGTCTCTTTGTTTGACGAGAACCTTTGAGTTGTAGGTTGTCAGATGTTCTTTTATTTCAGCTACTGACATGTCAGGAAAGAGATGTACCAGACTTCTTTCTCTGATCTATTTCTCCGAGTCCATTGCATACTTCCACCTATTATCAATATGTAAATATAGTTCATTTGGAAGTGACTTAGATAGTTCCAATGGAGATAACCAGAATTTTAGAAGTGTGCAGATGACAACTTGTTCAATTTGTCTCTTTTCATCATTATTCCTGGTTTCATACTTAACATATCTAAATCCTCCAAATCCACTATATTCTTTCAGATTAGCACAAAAGTTTTCAACACTATGTACATTTACCTTCTTGCTCTTGACAATTTGAAATTTGCTTGCATCCTCAGATTCTGTATCACTAGACTCTTTTGCCAAAATGAGTCTCCGAGTAGATTTCTTGTATGTTTTTGTTACCTTGGGAATAGTAACACCTTTTGTTTTCTTACTCGGTGAAGTTGCAGATGCTCTAGTGCTAGGTTGCTTTACTAGAGGAGTCAGTGAGGCCTTTGATGAATCCAGTTTCTTTCTTTTCAACACTTTATCCTTAGGCAATTCAGTGCTCAGTGTTATAGCTACCTCTTGGGCTTCAGATTCTTCTTCGGTAATGGCTAAAGTCCCTTTGACAAGTGTGGAGGAAGAGTCTTCTCCAAATTTCTCTGACAATGCCTTTATCATCTTTGTAGCCTTTCTTGTAGCTTTGGGTACTACAATGCTCATCTTTACCTTTTCCTTCACTTCCTCATAGGTTCCATACCTCAACTCGGTAGCATGCCTTGGTAATGTGAGAAATGCATCAATTTTCTATTGTCTGATGTCAAAATCAATCTCATAACCCATAGGTGACAACGATTGAGTTCTCGGTTCCACAGCATTCGCATAACAGTAATCAGTGTCTACTTCAAAACATAGGTCATTTTTGTATTTCTCCACTAGCTGGGGTGGAATTCGATATTTGTTATGCATCTTCTCTTGAAATTTACTAAAGTAATCATCCATAATATCATTAAAATTATCACCTAACTTCTTAATTAAGTCATTGATCTGATGGGTGATTGGTCGGTGTAGTTCCCAAACAACTTTACCGACTAATGGAAAGAATTTTTCAAAATAGAAAAACATGCATACAAGTAATGATCCAAACTTTAGTGTATTAGCCGAGTTGTTCTTCTTCGGCTTCCTGATGGTGTTCAGATTCTCAAACAGGTTCTTTAGCAACACCTCACATAGATCAATTTTCATTCCCTTTTTCACAATTTTGTATGCTAGGTCTATTGCTGCACAGGGTACACTATTTTCCCTTTCTGATTGGAAGAAATAGTAACCTATTACTCTAATGGCAAATTTTAGTTCTTCATCAGTGACATTGTTCAATTTCAGTCCTCTGCAATCAGATTCCACTCCGGTTAAATTGATCAATTCCTTCTGTGATATCATCTTTTGGGCTCAGGCATGATCATAAATGGGGTAATCGGTAATTAGATAAATGATTTCCTTGGTAATCTTAAATGGTTTCTCTTCTAGCCACATGAAATCATCATGAACTTTGCTCAGAACAAACTTGACCCACTAGGGTTTGAACACATGGGGATAGGTTAGGGCTTCAGTTAATCCCTTGATCTTAATGTGCTCATACTTGCTATTTAATTTACCATCGGTACACAACTCATCATAGGTGTCTTTGATTTCAACATGACCGAGTTCTTCAACATGACATTTGGTGAAGAATCTCACATCCTCGACTAATAACACTCTATCCGAGATGAGTGAAAATGCGGTTTTGTCATCCGGTTCAGAAGCAACTTTGGGAGTTAAAGAATATTTTAGAGAGGGCTTCTCAACATTCTTAACAATGATGGGATCTTGGATCTTAGATGCCATTGTAGATTTCAGATAAAAGCTAACAAAGGATCCTTAGGGTTTCAAGATTTTCAAATGGCAAACACTTTATACTTAGCAGATAATAGCAACTTGATAAGATCGGTAAACTAGCTTAACAATGCATTGAGATTGATGTAAATACCTTGAATTTTCTTTGTAGGATGTTTGATCACCTTAGATTCACTTCGCTCTGCTCTCTCGAAAACTTGGTAAGTAAAAATGACCGCGAAAATGCTTTAACTACACAATATACCTTATCTGGCTCCGTGCAGGTTAGGTCAGAAACATTAAAAGCACTCAGTTCCGCATAACTTTCTTTCCTTTTTCTACTTTAACCGAGTAACCAAACTTCCTTCATTTACCGACTTGATAGGTTTCCTGTATTCATCAACTTGACAGGTTTCCTGTATAGTGCTCCAAAAGACTTTGATAGAATTTCAAACTTACTACTACATCTTAACTATGCAGATTTTGACTTAAATACATAATAGAATAGGAACTGTTAAGATTTAACCTTGAGAAAATACAGTCCCTTCATACCTTTACCAATTAATTTGGAATAGGTGCACCTAACTCGGTAGGTAAGGTGCTTTCTTTATTTGACACAATTTCCTTCTTTTTCCAAATCATCTTTAATTTTTCTTTTATTTCCTCAGTGTCTTTTCTAGGTTGATCTCTGCAATCTCCAGCCAAGTGTCCAACTTTGTGACAATGAAAACATGCCATACCAGGATTTCTCCATGATCTTTGGTTGTTCATTCCAAACCTTAAAAAGCAGTTGGCACTTATATGTCCATATCTTCCACAACATTCACACCATATCCTTGTATTGTAATCCCATGGTACTTTAGAATATTGTCGATAAGAATTTGTGTGAGTTTGGTAACCTCTAGCATTTGCTCGATGTGCAGACCACATATAGTTCTTTTTCTTAAACCAACACTTCTCAGTACTATGTCCATATATATTGCAATTTTTACAAAACCCTTTCAATTTTGCCTTCTGATAATTGTTAATAGAGTTTTTCCTACATTGATTAGATGTGTGACCATATTTATTGCAATTGTAACAATAATCATTGGACTTAGTGACATTCGGTTGCTTACCTTTCCTGATTTACCATATGTTGGCAATGTGACCTTGATTTCCATAGTAGTTGCAAATAGGCTTCTTTCTTTTGATGTTATTCTTGTTTCCAACTTGCTTTGATGATTCTCCTCTCTCGGTGGTATGAATTCCCTTCTCGATAGAGTCTTTTCTTTTGTAACCGAGTCCTGCATCTTTGTTGGTCTTCTTGTATTCAGTTGCTCATCCAACATCTTTGATGCTTCATAACTCTTCTTCAGTGTTTCTTTGGATTTCTTCTCTATTTCAAGTTCATCGGTCAACCTTGATACTTCAAGTTTCAATGCTTGATTCTCATCATCTTTCAGATTTGCTTCATGATGTGCATAACCTAGTTGATCTGACAGGTTTTGTTGAATTCCAGTCATCCTTGTGATTTCATCATTCCTATCAGATACTAAGACTTCAAGTTGTTGTTTCTCTGTTTCTAGATCTCTTACTTTAACCTCGGCTGTCCTCAATGCATCAAGATTTTTAGTCATTTGTGTGCTGAAATTTTCATGTTCTCTTTTCATTGCTTTTAGCTGATCAGCCAGTGCTTTGTTCTTTTCTTTCAATACTCCAATGAATTCTTCAGTCTCTTTAGATATACTGTTCTTAGATGATGTCTCAATTTGTTCCACTAACTCTTTAGAGTCCTGCAAATCATCAGATAATCTTCTTCTCACTTTTAGAGATTTTTGCATTTGCCTTTGCATGTCTGCAATCACTTGATTAGCATGATCTAGCTCTTCTTGCAGATACACAATCCTCCGAGATTGTTTATAGCCCTCCATTGATAAGATATTTCTCTTTAGGCAGTTACACCCTTTTCCAAGATTGAAGCTCTGATACCAATTGTTAGGCCCAATATGGAAAGCTAATGTACTGAGAGGGGAGGGGTGAATCAGTACTTCAAAACTTTTCTTCAATAATAACTTTACTGTTATGCATAAACTGAATAGTGCAATAACATAATATAAAGCTAAAACAAATAGATAACAATCATACATGATTTACTCCATAACACATATTTTGGTTACGCAGAAACTCTTGGTTAGAGAGAAAAACTACGGTGGGGATGGCACCCACAACTTCACTACTGCAATAATAAAGGTTGCTCAGTTAGAGCTACATGTTTAGCTATTTCTGATAGCTTACCCTATTAGGAGTAACAAGATCTATTAGATCTACCTTGCTAAAGGATTTTACAACACTTAAACTAAATGTTGCACCTAGCTAGAGGCTTTACAATTTATAGACTTGATTAGAGTCTTTTACCTTGTTAAAGGTTTCTCTTACAACTTCAAAATATTACAATAAGATCATTACAAATATCTGCAACTTTACATCTGGAATGTTATAGCAGATTCTATGTGCTTAGAATAAGATTACCTTGCTTATATTATACCTCGGTAACCCATATAGTAACTCGGTAAACCCTTCTGTTTACTCTATTCTTTGACTGTTCTCTGAAATCCTTCTCGGTGACCTCTGTGTCTCCGTAACAGTCATAACACTTAGTTCTTTCACATGTCTTTCTTCATATATTTCGATATATTCCTTTCTGTCATGCTACATGTATATTTCTAATCTTAATCCATGTTGTATAAATAGATCTCTTATGACGGTGATCCATTCATTGCTTCGATCTTACAAACATGATTTCTCGAATGAATAACCATGCAAAATATTTCATTGGTTAGATGAACTCAAAATCATAGACAATCTTTAAGTGTAATTTCCAATGTGATAACGGTTCTATGTACCTCAATCTTGTAACACGTTTTCATATGTATGTCCAGGTTCAATGAATTTGGTAACATGTTTCACTCCGTGTATAACAACTCGGTGTGTCATCTTTGTTGCTCGTTAGACATGGAATGATACTCAGTAGATAGCTCGGTGTATACTGCGCTCTGAGACTACTTTCTTCTATAACCGACTGGACTATTCATATCAACTAAATATCTCGGTAGAGATAACTGACTAGAGTATATAGAATAACTTTGAACATAAAACTAATGGCAACTTGATAAGTAGTAACAGCTCTAACCGAGCAATCTTGATTACTACAGTAGTGAAGTTGTGGGTGCCATCCCCACCGAAGTTTTTCTCTCTAACCAAGAGTTTCTACTTGACCAAAAATCATTGTGTTATGGAGTGATATTTTGATGCATGTTATCTTTATGATTATGTTTCAGTATTTTATATCTTTGAGATCAGCAATACATAGTTTGTGTTTATCAGTAAAAATTTTTTTTAAGAAAATATTTGAAGTACTAATTCACCCCTGCCCTCTCTGTACATTAGCCTTCCAAATAGGACCTAACAATTGGTATCAGAGCAGTATTCTTGGTAAAGGGTCTAACAGCCTAAAGAGAAAGATCCTATCAATGGAAGGCTATAAACAATCTCGTAGGATTGTGAATCTTCAAGAAGAATTGGATCATGCTAATCAAATGATTGCAGATATGCAAAGGCAAATGCAGAGATCACTAAAAGTTGGAAGAAGGTTGTCTGATGATTTATAGGACTCACAAGAGTTGGTGGAACAAATTGAGACATCATCTGAGAATAGCATATCAGAAGAATCTGAAGAAATGATTGCAAAACTGAAAGAAAATATCAAAGCACTTAGTGAACAGCTAAAAGCAATGAGAAGGGAACATGAGTATTTTAGCACATAGATGACTGAAAATCTTGATGCATTGATAACAACTGAAGATAATAAGCGAATTATAGAAGGAGAAAAACAATAGCTAGAAGCAATGGTGACTACAAAGAATAAGGAAATATCAAGGATGATTGTAGTTCAACATAATCTGTTTGATCAATTGGACTATGCACATCATGAAGTTACTCAAAAGGAAAATGAGAACCAAGCATTAAAACTTGAAATATCAAGATTGACCAATGAACTGGAAGCAGAAAAGAAGTCAAAAGAAACATTGAGGAAAATCCATGAAGCATCAAAAATGTTGGATGGGCAACTGAATATGAGAAAACCCAACAAAAATGCAGGACTCGATTACAAAGGAAACAACTCTACCGAGAAAGGGATCAACACTACCGAGAAAGTAGAATCATCAAAGCAAGCTAGAAACAAAGAGAACATCAAGGACAAGAAGTCTATTTGCAACTACTATGGAAAACAAGGACACACTACCAACGTTTGCTGAATCAGAAAAGGTAAGCAACCAGATTTTACTAGGTTTATGGTTATTGTTGCAATTGCAATAAGTATGGTCACACATCTAAGAAATGTAGAACAAAGTCTGTCAACAACTATCAAAAGGCAAAATACAAAGGGTTTTGCAAAAATTGCAATAGATATGGACACAATACTAAGAAATGTTGGTTTAAGTAGAAAAACTATATGAGGACTCCACACCGAGCAAACACTAGAAGCTACCAAACTGACACAAATCTCAATCGACAATATACCTTAGTACCATGGGATTACAATACAATAATTTCATGTGAATGTTGTGGAAGATATGGACATATAAGTGCAAACTGTATGATAAGGTTTGGAATGAATAATTGGAGATCATGGAGAAGTCTAGGAATGGCATGTTTTCATTGTCACAAAGTTGGACACATAGCTAAAGATTGCAGAGACCAACCGAGAGGAGACACTGAGGAGATAAGAAGCAAATTGTAGAAATTTTGG